>NC_091434.1:158846138-159190464 GCF_964237555.1 Oryctolagus cuniculus | reverse complement strand
GTTAAAGAAGGACATTATATTTTGATAAAAGATTCAATTCAGTAGGAAGATACAATAATCATAAATATACCTGCCCCTAACAAAAGAATACCCAAATATACACAGGAAATACTATTAGACTTGAAGGGAGAGATAGACTCCAATACAATAATAGTGAGTGACTTCAACAAGCCACTCTCATCATGGGACAGATCATCCAGACAGAAAACCAATAAAGATACTTCAGAGTTGAAACATGCTATCAAACAAATGACCTAACACATATTTACAGGACATTTTACCCACCAGTTACAGAATGTACATTCTTCTTATCACCACATGGAACATTTTGTAGGATAGACCACATATTAGGACACAAATCAAGTCTCAGCAAATTTAAAAAGATTGAAGTCATACCATGTATCTTCACATACCATAAAAGAATAACAGTAGAAATCAACAAGAACAACAGAACATTCATAATTTGGAAATGAAACACTCATGATTTGTCAATGAGCAATGCACCATTGAAGAAATTACAAAGGAAATATAAAACTTTCTTGAAATAAATGAAATTGAAAACATAACCTATCAAAATCTGTGGGATACTACAAAAGCAGTATTAAGAGAGAAGTTTATAGTATTAAGTGCTTACATTAAAAAAAGAGAAATGTCTCAAATTAAAGATCTAATGATGCATCTCAAAGATTTAGGAAGACAAGAAGAAATTAAACCCCAAATTAGCAGGTGAGAAATAATAAGACCAGAAATAAATGAAGTTTAACTAATTGAAACAAAAAATCAACAAAACAAAAAGTTGGTTTTTTGAGAATATAAACTAGTTCAACCTCTAGACAGACTAATAAAGAAAAATAGGAAAAAACTCAAATAAATAAAATTAAACATGAAAAAGGAGTTATTACAACCAACACCACTGAAATACAAAGGATCATTAGAAACTACTATGAAGAACTATATGCTAATAAACTAGAAAATTTCAAGAAATTGGGCTGGCACCACAGCTAACTTAGTTAATCCTCTGCCTGCGGAGCCGGCATCCCATATGGGCTCCAGGTTCTAGTCCCAGTTGCTCCTCTTCCAGTCCAGCTCTCTGCTGTGGCCCTGGGAAGGCAGTGGAGGATGGCCCAAGTGCTAGGGCCCCTGTACCCGGATGGGAGACCAGGAGGAAGCACCTGGCTCCTGGCTTCGGATTGGCATAGCTCCGGCTGCAGCAGCCATTTGAGGGGTGAACCAGTGGAAGGAGGACCTTTCTCTCTGTCTTTCTCTCTCACTGTCTAACTCTGTCAAATAAAAAAAATTTAAAAAAAAGAAAAAAAGAAAATGTCAAGAAATGAATAAATCCCTGGATGCATATAATCTACCAAGATTACATCAAGAAGATATAGACAGCCTAAACAGATCATACTAAGCAATGAGACTGAAGCAGTAATCAACAGTCTTCCACCAAGGAAAATCTGGGACCTAATGGCTTTACTGCTGAACTCTACAAAAAACATTTAAAGAGGGGGTAACTCCAATACTTTTCAAGCTATTCCAAAATAATGAACAGGATGGAACTCTGCCAAACTCTTTTTATGAGGCCAGCATCACTTTGATGCCAAAACAAAAAACATGACATGAAAAGAGAACTACAGAATTATTTCCTTAATGAATATAGATGCAAAGATTCCTAACAAAGTACTAGCATATTTAACCCAAAACCGCATCACACAGATCATGCATCACAATCAAGTGTGATTTATTATAGAAATGCAACTGTGATTTAAGATTTGCAAGTCAATAAACATCATAAATCACATCAATAGAATGAAGAACAAAAACCATATGGTCGTCTCAGTAGATACAGAGAAAGCATTTGATAGGATTCAACACCACTCATGATAAAAATTCTCTGCAAATTAGGTATAGAAAGAACATTCCTCAAAATGATAAAGTCTGTATATGACAGACAAACCAACAGCCAACATATACTAAATGAGGAAAAGTTGAAAGCATTTCCCCTCAGATCTAGAACAAGACAAGGATGTCCACTTTCACCACTCTTATTCAATACAGTACTGGAAGTTTTAGCAAGACCAGTTAGGAAGAGGAAAGGGATAAGGGGCATCAAAATTAGAAAAGAAGTCAAATTATCCATGTTTGCAGACAACATGATGTTGTACATGGAAAAATCTATACACTCCAACAAAAAGCTGTTAGAATTGCTAAACCAATTCAGTAAAGTTACAGGTTACAAAATCAACATACAAAAAACAGTAGTATTTTTATATGCTAATGATGAACTCACTGAAAGAGAATTCAAGAAAGAAAACTCATTCACAATAACCACAAAAAAATCAAATATTTAGGAATAAAGTTAACAAAAGAAGTGAAAAATCTCTAGAATTAAAATTATCAAAAATTGATGAAAGAGGCTGGCGCCACGGATCACTAGGCTAATCCTCGGCCTTGCGGCACAGGCACACCAGGTTCTAGTCCCGGTCAGGGTGCCGGATTCTGTCCCGGTTGCCCCTCTTCCAGGCCAGCTCTCTGCTATGGCCCAGGAGTGCAGTGGAGGATGGCCCAAGTACTTGGGCCCTGCACCTGCATGGGAGACCAAGAGAAACACCTGGCTCCTGGCTTCAGATCAGCGTGATGCACCAGCTGTAGCGTGCTGGCCGCAGCGGCCATTGGAGGGTGAACCAACGGCAAAAAGGAAGACCTTTCTCTCTGTCTCTCTCTCTCACTGTCCACTCTGCCTGTCAAAAAAAAAAAATTGATGAAAGAAATCATCAAGGACACACAAAAAATGGAAAGATATTACTTGCTCATGGATTGGAAGAATCAATATCATTAAAATGTCTATACTACCTAAAGCAATCTACAGATTCAATGTAATCCCTATAAAAATACCAATGACATTCTTTATAGAATTAGAGGAAACAATCCTAAAATTCATTTGGAATCACAAAATACCCTGAATAGACAAAGCATTCCTAAGCAAGAGAAGCCACACAGAAAGCATCATGATACCTGACTTCAAAGCATACTACGAGACTATTAAAACAGCTAGGTACTGGCATAAAAACCAATACATTGATCAATGCAGCAAAATAGAAATTAATCCACATACATATAGCCAATTGATTTTTGACCAAAGTGTTTGGGCTATACAGTGGAGAAAGGATAATCTTGTCAACAAATGGTGCTGGCAAAATTGGATGTATATATGTAGAAGAATGAAATTAGATCCATGCCTCTCACCATATACAAAAATCAACTCAAGATGGATCAAAGACCTATCAAGCTATTGGAAGGAAACACAGGGGAAACAGTCTAAGACATTGGCATAGGGGATGACTTCTTGGACAAGACACCCAAAGCACAGGTAACAAAAGCAAAACTAAACATTATGTTCTTAGAACTGTATCTACGAATCATATTAAATCTGTTAAAAACTAATGAAAATTTTTAAATAATATTTTTAAAGATTTATTTTATTTATTTGAAAGAGTTACAGAGAGAGGTAGAGACAGAGAGAGAGGTCTTCCATCTGCTGGTTCACTCCCCAGGTGGCTGTGATGGCCGGAGCTGTGCTGATCCGAAGCCAGGAGCCAGGAGCTTCTTTTGGGTCTCCCACGTGGGTTCAGGGGCCCAAGGGCTTGGGCCATCTTCCACTGCTTTCCCAGGCCATAGCAGAGAGCTGGATTGGAAATGGAGCAGCTGGAACTTGAACCAGTGTCCACATGGGATGCTGGTGCTTCAGGCCAGGGCTTTAACCTGCTGCACCACAACACCGGCCCCCAAAAATAATTTTTTAATTAAGAAAATTAGAAAAACTTTAAAAAATGTATCCTTAGTACATAGGGTGCAGTTGTTTGAGGCAGATTTTGGGGACTTTTATTTCTCACTCTCACAAAGGCATTGAGGAGGGTAAATTAGGAAATTTTCTATCAGATGGACTGATAAATATGATCTAATAATTTTTCTGATAACTTTCCCAAAGCATTTTATATTTTAAGTAAGCAATTAATATTTGAAAATGTTTACTATTATGAGTTAGAACTGCTGTAAATAGACATTGAAGTATAGTGATGAATAAAGCCTGTGCCTTGATTTCTAGTAGTGCATAGTCTAGACCAGAGCTAGTATGCTAATGTGAATGTAGCAAAGTGCTACAGCATTGTTCACCAGAGGGTCAATGAACACAAAGAAGAGTCTGTCTGAGGGAGAGAGAAATAATTCATTTCAGATATAAAACTTGAATCGAGTTTGAAAGATGAATTTATATGCAATAGTATATTGGAGATTCAGTTGACATAAGGAAATTAAGGCCAGAGGGATTGAAAAAAAATGGCACATTCCATGAAAAAAATATCAGAGCAGTAGGGGGTAGGGAAAGACTTTTGTTTAAAAGGTGCATACATACATACACATTTATGCATGCATGTATGCATGAGGGTACTTGAAGCTATTCATAGTAAAATGAAATAAAAGATAAACCTATTTGGATGAAGATTTAAAATCCATACAAATTCTTAAATAATTAGTATTTTATTTGAACTTCATATTTCTTCTTCAAAGTAATATTAATTATATTATATTATTTATTATGGGGCTTGAAAAGTATAAGTTTATTTTGGTGCAAAAAATTTTCATAATTCATGGGAAATTTATATTATGAAAAATATGTTTAGATTCAAATTAAAATAAACCCACAGTTATAATTACATTTTTCTTTTTTCTTTTCTTTTTTTTAAATTTACTTGAATGGCAGAGTTACAGAGTAAGAAGGAGAGACAGAGACAGAGAAATCTTCCATCCATTGGTTCACTCCCCAAATGGCCATGATGGCCAGGGATGGGTCAGGCCAAAGCTGGGAGCCAAGAGCTTCATCCAGTCTCTCACATTGATGCAGGGGTCCAAGTACTTGGGACACTTTCTGCTTTTCTCCCAGGTGCATTTACTGGGCGCTGGATAGGAAATGGAAAACTGGGACTCAACCTGGCATTCATATTGGATGCTGCTATCACAGGCAGCAGCTTTACCCATTACACTACAACGCTGAACCCTTAATTCCATTTCTCCATTTATATATTGAAGTATCTTGATTCATATATCAAGTATAGATGACACACATAATTATGATCTGAAAGCTTATACTTCTCCAAGATTCATGTATTGACCTTGACAGTGGGGCATGATTAGATCATGATGATGGAGACACCATGACTGGGATATTACTTCCTTAACAAAAGCCCCAGAGAGCTGCCTTATGTCTTCTGACATGTGAGAAGCCAGTTATGTCACTGTCTACAAGAACTGAGCCCTTAATATACACTGAATCTGCTAGCAATAATTTTTACTTTGCAGCTACCAGAACTATTGTGACAAATAAGTTTCTCTTTTGTATAAGCTATCTAGTTTAAGGTATTTTTGTTAGAGTAACCTGAACAGACTAAGATTATCATCTCTCTATTATTCTATATCTATCTATATATCTATCTATCTTTATCATCTATGTCTATTTATCTATCCATCTATCTATATACAATCATAGATTAGGAGGAATGAGTGAAGGGACAGAAAAAGAATGCAACTTGAGATAAGGTTGGAAGGAAAGGCAAAGAATACGTCCTGAGAGAGCTTTGCATGATATGTTAAGATATCTTGACTTTGTATCTTCTAAGCTTAAGTTTCCTAAAGGGTGCACCATGTCCAAATGAGTCTGTTACAGGTGCACAATCCAAGAACAATTTATCTCGGGGGTGGCTGAGGTGGGCCATGCAAGCTCCCAAAGCTTATCACTCTGGACAGGTAGTCTCACCCCTTTACCCCAGCATATATGCACAATGTTTTTTACGTGTGTTATAAGGGTAAAAGTAGGACTATGGGGGTACCTCAAAAAGTTCATTGAAAATAGAATTAAAAGATGTTTATTTGGGCAATGTTTTTCCCATGTGACATGACAAGCCTGGAGTTAGAAATACCAGGGCTACATGTGTCAGCTGTACAATGCAATCAATGACCCATGTTTCCTAGGACTTTGTAGTCTACATACTTTTAGGTGGTTTCCATTCTTAAGGTCACCCCAAGGGCTCTAGTTCTAGCAAAACACCCAAATTTCATGAATTAAAGATAAAAAAAACAGGGCAAATGTCATGTGCTGGTTGAATGTAAGTCCTTTTAAGGAGATTTCCCAAGAGTCTATCCAGCAACTTCTGTTTATACCTGTTGGTTAAACTGTGACCCATGACAGTCATTATCTGCAAAAGATACTGTAGATGTAGGATTTTTTTCTTTTTGTGGTTGGGCTATATTTTTGGAAAGGAAAAGGCAGGAATTAAATACTGGGTATATTACTAACAGTCCCTGCTGCTCTCAGCTTTCAAAGATTAAAAAGGGGAAAAATTATCTGAAGGTTTATTTTGAGGACATGCTACTTCAGTTATATAACTTTTTGCACTTTTTAGAGCATTCTTTCCTATATTATCTCATTTGATCTTCACAAGAATCCAGTGAAATCAGTAGACAGTAGTGTTTTCCCATTTATCTTTTTATGCACATTTTCTCCTGCATTTTGTTTTATAGGTTTTGTAGTTTTAGATTTCACACTTAGATCTGTGGCCTTCTTTAAATAATTTTAAAGGGCTTATTTATTTATTTGAAAGGCAGAGTGTAAGAGAGAGGGGAAGAGAGAAAATGATTTTCTATCTGCCAGTTCACTCCCCAAATGCCCACAACAGCCATGGCCACGAGGAAGCCAGGAACTAGGAATTCTCCTGGAATCTCACTTGAGTGGCAGAAACTCTGCACTTGGACCATTGTCTGCTCCCTCCCAGGTGCATTAGTAGACATTACAATATGGAATGCTGTTTTACCAAGCAGCAGCTTAACCCGCAGCAAGACAATGGCCCACCCCTGCCAAGCTATCCTAAAGAAGCAACACACCAAGGATAGTAAGCAATGAAAAAAATTTAAAGCCACATTTTATACAATTTTGGCTTTTGTCATAATAATAAAGAAACAGCCTGATTTTTAACTGAATTGACAGGATATTTTTAAATTATATAGACCTAATTTCTCTATCCTTCAGAAGTATCAGAAATTATAATAGTTAATATCCAAAAAGAATCTAGACTTGTCCTAAATTGTCCAAATTCAATCTTAAGATGGCATCACAAATTCCTTTCAAAATATCTGCTAATGAAATGAGAGGGTATTCTGAAACTTTTTGGAAAAATACAGTTAAAAGACAAATTTATTTATGTGCAAAAGTTTTTGAAATACATACATGGAAAAAAATCTTCAAAATGTTCATGAAAACTGCATATTGTGAAAAAGCTATGCATAAATTTCAAACATTTTTGCCCCAGAGGGAGAAAAAAAGAGGGGAGGGGAGAGAGAGAGAGAGAGAAAGAGACAGATCTTCCACCTGCTGGTTCATTTCCCAGATGTTCACAACAGCTGGGACTGGGCCAGACTGAGGCCAAGAGCCAGGAATTCGTCTTTTAATTCCATTTTTCGTTAGCTTTTTGAAGTACTCTTGTTTGTTTCAGGGTAAGTGGGTAGCAGGAGAATGAGTAAACAGATGTTTTCTTTACCCTCTCACTATTTTACTTCCATATTTCTTTACTGTGATGAGGGGATTCCTTTGGTAAGACAGAGACTTGTTTGGTTCACACTGTGTTGCCATGAAACAGTGGAAAGTGTATATTGTTGGAGGTTCATTCTGAAGAGACTGGCAAATAGTCATGTGTTTCAGGAACCTGTTGAGGAACCTAAGGGCTTCTCACTATCTGCCAGTGGAAACTGTCAGTCACTCTTACCTCAGAGACCTTGAAAGCTGTCTGCTGAACTGAGCCGGACCCTGTTGTGGAATCACAAGGCTGGAGAAGATAGAAGGGAGCCTGCAGGAAGAACAGAGAAGGAGACAAGAGAAAGCAGGTATCCCCACAGGAGGCTGACCATGCACTTAACAGAAAAGCTACTTGATGTAAAAAGTAAGGGTTCATCCACCCTTGGGACTCCACTTGCATGTGAATCAGTTAGTCATGAATGTAAGTTCTTCCTCAGAATGACCTGTTCTCAAATTCATTTCTAGGTGTTGTGAGTGGGAATAAATCCTTTGATCAAAATAAAATATTTTTGAAAATAGTTTCCAAATATTACCTGAGTTGTAAAAGTTGCAATACTGGTCCTCCTTATGTATTAAAGCCTCTTTTTTATAGGTATGTACAGCTTGAAGACTACAAGCATTGATTTCAACAGGCACCTCTAAAACACACACACACACACACACACACACACACATAGATACACACACACACATACATGAGGTTAGCTCACAACATTTGTGGAAAATAGAATTAAAAGATATTTATTTTGGTGAAAATAACTTTGAAACCTGTGCATAGTTTTTTCATAATATGTATTTTTCCTGAACTTTTTGAAGAGAAAGAATTTTACAGGCATGCATTTCTGTTGAAGGAGGAAAATCCAGAAAAAATTGAAATGCTTCACTTTCTTCACAGGCTGAATCCTAGGACCTGAGATTTTTGTGGTGTGCCACATGTCAGCAGTGCTGATCTCCAAGTTCATAGCTGTAGCTACACTGCTGTGCTACCTCTGAGATTAGAGCTCCTGTAGAGCTGGCAATTTAAACATCTTGGTATAGCTGCAAGAAATCTTTAAACAACCCAGGTCTTGAACTCATGACAACATAAGGAGTTCACAAAATGAAGAACAAAGCTCAAACCTTCTTCATTGTCTTGATCAGATTACAATTTTGGTATTTATAATTTTGAAAAGCTTGCCAACAGAATAAGATCTGAGTCAAGAGAAATAAAATAGAGACTATTGCTTGGAGGCCTCTTGATTCTAGAAAGAAAAAAGTGACTTCCTCGGGTTGCAGCCTCTTTCCTAATGATCCTGTTTCTTTCCTACTGTCCAGTCCTAGAGTTTGCTGATAAACATCTTTTGTAAGTCAATTATTTTTGTTTGTACTTTGGCATTCTCACTGCCAAATGTTATTAATATGACAAAATTTGCTAAATATTGCATTTCCTTCAGGAAATAAAAGCCTTTTTATATTCCTTGTCTAGGCAATTGCCCATTATATAAGAGTCATTTATTATGATCATGATTATTATATAAACGCATCAACTTTTGACATTTCTGCTTTAAAACATTATTCCCACCAATCATTCCACTCCTTTCAACATTTCTTCTTTTGTGACTCATACATTTGCTTTTCTATTACCATCCTATTTACTTCCCAAATTACTACTTAGTGAAAAATGTAAGTGCTTTGACAATGTTATGAAAATAATCCCACACAAATCATTTAAGAATTTTATTTTCCATTAAACTCCATTGTGAGAGTTGTTTCCATTTCTTGCGAAACTCAAATTATCAACTGGGAATCCTAGCCGTTTAGGAGTGGAGCCGATCCTTGTATTTGTGTGGTTCCCTTTCCTCAGAGACAGTAGCACCCCAACCTCTCTGAGCTGATCACATCTCAGTGGTCAACAGGATGGCTGACTTAGGACTTCCTATAGTTCCTGCATAATGATGACTGCGTTTTTCAAGTGACAAGTAGTCTTGGCAACTTGGAAAATTTTTTCATATATTTTTACTTCCTTGGAAAACAATCGGTTCATTCTTTTGGGTTTATCTGTTCCTTCTGCCTTCTATTTTCTTCTACTTCCAACAGCCAGGAAATAGAGAATGTGTCTTTTAGTTTCTTTCTCAAACTTTTCACTTTCACACAAAGTAAAGAGAAAAATGTGTGAACTTAATGAAGGCAATTTTACCTTCACCCACTGAGGAAATTGAAAATATGACCTTTCCAAGAGACACATTGAGAGAAAGCTTAAAGTCTGATAAAACCTATGTCAAATTAAGTGATTTCCCACCCTATAATTGCTCATCAAGTAAGTTAGTGCATTCAGTCAGGATTACACAAGAGCCAGCCTATCTTGTGTAATTTACAAATACTTTCTCCCTTGTCCCTGTGAATCATACCATGGTTTCAGCCCTATTACTTCTTTCTGTCATTTTTCAGTTTTCATCCATTTGCTGATCAAATTACACATCAGACACAAGTAACCTTGAACACCAATTTCAAGCACAGTAAGTTGAAATGAAGAGACTCATGGCAAAGCCTCCTCTACCTGAAAAGAGTGCCTTCGTTTTTATGCTGAGAAGAAATTCTGCGTCCTTTTCCTTATTCAGTTATGACTAATAATTTAATCTGCAGTCAGTCTCATTTTTAAAGTATGATGTTGTAGTGAAGAATCCTTTAAGGGTGCATATGAGAAAGGAAATTTCCTGTAACATGATCATTGAAAGAAGTTATAACAGTAACAGCTGCAATTAAATTATCTAGGACTTCACATGATGAAAAAGGCTTCCACGTCCAGGTTTCATGTATGTTTATTTCTAACGACACCACAACAAACTCAAGAACGAGACGGCTGATAGATATTACTATGGCGGAACTATAGAGACTTCAAGTGAGTTAATCAAATCACACAATTAGAAATTAAAATCTCAGATACAATAAGGTCATCTGGGACAAGCATTTGGCCTACCATTGGTGCCAACCATTGGGACACTTGCATACCATATAAGAGTGTCTGGATTCAATTCCGGGCTACATTCCTAATTTCAGCTTCCTGCTAATGCAGACCCTAAGAGGCAGCAAGTGATGGTTCATCTGGTTGGACCCTGCCACCCACAAAGTATTCCTGGTTCATGGATTTGGCCTAGTTTAGCTCTGGCCATTGTAGGCATTCGGAGAGGGAACTAGTGGACTGGAGTTTTTTCTTCCTCTCTCTCTCCCTTTCAAGTATAGAAACAGAGTCCCACGGTGGAAAAACCTTTACTTTTTACATCAAATTGCCTTGCTTTTGTTTATATATATATATATATATATATATAATGATCTGTGTCCATTCCCCAAACTGTTATTCTATAATTGACAATAAAATAATTTAATTTTTCATTCATAAAACTTACTGTTCTGTTGACTGAAAAATAAGTTCTTAAAATTTGATAAGATTTATATCTAATCTCTCTCATCCCATTCAAAGATCTTTTTACAATATACCTGACAGAGATGTTCAGCCCCTTGGCTTCTGCTGAAATGCTATTGTAAGGGAGCATTCTACCCTACATATCCACAGCCTATTCCACTGTACTGACTTCTCCTAAGTTCTGTGAGTCCAGTGATTTCTTTCCCTTAGTTTCAAAGCACCCATACTATTTGTCCTCTCTGTATATAACATCCCGCTTGGCATTTCATCATGTTCTCTATACTCACTTGCCTTGGCCCACTGAATTGCAACAACTTTTCTATGGTTCTGCGTATGTTTTAAAGCAGGTTTCCCTTCAGTGTTCTCTTCTCTCAAATAAGTTTTCCCAGATTCCCACTTAAGACTTAAACCTGGTTCCTCTACAAACACTGCATGTCTTGCAACTTCTGTTTTGCAATTGTCAAAAGAAAATAGAGTTGAAGTCCCAACTCCTCTCTCTAATGCATTTGAGTAGTCACTTAGACATCTGAAACCTCAGTATATATCTCTTTCACTCTATTATGGGAAGAGAAAAACAAAGCCCAAAGGAGTAAGGGATTCATCTAAGGACATAGAAGTAGTGGCACAGGACTCCTGGAAGACTACAAGTAAATATTACCTTGTTATTATCATTATACCAGTGATTCTCCCCTCTTAAACCTGAAAATATGAGCTACTAAAAAGTGTCTGGAATCTTAGCAATCACTGAAACAATTCTCAGTTGATTCTGTAAAGTAAATTGGTCATCTGATATAGCTATTTCTTGAAAAGTGCTGGAGCCACTACAGAAGCAATTCTTGCTTTCTGTGGAAAATCACTTCCAAGATCATTTCAGCTACAACACCCTGCAAGTCTATATTACAGGCCCAGTGATACCAGATTCTACTTCCAGGGAGAATAGCTTGTAAGAATGTTGTTGGATTCCTGCTGCTGATCTATCAAATGACTTAAGGAAATGTCTTAGACATCTCCCAGTTACTGAAATTAGGCTATCTTAAGTATTGCAAAGAACAGTTTTACACATCTATAGTGTATTCTGAAGACCTTGAGACACAGAAGTATTGAATCACAAATATTTATATAACTGGCATGATAAAGGAATATACTCATCACATTTTGTGGATAATTGAGCACTCATCACCTAATGTAATAAAATTGCTGGAACAATGCAAAGATGTGCGCAGAAAATTTCTTTTTTGTGTGTATAATTGGATCATCTATTTTTAAACAATGTGCTTTAAGAAATATGATAATTATAAATTAAAACGTTGCAGAAAGATAATTGATAACATCATTAATATAGTGTAAATGGAGTTCAAGTGAGCACATAGGAAAAAACCTCCAAATTTTCCATAAGTTAAAGGATTAAGTTAATAATAAAATGAAGCAAAAGTCTGACATGTTTTTTGAATAACAATACAAGTTTGAGAAGTTATTGCTCATGGTTGTAATTAAATGTTGTCCATCTCTGCTTTATGATTTTAGAAGCTATGATCAGTACATCTGCATCATCAAAGCTTCCTTCTTAAAAATGTTCATCCTGGGGGGCCAGTGCAGTGGCACACTAGGTTAATCCTCCACCTGCGGCGCTGGCATCCCATATGGATGCCGGGTTCTAGTCCCGGTTGCTCCTCTTCCAGGCCAGCTCTCTGCTGTGGCCCAGGAAGGCAGTGGAGGATGGCCCAAGTCCTTGGGTTCTGCACCTGCATGGGAGACCAGGAGGGTTACCTGGCTCCTACCATTGGATCAGTGCAGTGCGCCGGCCGCAGCGCACGGGCCGCAGTGGCCATTAGGGGGTGAACCAACAGATAAGGAAGACCTTTCTCTCTGTCTCTCTCTCTCTCACTGTCCACTCTGCCTGTCAAAAAAAAAAAAAAGATACTATTGGTAGATAAATATGAATGTAAATGTATTTAATTCCTTTAGTGATCACTAAGTCGTTTCCACTTACTATAATTAAAATTCATTCTGATAAACAATATAATGGCACAACACGCATACACATGTATTTGTGCGTTTAAAAGATTTCTTTATTCTGAAGTCCTACAGTACTTATTATTAAAATGCCTTACAGAATGCTTTTAATGATTTATACTCCCACAAGACAAATACAGGATGCCTATTTTGTTTGTTTGTTTATTTTGTACCCTCATTGTTTCAGTTTTCATCCAATTTAACTAGGCTTTTCCAAGATTATCCAGATTCTGCCAGTGAATCACAAGGGTCCTGGTACGGGAGAAGCAGTCAGGTCAGAGAAAGTAGATTGACAGCAGAAGCAGTCAGAAAAGAAGACGCCGTGACCGAAGACGGGAGACAAAGAAGCAGACAGAAACAGAGACAGCCTAAAAGAGAGAAAGACAGAGACATCTGAAGATGCCGCACTGTTGCTTTTGAAGATGGAGCTAGGAAACACAAACAGCCTCTTAGAAGCTCAAAAGCAAAGAAGTGAATTGTCCCCTAAAGCCTCATAAAGGAATGCAACCCTGGCTTTCTGATGTCCAAACTGTAAAACAATAAATTTGTGTTGCTTTAACCCATGATATTGTTGGTAACTGGTTAGAGCAACAATAGAAAACCAATACAACCACTTATATTGTTATTGTTCCATTATCACAGGTCATTTGTAGTTTTCTGTTTTGTGAATTTCTAAAACCAAAAGAAAAGTAATTTAATTAGTTTAAATTATAAAATACATTTCCTGGACATTTGGCCCAGCAGTTAAGCCACTACTGGGATGCAGGCATCTCATGTCAGAGTGCCTGGGTTTGAGTTCCATTCCCAATGTCAGCTTCCTGTTAATGTGCACCCTGGAAGGCAGCAGATAACGCCTCAAATGGTTGAGTCCTTGCTACCCATGTGAAAAATATGCATTGAGTTCTTGGCTCCTGGCTTTGGCTTGGCCCAAGGTTAGACATCGTGGGAATTTGGGAGGAGTGAGTCAACAGATGGGAGTTCTCTGTCTCTCTGTTTCTCTGACTCTCTCTTTCTCTCTCCCTCTCTCTGTCTCTGTGTTTATGCCTCTCAAATACATACAAAGAAACATACACACATACATAAAATGCTATAACACACATAAAAATGCTTTTTAACTCCTATATCGTAAACACATAAAAAACTCAAAATTATCTGTGGTTGTTACTACCAAACTTAACAAAGTCATATGCCTTACTTCAGTAGAAACAAATGGACTTCATTTACATACTTTGAGATTCATGGATCCAAGAACCAGTGGCTGTTTAAGGAAACTTAGAGACTATGAGGTACAGAGAAACTAAACTTTTTTCATAAGGAATAGTTCAAAATTTTTAAGAAGTAATATACATTTAGATGCAAGTTTCATTTCACTGAACTTTCATTCAGATTTGCAATGAAATCAAAATAGGGCTTAGCCAGCAGAATCACAACGGCCTCCTATAACAGACATAAAAAAGGAAAATACATTCATAGCATCTCCTAACACTAGAACAGGTGGGAAAACTGGCCATAACCTAGGAAAACTTCACATTAAATAACTGATTGGAACTCTGCAGAAATCAGTATACATCAAATGGCCTTTCCAAGCTTTCTTCATGAAACAAAAACTACACAAAGCGGAAACTCCATTCCTCCTACACTGTATCCAGCTTCCAATTTACAGACTCTGCATGCCGCACCCTTATGTCTGGACCATCCCATCTGCAGGGTAGATGCTTCTTTGGAATCAGTCTGTACAATGCCCTGCACCAACTCTCTTTAGGACCTTACCTGGGAGAGTAATCTTACTTTGAGTAAATCCAATTTAATTGATTTTCTAAATTAACAATGAGATGGAAGCTTCTGGATACCAGAATTCTGTTAGAATTGTCTACCTATAATTTACCAAGGCAGTTCAAAGTAACATTCAAAATGATTTACTCTTTTTTTTTTTTTTTTTTTTTTTGGACAGGCAGAGTGGACAGTGAGAGAGAGAGAGAGAGAGAGAAAGGTCTTCCTTTTTGCCGTTGGTTCACCCTCCAATGGCCACCGCGGCCAGCGTACTGCGGCTGGTGCATCGCGCTGATCCAAAGCCAGGAGCCAGGTGCTTCTCCTGGTCTCCCATGGGGTGCAGGGCCCAAGGACTTGAGCCATCCTCCACTGCACTTCCGGGCCACAGCAGAGAGCTGGCCTGGAAGAGGGGCAACTGGGACAGAATCCGGCGCCCCAACCGGGACTAGAACCCGGTGTGCCGGCGCCGCAAGCCGGAGGATTAGATGATTTACTCTTGAGTTTTCCTTTCTTAGATTTTTGAGAAGACACAGAATGTTGTTTGTCCAGGCTTGCTGAGAAACAAAAACATAAATATGAGATTAAATCTGCAAGGATTGTAACAGGAAAAACTCCTATGTGAAAGACAGAGTGAAACAGAAAAGATTAGAAAGTCTAACCTCAAATGAAGAAGAGAGCAGGAAGGGGTTTTGTAAGGACACTATAGACTACTGTAGAGAGCAAAGCAGGGGTTTTTAATTAAACTCTGTTTAATTATTTGAAAGTCAGAGTTATATATATAGAGAGAGAAGAATAAATCTTCCATTTGCTGGTTCCTTCCCAAGATGGCCATAACAGCGAGGGCTGACCCCATCCAAAGCCAGAAGCCAGGAGACAGGAGCTTCATCCAGGTCTCCCATATAGGTGGCAGGGACCCAAGCATTTAGGCCATCTTCTACTGCCTTCCCAGGCACATTAGCAGGGAGCTGTATTGTAAGTGGAGAAGCTGGGTCCCCCTAAAGGCAGATTTCAGAAAGCTATTTAAGGCCTCCTGGAACCAAAGCAAAGGAGTCCTGTGTCTCCCAAGAATGAGTCTACCTTAATATTCCATGGCACTCAGTCCTTAGCTAATAGTAGTGGCAGCTTGAACGAAGAGATGGATTTCCAGTCAAAGCTATTGGAATGCTGGCTCAGTTGTGCTCCCCTGGAGTAAAGGCCTGAATGCACATTCTCAGGGATGACATAATCTATACTTTGAAGGGCATCCTTCTCCTCACTGATTTTAGAGTGCTACACCATTTTTTCCAAGAGCTCAGAAGGGAATGTTGAATGAATCAAGGCCTCCGTCACTGCAAATGATCTTGTGAGTTTCCTTTCATCTCTTCCATTTTCCATCCTAAATCCCCTCAGTTACAGTTAAGAATTTTTTTCTTTTATTTAATAAATATAAATTTCCAAAGTACAACTTTTGGATTATAGCAGCTTTTCCCCCCATAATCTCCCTCCCACCCACAACCATCCCATCTCCCACTCCCTCTCCCATCCCATTCTTCATCAAGATTCATTTTCAATTATCTTTATATACAGAAGATCAATTTAGTATATACTAAGTAAAGATTTCATCAGTTTGCACCCACACAGAAACACAAAGTATAAAGCACTGTTTGAGTACTAGTTTTACTGTTAATTCACATAGTACAACACATTAAGGACAGAGATCCTACATGGGGAGTAAGTGCACGGTGACTACTGTTGTTGACTTAACAATTGACACTCTTATTTATGACATCAGTAATCACCCAAGGCTCTTGTCATGAGCTGCCAAGGCTATGGAAGCCTCTTGAGTTCACCAACTCTAGTCTTATTTAGACAAGGCCATAGTCAAAGTGGAAGCTCTCTCTTCCCTTCAGAAAAAGGTACCTCCTTCTTTGGTGGCCCGTTCTTTCCACTGGGATCTCACTCACTCACTCACAGAGATCTTTCATTTAGGTTTTGTTTTTTTTTTGTTTTTTTTTGTTTTTTTTTTGTTTTTTTTTTTTGTTTTTTGCCACGGTATCTAAATACCATTGGTTGAACTCTTTAATTAACACAATTATTCTTAGGTGTTTAAATTTAACTGAAAAGTGATCCTTGTTAAATATAAGAGTGGGAATAAGAGAGGGAGGAGATGTACAGTTCAGAACATGCTCAATCGGACTTACCCATACTGGTAGAGCTAGAAATATGCCAGGGGATTCCAATTCAATCCCATCAAGGTGGCATGTACCAATGAAGTGAAGTGAAGTACTAGTGAAGCCATCTCACTAGTCCCAGTGATCAATTTCTGTTCACAATTGATCATAATGATAGGTCTAAGAGTCAAAGGGATCCCATAAACAAGACTAGTGTCTGTTAATACTAACTGATAGAATTAAAAAGGAGAAAACAATCCAACATGGGAAGTAGGATACACAGCAGACTCATAGAATGGCAGATGTCCTAAATAGCACTCTGGCCTCAGAATCAGCCCTTAAGGCATTCAGATCTGGCTAAAAAGCCCAGGAGAGTATTTTAGGCATGGAATGCCAATTAAGATCTTAAAATGTTGTCTGGAGGTTAAAGTCTTCATACAAGAAGGTTCTGAAGAGTAAATAGTCATGTTTTCTCAAATCAGAGTCTCTGCCCATGTCCATTCATAGTTATAATGGGACAAGGTTGTACCAGGATGTACCAGGATGTACCCCAGTAGATAACCTGGGTTCCACATGCATGCTTCCCTGCTCCCATTGAATAAAAACAGCTATACCCCCTGATGGTGATAAGGTCAATCACTCTAGCAATATGGTAATTCCTTTTATCACTGGAGGGTCTCTTGTTTCCAGGAGTCCAAAGTGTTCTCAAGGCAGCCATACATCTATTTCTGCTAGATTTTTGTTGTATTCCTTGGCAAAAATATGTTACCTGTTGTTCCATGACTGCAGAAACAAACATTTTAGGAATAGGAACCACAAAATGCATCAGCAGGTGATTGGGAGTGATGGAGAGAAGGACCATTCCTATTTGAATCATGTGGTTTTCAGCCACAGTTATCCTTCCTTTTAGGGACATGTTTCCATATGGAGGTCTATGATTTAATAAATTAATTTCATCCTGAAAGATAATGTGTTGTCCTTTCACATGGTTTGTTGTTTCCAAGCTAACATTTCAAATGAGACTTTCAAGGGCTCTCCTGGTATCTGTGTAGTATGTGATATGATCAGTAGCTTCCATAGCTATGGACCCATTCTTCTATTTCCTTCATTTTCGAGTAGCTTCCTTGGTCAAATTTTATAATGGATGGATGGAATTTCTAGCTTATGTTCACCATTCCAGAACCCCCTAGATAATAGTGCTTATTGAGGCACTTCATGGAGGAAACACAAACCTATATCCAGTATAGACATTTATTTCAACCCTTCTATGGTAGAAGGGGGCCTATTTATTCAATTTACCACTAAGCAGCCAATTTTTCTGCTCAAAGGATAATGTTATATCAAAATCTCAATGTTTATTCCTGTTACTGATTAATTGGAAATTCAGAGGCAATTATAGCTAAATTAGCTTTGTCTAGTATAAACACATGCCTTTGGATGCATTCCTAGCCTCTGTGTCTATAGCCATAGTTATCCCACTGATGTTCCAATCATAAATGTTCTGGGCTGGCCAGTGATGAAACCTGAATA
Organism: Oryctolagus cuniculus; assembly: GCF_964237555.1. Lineage (NCBI taxonomy): Eukaryota > Metazoa > Chordata > Mammalia > Lagomorpha > Leporidae > Oryctolagus > Oryctolagus cuniculus. Next base: position 159,171,983 of record NC_091434.1, on the reverse strand, counting down.
ACCTCAACTAGTTATTTCATACACTTAGTTGTTTTATATTTCTAGTGGACACTAACAATGATATAAAAATTTTCACATTTTGTATGCATCTGAATATTTCTCTCCTTTCCAAAATCTTTGTCTCCTACTTTCCATTTAGTGACCCCTAATTGAGTTCCTAGATCCCAGATTGAATTCCTGACTGTTACAAACATTTGGGGAATGAACACGTAGATGAAAGATTCCCCCCTTTTCTCTCTCTCTCTCTCTTCCTCCTCCCTACCTCCCTCTTGCCTTTCAAATAAAATTTTAAAAATTTTAAATTTTTAATGTTTAATAGTTGCTTTTCAGTCTCTGCTCTCATTATTCATCAATCGTGTACTAAGGAGTCACACTCGTCTTCTTCATCAGAGTCAATGTCTCTTTTGCAATGTCCTTGTTCCTCTCCTCTTACATTTTCTTTATGCAAATAGACTAGCTTAGGTATCCAAGTTCTATGAAATGCGCTTTGCTCCTGAAAAGGGCCTCTTTACCTGCTTCCTGGCTCTGTAACGTTTCCCTATCAGCGAGGAGTCTCATTAGAGCTGCAGATGCTAACTGTAGTCTGTGCACATAGAAGATGTCAAAAAATGGTTTTTGATGGAATGAAATGGAAACATGTTAAATTTAAGAAGCATTGTGGATCCCCTCTTTTCAGGGTAATATAGACTAAAAGGTCTGTTAATGTCCCCATTATTTTATTTCCATCAACCACTTCACTCACACCTGGTCATGTGTTTTAGTAACTTAGATACCTCTATATTGTATAATAACAACAAATTGAAAACTTTTGCTATTCCGGTTGCTTCCTCTCTGAGGACCCATTCCTGTGTCCTGTTAGACAAGTATTTCACATGAGTCTGCTTATAGTCAAGGCAAACATTCAATATCTCTCTGCTTATTTGGCTTTGAAAAGGTTTGTGAGGTATCTGTCTGGCTAGTTTCAGCACTTCATTTTCCTTCTTTTCCAAGTGGCATTTAACACTAAACAAAAACTTATCAGAGGTTTAGAATTATCCTTGGCATAGTGTGTTTCCATGGTTACGGGTCTGTGTTATTCATCTTCCTAACGCAGGCTCAATGACTTACCCTACCTATGTGACCCGTGCTTATCACATCTTGATTACTATGTTCCATCTGCATTGGCCTCTTACTCACACACTACAATCACATATAAAGAAAGCATTCTTCCTACATTGTGATTGAAGCCTTGGAACACAAACTCCCTTTTTCAATATCACTCATCATTTATGATAAAGTCCACCCTAAAATAACTGGTTCCTTTCAAGCCACTCTTTAAGGAAAGCACATTTTTAACCTCTTTTACCAATGTTTTTCTTGTATACCTCTCTCTAGTAATTGAGTAACCATCTTTTATATCTCCCCATCTAGCAAACTATTATTTGTTCTACTATCAGGATAATGAACAGATTTTTAAAAATCAGGCTGTAGTACCAAATAAATAGAATATTTCAACACTAATTAAGAAGAATATTTTGAAAATAAAAATATAATTCAACTCTGGAGTTTCTAATGCCCTTTGTGACTGAAATTTGGAAAATCTTAGGTAAGAGTATAAATAAAGAAGAGAAAATTGAAGTAAATTATCCAAAAGAATGCAGTTGAAAGTCACTCTATGTCAAATAGGATTAGGCACAGCCACATATAACAAGAAGAAGAGAAAAATAAAAGTATCTTAAGTAAAACGGCTTATTTTTCTCATAAAATGAATCTACAAGTAGACCGTCCAGGGCAGAGAAGGCAGCTAAACCATCAGCAGACAGTCTGTGTCTGGCTGCCCCAAACCCATAGCAGACTGACTCATGAGCCAATGTGAAACCTCAAGTTCCAGATCTCATTATCCACATTCCAAGCAACAGAGAAAAAAAAGCAAGGACTCCTTGAAATTCTTTCCGTTCTATGTGCTTACAACTGATTGGCAGAACTTAGCTATACGATTACATGTAGTTATAAAGGAATCTAGAACATGTAGTCTCTTTTGCCAACTAAAAATCAACATTCTGTACTAGAGCAGAAGAGAAAAATAGATACTGAGAGCATCTAACAGTCTTTCAGAGATTCCAAAAGATGTCAGGTAAAGAATGAACGGTATGTACTTCAGAATAAAATTGTGTTCAACTAAGTGCTGTAACATCACATAAAATCTGTTTCAAGTATTTTTATATTGAAACTTCATTTTTTGAAGAATATTTAAAATATTAAGGCATTATTGCTTCCTATTTCTAACTGAGGAAGCCAAGATTCTAAACTAATCAGTTTGACCACTCAAACTTCTGGTATACAATGCTGTTGCACTCTTCATGTTCTATATTTATCATTTATCTTTTGTGAGATTTTCAAATATAAAACTCAATATCCTGGGGCCGGCACAGTGGCATAGTGGGTAAAGCCACCACCTGTAGTGCCGGCATCCCATATGTGCATCAGTTCAAATCCAGACTGCTCGGCTTCTGATCCAGCTCTCTGCTATGGGCTGGGAAAGCAGTAGAGGATGGCCCAAGTCCTTGGGTCTCTGCACCCATGTGGAGACTCAGAAGGAGCTCCTGGCTCCTGGCTTCAGATCAGCTCAGCTCTGGCTGTTGCAGCCAACTGGGGAGTGAACCAGTGGGTGGAAGACCTCTCTCTCTCTCTCTCTCTCTCTCTCTCTGACTCTCCTTCTCTTTCTGTGTAACTCTTTCAAATAAATAAATAAATCTTAAAAAAATAAAACCTCAATACCCTTACCTTAAGCTTTTTACATCCATCTCCATTTTTCTATACAACTGAGTCTTTTCATTTAGAAGCCTTCTGGGGTTAGTTAGTTAGTTAGTTAGTTAGTTATGTTCATTGGCTTATGCTCCCTCCACATTGCCTGATACACTCTGTGCATGAAGTAGGTGCTTGCTAAATAACTAGAGGAAATTTTAAAAGGTAATTAGTGATATGGGAGTACTGGTGAGTGGTTTCTGGCAAGTAATAGAGGGAAAAATAACTTACAAACTGTGAGTGTAAATGCAAAGTAGAAATGTTGAGTGGGTCTACACTCTTGAACTGTATGTTATCAGAATAGAGGCTGAATAAAGGCCACAGGCAGAGCATTAGTTTGGGCACTTTTATTTCTTATTATTTGGTTTTGTTTGCTTTAATGTTATCTACTGGGAATATTAAGAATATTTCAGGATAGCAGAAAAAAATCTAAAAGAGAGAGAGAGAATTTGTAAAGGGAGAGAGCAAACAATGAAAGCAAACCCAAAGGAAGCGTAGTAGAGCTTTGCTGAGGAGGGAGAATTCCATTTTCCTGAGCAGTATGGAAAGTCGGAATCAGGAATAATGATTAACCTCCTTCACTTAGGCTTGATTAGAGGTTATTATTAGTCAAAGATTGAAAGTAGGAGAGGAAAATAAATGTAAAGGAAGCCGGCGCCGTGGCTCAATAGGCTAATCCTCCACCTTGCGGCGCCGGCACACCGGGTTCTAGTCCCGGTTGGGGCGCCGGATTCTGTCCCGGTTGCCCCTCTTCCAGGCCAGCTCTCTGCTATGGACAGGGAGTGCAGTGGAGGATGGCCCAGGTGCTTGGGCCCTGCACCCCATGGGAGACCAGGAAAAAGCACCTGGCTCCTGGCTCCTGCCAGGATCAGCGCGGTGCGCCGGCTGCAGCGGCGGCCATTGGAGGGTGAACCAACGGCAAAGGAAGACCTTTCTCTCTCTGTCTCTCTCTCTCACTGTCCACTCTGCCTGTCAAAAAAAAAAAAAAAAAAAAAAAATAAATAAATAAATGTAAAGGAATAAAGAATGTTGATAGTCAGTCAAGAGGTGACCCAGGCCATGTATTCTATTGAGGAGGTTAGGCATAGAAAAACCATCAAAGATCACTCTGAGCAACTCAGTATGGTAGCAAGAGTAACATTTAAGTAACTAATAATACATCACAGTGGGAGAGAGTTGCAACTTACATTAAAGGATGTAGATGAAGTGGAAGACACAGAGTCAGAGTATAGAAGGAGGAGACTGAGATGAGTGGCGGGATGAGAAGCAATTATACCTGGACATTGCATTACAAGGTAGTTGAAAAAATGTACTATTTTAGCACACAACAACAGAAAAGGAAAACATCCTATACAGATTTAATCTTTGAGAATATTCAAAACAGCAACATATTGTTTATTATCATTTTTCATAATCACTAAGTCATTATACCCAACTGACATTTTTCTCAAGTATTCCTTCTATTTTTCTCACTATCACAATATACCTCCCCCATGGTACTGTTCACATACTTTCCTTTTTGTTTAAATTGAATTTTGAACTATTACTCCAAGAATTAAGGAGTGAATCATTATGTACTCCAGATAAAGGCCAAACTGCCACCAGTGGCAACTTTTAGCTATGTTCATGGATATGTTGGTTTTTTGCATGAAGAGATCCCTGTTTTGAGCAACATTCTATTATTCGTGTTGAATTGTTTGCCTGACAGGGATAGATTTTCAGGTATTTATCCATATTCCCTTACTTGGTCCCCTTTGTAGTAATGAATATACATTTCAGTAACTGGCACAAAAATAGAGCAGTGGAACAGAATAGAAACCCTAGAAATCAATCCACAAATCTACAACCAACTTACCTTTAACAAAGGAGGTAATATTAATCCCTGGAGAAAGGACAGTCTCTTCAACAAATGGTGCTGGGAAAATTGGATCTATGCATGCAGAAGTATGAAACAAGATACATTTCTTATACCTTATACAAAAATTAATTCAAAATGTTTCAAGGATCTAAATCTATGAACTGATACCATCAAATTACTAGAGAACAATTGGGAAACTCTGCAAGACACTGACATGGGCAAAACATTTTGGAAAAGACCCCAGAAGCACTGGCAATAAAGACAAAAATAGACAAATGATATTACATCAAAATAAGAAGCTTCTGCCATGCAAAGAAAATGCTCAACAAAGTAAAGAGGCAACCAAAAAATGGGAGAAAATATTTGCAAATTAATAACCTGATAAAGGATATTTTTTAATATCCAGAATCTATAAAAAGCCCAAGAAACTCAACAACAAAAGTCTTATTAAGAAATGGGCATAAGAGTTGAACAGGCATTTTTCAAGAAAGGAAATTCAAATGGCCAACAGACACATAAAATAATGTTCAGGATCACTAGCCATTAGGAAATGCAAATAAAACCACAATGAAGTTTCACCTTATGCTAGTTACAGTGACTCTCATACAGAAGTTAAAAAAAACAGTAAATGCTGATGAAGTGTGGGGAAAAGGGTACTGTAATCCACTGTTGGTGAGAATGTACGCTAGCATAGCCATTGTGGAAGAGAGTAGAAGATTCCTCAGAAATCTGAAAATAAATCTACCACATGACCCAGCCATTCCACTCCTAGGAATTGACCCAAAAGAAATAAAATCAGCATATGAAAGAGTTATCTGTACCCCCATGTTTTTTGCAGCTCAGTTCACAATAGCTAAGATATGGAATCAACCCAGATGTCCTTCAACCTAAGACTAGATAAGAAAAATATGGTATATATTCACTATGGAATGCTACTCAGCTATAACAACAAAAAGGATGAAATCCTTTCTTTTTCAATAAAATGGATGCAACTGGACACCCTTATCTTTAGTGAAATAAGCTAGTTCCAAAAATACAAATAGCATGTATTCCCTGATTTGTGGTAACTAATGGTAACTAATAGGGAACAAGAAATATAATGTATATGAGCAAAATTAACATTTTGAGATTTGATTAGTATTTATAGTCCCTGTCTCTATTGTTGAGGAACAGTGTTTTTTTTTTCTTACTATTGTTGAATTTTTTTTTTTTTTTGACAGGCAGAGTGGACAGTGAGAGAGAGAGACAGAGAGAAAGGTCTTCCTTTGCCGTTGGTTCACCCTCCAATGGCCGCTGCGGACGGCGCGCTGCGGCCGGCGCACCGCGCTGATCCAATGGCAGGAGCCAGGAGCTAGGTGCTTTTCCTGGTCTCCCATGGGGTGCAGGGCCCAAGCACCTGGGCCATCCTCCACTGCACTCCCTGGCCACAGCAGAATGGAGGATTAAATTTATGATTATAAAAAAACTAAAAGTATGTCATTGTTAAGATTAAAATAAAGGAGGAAGGAGTGTGGGAGCATGGGAGGAGGGAGGGTAGGGTAGGAACTATCATTATGCTCCTAAACATGTATATACAAAATACATGAAATTTATTTGCTTATATAAATACAAATATTTTAAAAGACCTATACCTATGTACTATATGAAATCTTTCCTCTTTATACTAATAAAAATTTTTAAAAATATAAAAATACTCATATTTGGAGTCCAAAATCCCAAAAATAGATCTTTTTTTTTTAATCTTTTATTTAATGAATATAAATTTCCAAAGTACGACTCATGTGTTACAATGGCTTCCCCCCCCATACCGTCCCTCCCACCCACAACCCTCCCCTTTCCCACTCCCTCTCCCCTTCCATTCACATCAAGATTCACCAAAAATAGATCTTTAAGACTCAATTGCTTTTATGTTCCTTCTTATTGCATCTCATACTTATCATTAGAGAGAATATCTTTGACAAAGGAGTACTCCACGAATTTTAATAACTTTCTGTCCTATTCCTAATGCATGTAGGTTCCAGGATATGGCAGGGAAGAGCAAAGGCTCTGCTCAGCTTCACCTGTCTTCCATGCGGTATAGCTCCCACACCAGTAATGTGGAGAAAACAACAGTACCTACCTCACAGGACGGTTAGAATGTTAAGTGGGAGATACAGAGTACTTTAAAAAGTGCCTGTGAGGTTTGAATTTGTTAGATTTCATTATTGTCAATATTATATTTACATGGCATAATAAAGATTTCTGTCCCTTCCACACGTCAGGCCACAATGAATCATGGTTGAGTAGATTTAGCAATCATTTTGCAAGAAATGTATAAAATATTACACAAAATATATTCTCTTGATTCTTTTAGTTGTGATGATAAGGTAGACAACTCCTTTTACACAAATACCCCGGGAAAGGCCACTAAAAAGATGAACACACATGGCTACATTTTCACCCAAAATAGTAAATACCTAAATTCATCCAACAAGCATATCCTGGGGGGAAATTAAGAAAATATTTTTTCTCCAAGTGACAAAATATTAAAAGTCTTGTGATCTCTTAAGTGTGATATGTTTTAATAATAAAAATTTAAATATCTAGGTATTTGAACATTAAACATTAAACTTTTCTAACTCAAAGACTAAAACAAGAGGAAATAATTGCATGTCTAAAAACATAGAAAAAGAAAGCTCAACTGTTACAAATAAATTTCATTTCATACAACACTTAGTAGTGACATGTCAACAAATTAGTATTCTCCAGATAAGTGATAATTAAGAGAACATTTTTCCCATTATTCTTCCTTTGAGTGGCATAAGACTTAAGACTATAGTTAATTGACCATTTCATCTTTGCTGACAATGTCTTTCCCTAAGAAATAAGTTTATAAAATAATATATTGTTCCTCCTGCCTCCTCATAAAAAAGATTTGTGTAAGCATAACATTGTAAGATATTTTCTTCCAGGGGCTGGCATTGTGGCATGGAGTGTTAGGTTGCAGTCTGTGACACCAGCATCCCATATGAGCTACGGTTCAAGTTCTGGCTGCTCCACTTCCTATCCACCTCCTTGCTGGTGTGCTTAGGAAAGCAGCAGAAGATGGCCCAAGTGCTGTTCCCTGCACCCACGTGGGAGACCCGGATGAAGCACCAGGTTTTTGACTTCAGCCTGAACCAGCCCCTGCTGGCATTCTATTCATTTAAATTCTTCCCTTTGATCTGAAATGATGCTCTGTCTTCAGCAGTCTATTCCTTCTGGATGTTACAGTATGTGAATGCTGGATTCGTTAATAAGTTAGTTTCTGCACCACCTTTGCTTGAAGTGGGTCCCCTGGTTTAATGTTGTGCTATGCAGGATTATGTACAAGTAGTTCAGGCATTCAATTGCTTCCTACGAGAAATCTGCTGCCTTTCTGATCTTTCTTTTTCACTTAATGCACATTTTCCTTCCATTTTTAAGATGTTTTCCTAGGGCCGGTGCCGTGGCTCACTTGGTTAATCCTCTGCCTGTGGTGCCGGCATCCCATATGGGCACCAGGTTCTAGTCTCAGTTGCTTCTCTTCCAGTCCAGCTCTCTGCTGTGGCCCAAGAAGGCAGTGGAGGTGGGCCCAAGTGCTTGGGCCCTGGCACCCTTATGGGAGACCTGGAAGAAGCACCTGGCTCCTGGCTTTGTATCGGTGCAGTGCTGGCCATAGTGGCCTTTTGGGGAGTGAACCAACGGAAGGAAGACCTTTCTCTCTGTCTCTCTCTCTCTCTCTCACTGTCTATAACTACCTGTCAAATAAATAAAAAAAAGAAAGACGTTTTCCTTAATTCTTGGTTTTGAGCAATTTTGCTTACTTAGATATAATTCTATACAAGTTTCTTATGTTTGGAATACATTGAGCTTCTTAGACCCACGAGTTTATCATTTTCATAAAATTTAGAAATGCCCTATCATTATCATTTTTAAATATTTAAAATTTTGATTTATATATAGCAATTATGTATACTAGCAGGGTACATGGTGAAATAACATACATGTATACAATATGCAACATCAAATCCATATAATCAACATAGCAATCACTTCAGATATTTATCATTCTTTGTGTGTGCTGGGAATGTTAAAAATCTTCTCTACTAGCTTTTCTAAAAGATATAATTAATTATTGACAGTCATGGTTCCCCTACTGTACTATTACAGCATCCCCTATCCAACTGCACCCATGTATCCATTAACCATTCTCTCCTCCACACACATACCCTTCCCAGGGTACCTCTATTCTCTTCTGTATTTATACATTTTAGCTTCCACATGTAAGTGAACACATGCTGTATTTGTCTTTCTGTGCCTGACTTATTTCATTTAACATAATGACCTCAGTTTCATCCATGTTGCTATAATGACAGAATTTCATTTTTATGGATGAGTAATATTCCTTTATATTTACATAATATATTTTATTTTAAAAGATATAATTTTAAGGGTTATCTATTAGTTTAAAAGGCGGAAAAAAAGAAAGGCAGAGTTACAGAGAGAGGGAGAAACAGAGAGAGATTGTCCATCTGCTGGTTCACTCCCAAAATAATTGCAACAGCTGGGACTGAGCCAAATCAAAGTCAGGAGCCTGGAACTCCATTCAGGTCTCCCATCGAAGTACTTGAGCTGTCTTCCACTTCTTTTCCAGGCATATGAGCAGGCAATTGAATTGGAAGTGGAGCACCTGGGACTTGAACTGGCACTCATATGGGATGCCCATTGCAGGCAGTGTTTAACCTGCTGTGGCACAATGCAAGCCCAAGAAATATTATTTAGAGAAGTTTTAGCAAAATGAGCAGAAATTACAGTACTAATATACTCCCTGCCCCCACAAATATACAGCTTATTCCACTATTAGTATCCTTCACCAGAGTGATGTATCTGTTGCAATTGATTGTTGCAATGTGTACTGACACTTCATAATCACACAAGGTTCACTCTTGGTGGTGTACATTCTGTGGATTTTGATAAGTATGTAATGACATGTATCTACCATTATAGTTTCAGACAGAAGTTTCACTGCCCTGAAAATCATTGTGTTCTCTGGCCGGCACCGTGGCTCACTAGGCTAATTCTCCACCTGTGGCACCAGCACTCCAGGTTCTAGTCCCAGTTGGGGAGCCGGTTCTGTCCTGGTTGCTCCTCTTCCAGCCCAGCTCTCTGCTGTGGCCCGGGAAGGCAGTGGAGGATGGCCCAAGTGCTTGGGCCCTACCTCCACATGGGAGACCAGGAGGAAGCACCTGGCTCCTGACTTCGGATTGGCGCAGTGGGCCAGCCATAGCAGCCATTTAGGGGGTGAACCAATGGAAGGAAGACCTTTCTCTCTTTCTCTCTCTCTCGCTGTCTAACTCTGCCTGTCAAAAAAAAAAAAAAATCATTGTGTTCTCAATAACCCTTGTTAACTACCAGTCTTCTGCCATCTCCATAGTTTTTCATTTTCCAGAATGTCAAAAAGTTGGAATCAGTGTAGCCTGTTCAGTTTTTGTTTTATGTAGAAATCTATAGTAAGGGTCTCTGAATGTCTTTTCATGGCTTCATAGCTTATTTCTTTTTAGTGCTGATTAATATTCCATTGTATGGATGTTTCACAGTTTACCATTTACCTACTTAACCTGCTATTATTTATTTAATTATAATTCCATATTTTCTCTCCCTTTCCTTCACCTCATCTTGTCTCCTTTAGAGATGGCAATTTCACACATGTTAAATTTCTTGAAATTGCCATACAGCATTGTTCTCCATTTTTATAGCTTTTATTCACTACAGTTTTGATTCAGACACTTTTTTTTGACAGATAGAGTTAGATGGTGAGAGAGAGATACAGAGAGAAAGGTCTTCCTCCCGTTGGTTCACCCCCAAAATGGCTGCTACATCCGGAGCTACACCAATCCGAAGCCGGGAGCCAAGTGCTTCTTCCAGATCTCCCATGAGGGTGCCAGGGCCCAACCACCTGGGCCATCCTCCACTGCCTTCTTGGGCCACAGCAGAGAGCTGGACTGGAAGAGGAGCAATGAGACTAGAACCTGGTGCCCATATGGGACGCCGGCACCACAGGCAGAGGATTAACCAAGTGAGCCACGGTGCCAGCCCCTCAGACACTTTCTATTGTTATTTCCTCATATTAGTTAACAACTTCATCCACAAAACTAAGCTGCCACTAATCCATCTAGTCCATTCTTGCAGCTTCTTTTATGTTTGATCTGTTTGCTCTTTTGTCGAGCCCACCATGTCTCCATCTAGGTCCTGCTGGAATTCCAGCTTTGTTAGCAGCTTACAGCCAGGAGAGTAGAGGAGGCAGCTCTGGAGGGCTGCATTTGTTGCTTTTTAGGGAGAGTACTCTGCAGCATCTTCCAACCTGGCTCTCACAGGGAATGGTGGGATACCTCTGAAAATTCTGAATGTTCAAATGTGTCCATATAGCTGAAATCCTCAGGATCAGACATGCAAATAGCCTCCATTCCATGTTGAAGTATCTCAAGTTTCCAATCCTCACAGACATGCATTGGTTGGACGTGTAAATGGCTCAGAATCTCTGCGACATAGCTACCAAAATCTGCATTTTACTGCTCAGTGGTGGCGACTCTTTGCTCTTTCACTGTGAGAGATAAGGCCCACATCGTTGTTTACCAAAGATATCTCTGTCACTTACACTTAACTTTTAAATGCTTATCAGTGTCCTCAGTTTCTGCTCATTGCACTATAAGATGTTAATATGGGGGCCAGCACTGTGGCATAGTAAACTAAGCCTCTGCATGCAGTGCCAGCATCCTATATGAACACTGGTTCTTGTCCAGGCACCTCCTCTTCTGATCTGGCTCTCTGCTTATGGCCTGAGAAAGCAGTGGAAGATAGCACAAGTGCTTGGGTCCCCTGCACCTGTGCGGGAGACCCAGTCGAAGCTCCTGATTCCTGGCTTCAGATCAGCTCAGCTCCAGTTGCTGTGCCCATTGAGAGTGAACCAGTAAATGGAAGACCATCTCTCCATCTATCCCTCTCTCCCTTTCTCCCTCTGTCTGTAACTCTACCTCTCAAATAAATTTTTTAAAAATCTTAAAAAAAAATATGTCAATATCATTTTGTAGTAACCAACTACAGCCCTCTTACAGATATTGTTCCCTCTATTTCCTTCAGATGACTTCATCACTGCGACTACAAGCATAGTTTATTCCACAGGGTTGTTTTCTCCAGTCACCACTGGTAGAGGCTTTAGGAATATTACCACCAGATAGTGTCACAGACCACTGCTGAACCAAACAGCACTCAGATCAAAATTCCCCTTGCCAGCTGGGATATGAGCAGGCCAATTCCCCATCTTATCACCTCTTTCCCAGACCTCTCCTAACACCACATATGCTATTTCAGACTTCCAAGAAGCAGACACCAAAATAGTATTAGATGTGTGAGAGATTTACTGGGAAAATGCTTGTGAATCAAAAAGTAAAAAAAGCTGGAGAAGATGGCGATAGAATTCAGACTAAGAGACAGATATGACCTCTATAAGAAGAGTGAAGAAACAGGGATATTGCACTAGTTTGGCCAGACAACGTCCTATAGCCAAAGTTGCATAATCAAGGAGTAGTCCATGTTGGGCATGAACCTGCATTGCTCCCCTCTTCTACCCCTTGTGTTTAGCTGTTAGGTGAAAGTGATATGGAGCCAGCAGGGAACTAATGAGTGAACAAAGGACTTAAAAGGCTGCCCTCTGTCTTCTTGCCTTAACCCTGCACTGCTAAAATCCTGCTGCTTTCTGTGCCAATTTGCCACACTTACTTTCCCATGATGTACCTGAGCCTTTTCCATCATACAGAAGATGGTGTGATGGACACAGGTATGCTGAGGGCCACATGGAGATGCCATGAAACTTTTTCAGATATCACCATTAACACTGACCTCCACCCAAACTCAACCCCATTTGTATACTCAATTAGGGCATCAACCCATACCAGACTAAGAGGACAACCAAACTGTGGTGGGGACAGGTCTCCTTCCTGAGTCTTCCTGCACTCACCTCTGAATTGGTACTCTTTATTTAATCTCTTTAAATAAATTCTGCTCCCATTCTTGCATGTTATCTATGTCTCTTGAATTCTCTTATACCCAGACAAGAACTTGGAATAAATCCAGATGGGGAACCACATCCCATACCCCATTGCAAAAGCAGCCAATAAGAAGCATGGCTCATGGTGCAAATGTGGTTGTGCATCTGTAAAGGCAAAGCTATGGCCCTGAGTCAATTATATTTCCACAGCAAGAAAACTGAGAGCGTGTTTCTATAGGCTAAATCTCTACACTCCCCTACAGCCTCATCTATGCAAACGCTACCCTCTAGAGTTCTGCAAGGAAAACCCCTAGATATCTTTAGCTCTGAAATATCTATTGTCCACGTTCATCTTGATCTTCAGCATCCCCACATTTCCACTCCTTTCTCATTCTCAACCAACGGGACCTTGCTTCATACTTTACTGAGATAATAGGCACAGTGAGAAAGGAAATCCCACGTACCATCACCACACACATAATTCTTTCCTTGGACCTAGGTGGAAAATATTCCTTATAAAACAAAAACAAACTCCCTCTTTTGACTAGAGCCCACTTCCTCCTATACTCCTGGCTACTCGGGTCAAAGCACTCCCTCTCTCTCTCTGTCTCTCTCTCTCTCCTGCTTCACCAATTCCCCCGCACTGGGTCAAAACCATTCTCATCACACACAAACATGTTTTCAGCTACTTTAAAAAAATGAAAGCAGCCATTCCCTTCCAGGAATTTATATCTGTTTTCCTGAGTTAGTTTACAATTCCTCTCTTTACATGCTCTCTTGAGCCAATCAGACTGTGATTCAAATTAGATATTACTCCCCACAAGTTTTGCAAGACACCTCTTACCGTGGAGTGTTGATTTGCTGGGGTTGACTTAAGATAGTACAATAAACTGAGTGGCTTAAGGAACAGAAATTTATTTCCTCTTGATTCTGGAGGCTGAAAGCCCAAACTCAAGCTACTGAGCAGACGTGTTTCTTCAAAGGCCTCTGTCCCTGACTTGACAGTGGCTGTCTTCTGGTGTGTTCTTCTGTATGCTCCTATGTCTGTGTTCAAATTTCTTCTTTTTACAAGGACTGTAGCCATACTGGACTATGGCCTACCCTAATAGACTCATTTTAACTCAATTACCTCTTCAAAGACTTGGTTACATTCCAAGATACTGGGTAGTTAGGACTTCAACACATGAATTTGGGGTTAGCAAAATTCAATCCATAATACAGGGTTACCAATAACACTTATGGGACTAAAATCTAGTCGTCAATTCTTGGTGATTACCTTACATCATCAGTCAACCACAGTTCATACAGTTGATAACTCAGATTTCTTTAGAACGCTTTCTTTTTCTTACTTGTTCTTCTTTATTGGTCTCAATTGCTGCTTACTCTTCAAATCAATCACTAAAGATTGGAGTGCCCCCTGGGATCAGCCCTCAGAGCTCTTATATGTAATCTCATAATTTTAAATAATACATACATTAGCTACATTTATACCTTCATTCCATAATTTATCCTATATGTATGCATGTGTATATATAAATATATGCTCACTCATTATTTCTAAAATAGGCATCTGTAACTTAAAAGACACAATCCCCTTCTCTTTTATTGTCCCTAGTGCTCAGAAGAGAGCCTGATTTGAAATAGATGTGTAATAAATACTTGCTAAATGAATGAACACAATTACAACTAGCATAATGTTATCTTTCTAGAGGAAATTCTCTCTGGTGAATTAAACTATGGCCCACTGAATTATGTTTGTTTCCTTCTCTTGTTTTTGAAATTGAATTAACAGAAAGGAATAGACACCTCTTTGCTTCCAACAAGATTATGTTGCTTAAACTTAGAATTTAGTATTTTTATAAAAAAATACTTAAACTTAGAATTTAGTATTTTTATAAGAACATTTTTGAAAATTATCTTATATTTGCATTTTTTAAGTTTCTCATTATTGTTTACTTGGAAAGATAATTAAGGGAGTTCTGAACCTATTGACATGCTTCTGCCTAATGCATATTACCTTGAAAAAATATCAGTGTTGCTATTATTGGCTTTAAGTTATGTAATGGTTGAGGTGATTTTATTTAAAGACATTGGGTCTTACTGGACACTCACCTGATAACTTCCAGCCTTAGAGTTTTTGAAAAAAAGAATTGACAAATATTTATCATGTTTAATTTGATTAAAGTAGAATTACACTATCAACACCATTTTTTCTCCTCTGTGAAATTATTAACAGCTTGAATTCTGTCTTTCATGTGTTTGAGTATGAAGGTTTGAGAGTTGGGAGCTGGCTTTATCAAAATAATGACATGTGCTTAGAATTTTACACTTGAAAAATAATAGTACCAAACTCCGTGATTTTCAGTGACATATTTCCAGCAGATCCTCCCATGCCTATGAAAAGAGGGTTGAGGCAGCCTGTGAAAAACTCTGAATATTGCTGTGGGACAAATTCCATGTGACTTGAGAACTCATCCTCTTTCTGTTCCTCATTTCTGACTTTCATATTTTTTAAATTTTTAAAAAGATTTATTTTATTTATTTGAAAGACAGAGAGAAAGGAGAGACAGATAGAGTGATCTTCCAAATGTTGAGGCCCTCATTTCCCAAATGGCTGCAATGGCCAGGGCTGGGCCAGGCCAAAGCCAGGAGCCAAGAGTTTCATCCAGGTCTCCCATGCAGATAGTGGGACTCAAGTACTTGGGCCATCCTTTGTTCCTTCCCAAGTGCATTAGCAGGGAGTTGGATCAGTGAAGCAGCCAGGACTTGGACCAGTGCCCATATGGGATGCCAGCATCAGTGGTGACAGCATTGTACCCACTATGCCACAATGCTGACCCTATTTTCTTTGTCTTCTGGTCTTTTCTTCTTGCTATTTTCATGCCTCCATCCTTTTTTTCCTATATAAATTTTTTGAGTGGTACAGAGGTTTCCACTAAGGAATCCATGAGGGTTGGCACCCAGGACTGATGAGTCATTGACCTGGTAATCAAGAAGCATAGCCACAGAAAGGTTATCTCAGCTCTTCAGTAGCCCTGCTACCTCCAGTACCCTATCAACACTATTTGTAAGTAATGATTTGTTCCCAAATCTCATTCTAAGGTATTGGATCTCCGAAAAAGTTGTATGTCCTCAAAATAAGAATAAGATAATTTTCATGGTGAAGAGATATTTAATACATACACACACACACACACACACACACATATATATATATACATGCATATGTACATATGCACACACATATTTAAGGGAATCTCAGCTTGGTCTAAAGTTGTGTCTTCCAAGTGGAGTCAGACAAATCTATAAATATTTTAATGTGCAAGGACTGAGTCATCCGAAGGCTAGGAAGAACCAGACATGATGCTTTGATATCAATGAATCTCAAACCTTATCAAGTATCAAGATAAACTTGAAGGTTTGTTGGAATTCAGAAAGTCCCATCCTCAGAACTTTTGATTACTTAGGTCTGAGATTGGGCTGAAGAATATCCATTTCTGATCATTTTTTAGGTGAGGCTTATGTAGTGATCCACAGGAACCACTGCTTTAGATGTTATAGGAAAGTAATGTCTCTGAGAGAAGTGTTTATTCTGTTGTAACCCCTCCCAGCCTCATAAACTTCTGTGCCAAGGATAGAGAAAGTAACTAAAGCATCTATTACACTCAAGTCTGGTTTTAGTACACTTTTAACTGAATACATGAGAAGGAGGAAAGGGCTGATCATTTGCCCCCTTAGCACGGATCCCCCACATGTTGAGTCCTCAAATTCCCAGGATATCAGGGATAGTGCCTGATAAGGATGGTGAAACAGAGGCAGTGCCCAGTCGGGTTACAAACGTCTAATGAACGTAGTTGTTTTGCTGGCGATGGTGGTTGTGGTTATAGTATTTAACTCCTTGTGGCCAGAGTTTTACCTAAGGCCTTTGGATGGCTTCATTTTAGTATTAAATTATAGCTTTTTTATATAATTTGTAATTTGCCAATTGACTGGGTACATGCTCCCATGGTTTTAGTAATATGTACATTCAATAAATTGCAGACTAAACAAATTAGTACTATAATTCCTATTTAATGAATGAGATAAAAAGCAAAGAAAAAAAATTACTTGCTTCAGGCCACACAGGTTGGTGGCAGCATTAGAAATAGGAGAGGGCATATTCTAACCCCACAGTTGGACCAACAACTTATGTTTTAGTTACTTCTAGATATTCTTGAAACATGTAGGCTACCTGGGATCCATTGTGACACAAAAGAGATCTATTCTAGTTGTCCTTGAATGTTAGTAATGCAAGAAAGCAAAACGTCTTTAGTTAACTGGGAAATATACAAATTTACTTTTTTTATTTTTTTACAAATCTTGGCTTGCCTTAACAAGGGTCAAAGGCATAAAAGTTCATGATAAAACTGTGGGGGAAGATGTTTCAATTCAGGAATTCCCTTCCTGAAGGAGGAGATAGAGAAACCAAGCATACTATACATTATGTGGTAAGGGTGAAATTGTTTCTCCCACAGTCATGCAGGATGGATGCATTTTTCTTTCACAGAACAGAAATACATACCAAGAAAATTAGACAGTCACAGACAAAAAGGATTCTTTCTCTACTATATGTAAGAGCACTAATAGATTTGTGCAACCTCCAAAGCTCTATTATCTCTGGATTTATATTACACAGGGTAGTTAAAAGTAGTGTACAGAGCATGAACTTGAGCAGGACCTTCAGAGAAGGATTTGTTTAGCAGCCATGGCCCTACACTAGCACAATGTGGAGGTTCTTTTAGATCATTAAAACATATATAGAATTGGTGGATGCTTTGGAAAGATGAAAATGTATAACATTAGACATTTCATTGGAAATCACAAAAAGTTGTGGCTTTTCTAAAATAATAAATATAACATATTTTGAAGGTGATGTTAGGAGAACCTGGTATATATTCACAAAACTGGAGACCAAAACAAACTTCAGCAAAATTCATACATGTGAAAGGACTTAAAGATAAAACTGCTTTTAAAGAGGGACAACTTTGAAGTTTGGATACACACAAAAAAATTCCTGGAGAATTGGACACACCTGTAATTCTTCCTATTGGTAATGACATAAAATGAAGCATTGATTTCACTGACAATTAATTTGCAAGGTAAAAATACATGTAATAGTTTTGCTATTCTCACCACCCATGCAGGGTATTTTTCTCCTTAAAGGGATGGGGAATGTTTCTCTTGCCAAGGGCTATTTGGATATTTATCACATCATTCATGAGCCATGTAAAACTATCAACTTAAAAATTAGCCTGCTCGCTGTGGCTCAATAGGCTAATCCTCCACCTTGCGGCGCCGGCACACTGGGTTCTAGTCCCGGTCGGGGTGGCGGATTCTGTCCCGGTTGCCCCTCTTCCAGGCCAGCTCTCTGCTGTGGCCAGGGAGTGCAGTGGAGGATGGCCCAAGTGCTTGGGCCCTGCACCCCTTGGGAGACCAGGATAAGTACCTGGCTCCTGCCTTCGGATCAGCGTGGTGCACCAGCTGCGGCGGCCATTGGAGGGTGAACCAACAGCAAAAAAAGGAAGACCTTTCTCTCTGTCTCTCTCTCTCACCATCCACTCTGCCTGTCAAAAAAAAAAAAAAAAAAAAAAAAAAAAAAAAAAAAAAAAAAAAAAAAAAGAAAGAAAGAAAGAAAGAAAGAAAAAGAAAAGAAAAAGAAAAAAAATTAGCCTGCTATAGATTTATTGAATTTCAAGTCCCATCCATTGTTGTCTTGGTAGGGCCAGACCAAATGATTTTGTGGGCTTTATATGGTTTATGGGACAGACATTCCCTAGCCCTACATCTACTGCAATGGACCTCAAACTGAACTGCACTTTAGAATGAAGTGGATAATACCCAGATATATCCAGACAAATCAAAATACTAGTTACAGGACTCAGGGCACGCTTACCATTTTTAAAGTTCCCTAGGAGACTTTGAAATGCAGCTCTGATGCATATATACTCTTCTGGAGACTCTCAGGGATGTTATAAATCATCCCTACATAGCCTTCTACATTTGTGTTTTTATATAACCTGGTTTTCCACAGTAGTCTTAGCATCTCCTATTTGCTGACATTCTGTCTGTGTTTGCTCTCATTACTTTAGTGGTCACTAGGTACTATAAGCTATAAATTGAATAATTCTAGAATTTAGTCAGTTTGTTCTTGTAGCTAATTGTGCAATAGTTTCTTTTTAGTTTCTTGCTGCTGTAACAAACTACCAACAACTTAATGGCCTAAAACAACATACATTTATTATCTTATGGTTTATAACTGCAAGGTCTATTTTGTCACATAAGGTAATATATTCAGGTGAACTGAGATACTGTGTTAAGCATAGTTCCCACGGTCTGCACTGCTATTAATGTGCATTTCTGTTCAGTGTTTAAATCAATGGGACTGACCGAAAATACTGCAAGTTAATACCGTCTGAAAACAGTTATAGTGTGACGACGCATCCACCAAATGTTAGTTTACCTACACTGCTATAGATAGAATAATGGCCTTCAAAATGTGCACAACCCAATACCCCAAACATACTCTGTTCTTCGTTTCAAAGAACAGCCAGTGTTTCTATTCTATCTTCTTTTTTCCCTCCATTTAGAACTAGACTTTGGACGGTGAGAGAAATAAAGCATCTCATGTTTCTATTGAAGTTTGTATTTTCAAATACAGTTTGACTTTAAATCATTCTCCCAATGACTTGCTTAAACGTGAACAAGCTTTAAAATTTTTATTACACAATAACTCATGGGATTTTTTCAAGTTGTACCAAGGGTTAAAACATGGGTAGAATAGAGCTCCCTTCTTCTGCCTGTGATCAGGAGCTTAACGTATAGGTTATCAAATGTCAGCTGGAGTACATTAGGTATTCACCTGTACAGATCACACAGAGACATCCGCAGCCATGCAGCAACATGTAACCAGAATTGCTGCTACTATGAGTATTTTCTCCATCTCTGCCAAGGCTCCTGCAACATTTCAGTGGAGCACTCTATCACAACTCAGGACTTACCTCTCCAGTCTCTGGACCTCTGCTCCATGAGTGTCACTCACTTCTAGAAGAAAAAGTGACTCAATGACTCTAGGTTCCATGTGCTTTAAAAACTGGCATGTCAGTGATGACTAATTTAACACCAACTTCCAGCCCGTGGTTTAAAGAGGGAATATTTAAGACTCCAAAAATTACCATAAATGTGTGAAGAAAGGAGAGCACACTTAAACACTGTTGGTGGTATAAATTAGTATAACCATTTTGGAAAACAGTATGATGTACCTCAAATAATTTAGAATAGTATTATCATATGATCCAGCAATCTTTCTTCTACATACAAAATCCAAAGAAAATGAAATCACAATGTCAGAGATGGCACAATCTCAAGTTCAGAGCAGCATTATCATCCTTCACAATAGTCAAGGTGTAGAAACAACTGAGGTGTCCATCTATGGGTGAATGATGGCCCAGGTCCTTGGGCCCTGCACCTGCATAGAGACCAGGAGGAAGCACCTGGCTCCTGGCTTCAGATTGGCACAGTGCACCGGCCACAACACACTGGCCATAGCGGCCACTTTGGGGGTGAACCAACGGAAAAAGGAAGACCTTTCTCTCTGTCTCTCTCTCTCACTAACTCTGCCGGTCAAAAAATAATAATAAATAAATAAATAAAAATTTGTTCTGTAAATAATGAAATAATATTCAGCCTTTAGAAGGGCAAGACATTCTATCATTCATGACAACATGGATGAGCCTAATGAACATTATCCTAAGTGAAACACACAAGGCACAGAAAGAAAAATATTATATAAGTTGAACCCACAGATTTAGAGAGTTGAAATGGTGGTTCTCAGAGGTTGGGGGGAGGGGGAGAGGTGTATGAGGCACCGGGAGACATAGGTCAAAAGGTACCAAGTTTCTCAGGTAAGCATTTGGTGCAATGATTAAGATGCCACCTGGGACCATAGCATTCCATGTTGGAGTGTATGGGTTCAAGTCCCAGCTCTGCTCCTGATTCAAGGCTCCTGTTCCCTGGGAGTCAGCAGGTGATGCCTCAAGAACATGAATCCCTACCAACCACATGGCAGGGATCAAAGTTTAGTTTAGACAGAATAGATTTTAACAATATGGTGACTGTAGTTAATAATAATGCATTATATATTTCAAAAAGCTAAAACAATAGATTTTAAATGTTTTGTTGCAAGGCAATAAGTATTTCAGATGCTAGATATGCTAATATACCTGATTTGATAATTCTGCAATACATACATGTATTGGAACATCACTTTACATCTCTTAACATACACAATTTTTTAACTAAAAATGAAATGAAACTTTAAATTTCATAGACTGAGTATATCCAATTGTGTCAGAAATATCCTAGCAATCTCAAACAATGCCTCTCCCTGTAATTTTGTCTCCACATGTCTGGAATTTTCTTTCTGACTCTGGTACAGAATTCCAAGAAACAGTCTGATATGGGTCAGCTCCTCAATACTGTGTCAGATACCAGAAATCAGAAACACCAATGTTGAACTTTAATAATACTAGGATCAAGGAAAGTTCATTCAATTATCTCCGCAATGAAAAGACAACTATTATTAGATAAGGCATGTTCTCTCACTCCCTCTCCCTCCTTCTTATTATCTCCCTCACTCAATTCTAAGTTCTCTATGTGGTTTAAACTGTAAAGGTAGTTCTACTCACAAAGTAGTAATGCAGTAGTTCTGTCCAATATCAATACTTACTCAGCCATACATGACTCTGATTCAGTTTCGTTGTAGTTTCCCCTGCCTTCCCCCAGGGTCACAAAATGGCTGCAGTTTTTCTATCATGCACAGTACAGGCTAACATCCAATATAGATGAAAAGAGGAAAGAATTTCTGTTCTTTCCAGAGAGGAGCACTCTTTATAGGCAGTTTCAGAAGGCTCTTCCTCTGTTCCCAGTGCCCAAAGTGAATATGCAAGAGAGTCTGTCATTTAAATCCTGTCTGGTAAGCAGCAAGTTGTGCCAGTATGGAAGAAATATAGAAAATCAGCTGTGAGAAAGAAAGAAAGAAAGAAAATGTGTGGCTTTGTGTCATTAACTAACTATGTCACATTTCACTTATTATTAAATTAGGGTCCATATAGTTTACAGTCCTTTGGTATTGTGAATAATTCTGAAATAATTATTCTGTAATAATTATTACATTGAACATTTTTCCTTATGTTTTATAGCTATGTATTTCTTTATAATATGTAACATTTACCTAGTAGAGAGGTTATGGAGTATAGTCTGTAAATTGTCTATTAAATATGACCAAATTTTTATTAAAACTATGTTCATTTACATTCCTTTCAGCAGTGAATAAAAACTCATGTTTCCATATATAAATATTATCCAGATTTTATCTTGTTTTTGTAAGTGAAGGCAAAATGTGTTTATTTTTCTGATTACTGGTGAGGTTGAGCACCTCTTTGTGAAATTATTGGCTATTATCTTTTACCCTTTTGTGAACTGCCTGTTCTCTTATTTTCCTGCTTTCAATGTGGTTTATAAATATATATATACATATATTTCAGAAAAATACTAGTATATAGAACACGTGTAAAAACATACACACACATATATGGTGTTTGCTTAATAATAGTAAAATTCAGATTATTCTTAACAACTTTGCACATAAGAAAAATCAGTGTGCTGTGTCTAGGGAGAAATAAATAGATATCAGAAGAGACCAGAAGTAAGCTCAGGGAAAACAAGAGCAAGGAAGGAAGAAAACTTCTCACAGTGAAGTCTGTAGATGCTTAGAAGGAGAGACTGGCATTCCTCTCCTCAGTTGGATATTAGATGAGAAAATTAGAAAGACTGGTAGTCCTTCTCTTGTTTCATTCTTTTTTTTTTTTTAAAAAAAAAAAGACATTTATTTATTTATTTGAGAGGCAGAATTGCAGGGAGACAGGGGAAGAGGGAGAGGGATCGGGGAGAAGGACAGAGAGAAAGATCTTCCATCTACTGGTTTATTCCCCAATTGACTACATCAGCTGGGGCTGGGCCAGGCTGAAGCCAGGAGACAGAAGCTTCATCTGGATGTCCTACATGCATTCAGGGGCACTAGGACTTGGACCATAGTCTGCTGCTTTCCCAGATGCATCAGCTGGGAGCGGCCAAGACTCTGACACTGGAGGATGCAATTTAACCTGCTGCACCACAGCACTCACCCGAGCTCCTCTTATTTCCAGTTGAAAGGGAGAAAGAGAATTGGAGAAATCACAGTGGAGAGAGGACACAGCATGGACAGACTATCATTCTGTTTTGCAAGAATCCGTGAGTTTGTCATAGATCAGGCATAAACTGCAGAAGGGAACTAGACAGTACCTGCCCAATATGGACTGGTTAATGGGCAGCGATATGCAGCCTGATCAGCCTAAAAGATAACAGTTGGAGCTGAGAGGGGAAAATACAAACTAGAGTTGAGGTCACTCCAGGACTCACCATGGAGGAGCCCACACAATAAAAGACCTTTGATTCCTACTTGAGGGAACATTAATTACAGGTCTACATATTCACTTTTTATGTCTCTTTCCCAAAAAGAATGTCTGTGTCAATTTTCCACTATCACTTACAGGTGTCTCTGTGGGGCAGAGCAGTGCCAGGCCTTCTCTGTGGTTCAGGCATCCAGGAGGGGCTGCTGTGGGCAGATACTCATTTCTGGTCAAACCCTTGTGCAGATATCCATCATGAAAACTGTAGCATCGTCACTACTCCAAGAACTGCCAACAGGTTTAGAACGCCAGTCATTCTAAGAATGAGGCAGTGTACACAAGAGGCAGTATGTGTAGTGTCTCCAGTACCTGGGGCAGAAGAAGTTAATGGTGTTGTTGCATATTCCACTCACCAATACTTCATACTTCATCCTTCTCACTTTGTATCTGAACATATATTGACTACTTCATCTTTTGGTTGGATACTATTATTTTGTCATCTTCATTTTTCATTTCTGGCTTCTTATACTTTATTGAGAATGTGGAGTGGATGCTTTCTAATGTTTAATTCTGTTTTCTATTGTAATTTAAAGGCTACTTTTGCCTTTGCCTCATAAATTCACTTTTTTGTTTTGTAGTCATGAATTTGTATCTTCAATTTGGATTGCTTATTTTCTCTTTCTTTAATGATTAAAAGTCCAAATAGACTCAGTTTCTGTCATACATAGGGCCTACAACTTTCACTCTGTCTACCTCACCATTTAGCATTTATTAGAATTCATTTATAAGGTCTTTTACTTCTGAAGCCACCAATTAAATATTTGGTTTCTATCCACTATAGTTGTCTTGAACCAAGGGAAAAATATATCTAGCCTACTACTGTAACTATGAAATAGTCCTGTACATTTAGGAGTACAATGTATTACTTATGGTATATGGCCTTTTCAATTCAATGGGGAGAAGTAATAAAGAGAACCCAGCCATGTCAGGAGAAAAAATTTTAAAAAGTGATGTTAACAGGACAAGCACAATCCCTAAAAATATTATAAAACATGTGCTAAAGCATTTTGGAATCATTGGAAGAAAAATAACAAAGGGTGCCACATGTAGGTTGGATGGAGTACAAGGAAGGGCACGAAGGGGTTTCACTGCAGTTTGATTTCTCTGAGTTGGAGAACTCAGTGGGTACTCATGAGACTGGGCTGCATTAGATGGGTCTCAGGTTGCAGCAAATGTGTGGGTAGAGTCTCAAAGGAAATGTCTTTTATGATCATTTTTGCACACCCTCACACTTTGTTTGTAGCATCTACAGCCAGATGGTATGGAAGCTGGGAAGACAGGCTTCTGTGATTGGCACTGGTATAGCACTCAATAGAATAGGAACATTACCCAGGACATGAAAAGGCAGTGAAGGCTTTATCTTTCTTGTGGCTCAAGTTTTAGGTTAAAAGTGTAAAGATATCATTTGAAGAAGATGGGAAAATAATCTAAGGGCATCTCAAACAGAGAAAGAAGAAACAGACATCATGGTTACTGAAATAGGTATGCCTTTTGGGGAATAACCAAATCACCTAAGGAGCAGGCATCCACATTCAAATAAAATTTCCCTGCATCCAGATGTGGTAACAAACCAGCAAGCAAAGCACAAACAAATCTGATAGGTAGGAAAATGGCAAAGTTAAAAGTGAGCTGGGGAAATTTGCATCTTGAAGGAGGTGTTTTCTTGTAGCAGACAGTGGTGGGATCAGAAACCTGTTTCCTACCTGGAACTTGGTGCAGAGATTCTCTATCTTGGTCCAGGAAGACACTTTGGGGTAAGAAGATGATGCTCAACAAGCTCACTGTCTCCTTCATCATCATCTATGTGATTGAATCCTTGACAATAATTGTGCAAAGCAGCTTCATTGTTGCAGTGCTGGGCAGAGAGTGGGTGAAAGTCAAAAGGTTGTCACCTGTGGACATGATTCTCACCAGTCTGGGCGTTTGCCGCTTCTGTCTACAATGGATATCGATGCTGTGTGATTTTTTCTTCTACTTTAAACCTAATTGTGTGTATTTGACCCTAACGCTTACCTGGGAATTCATCAACGTCCTTACATTCTGGTTAACCAGTCTGCTTGCCGTTTACTACTGTGTCAAGGTCTCTTCCTTCACCCACCCCATCTTCCTCTGGCTAAGGTGGAGAATTCCGAGACTGGTCCCCTGGCTGTTACTGGGTTCTGTGATGATCACTTGTGTGACAATCATCCCTTCAGCTATTAGGACTTACATCCGGGTTCGGTTAATCACCTTGCAACAATTACCCAGAAATAATACTGAGATTGAGAAACTTCATGTATTTGAGCAATATTTGACCACCCCTCATAAACTGATTGCGTTATCTGTCCCTTTCCTCCTGTTCTTGGCCGCCATCATTTTGCTCATGGTTTCACTGGCCCAGCACCGGGAGCAGATGCAACATCGTGACACGGGTGGGGGCAACTCCAGAATGAAAGCTCACGTGACCGCCCTGAAGTCCCTTTCCATCTTCTTTATTTTCTTCAGTTCTTACTTCCTGGCCTTACTCATCACCTTTTTAGGCACCATAGTGGATAGAAGATCATGGTTCTGGTTGTGGGAGGATGTCATCTATGCTATAGTCTGCATTCATTCCATTTCACTGGCTCTCAGCAGTCCGACACTGAAAAGGGTTCTAAAGGTGAAATGCTGGACTTAGAGGTCGCCCGAGGCACCAGGTAAATGAGAGTTTGCATTGACCAATTAATACCAATGACCAGCAGGACCACTCATCAATCCCCTCTCTTTCTATGATATACCATCAATTCTAGCCTCACTCTCCATCACCTTCTCAGCCATCTCTAAACCACCAGTTATTTCTCTATTCCATCCTACTGCCTCCTTTGTTCTTTCCACAGTCCCCTACTTGGCCCTGACTTTCTCATCTCTCTGTAAGTCTTTGCCACCTCAAGAATATTACTCCTAGTATATTCTACACAAGAAAATAAAAATATGTCTTCAATTATCCTTCTTATGACTGCCAGCTACTTCACACATCACTATGAGTCCCTTCCCCACAAGAATTTATTGCCCAAACACTGAATATTCCTCATGCTAAGTCCTTAATTGACTTTTCCAATTTTAATCAAGAAAAGGTCTTGAGAGAGCTAGCTCTCTCTGTCTCTCTCTCTCGCTCTCGCTCTCTCAATCTCTCTTTCTCTCTCTTCTTCTAGACTTTATCCATTGATATTTCTTTGTTGCTTCTATTCCAAACAGTACACTCTCATTCCTTTGAAACACAAGACCAAATTTTACTCGACTTTCGTATCCATTTGATATTAATACTCTTCCCAAGAAGCACAGGCCACTACCCAACTACGGTTATTTATAATGCCTCTACAAATACTATCTAATTTTGTCAACTACATATATTTTCCACTTACTTGATTCTTGCCTGTTATATTATAAATTGGGGTGGACATTGTACAAAGAGTATCATATTGCTGCATTATTGGTTTTCTGTCATTCATAACCCAGATGCTGGTTTGGAAACCCACTTTCTTCATAATGTCTGAATGATTTTGGCTTAAATTTGTTTTTTACTCTTGTTATGTGTTCTGGGACAATCCAAAGCCCTCCTAAGTGGGCCACAATATAGGTAGAACATAGCAATCAATTTTAAATCAGCTGTAAGACATTCCTATTCTTTAGAAATCATTTATGCCTTTGCAATCCAACAAGCGTTTCCCATACCTTTTTCCCTTGCAAGGTCCCATCTTGGCTTTTCCCCATGACATCTTTCTTCTCATTTCTTTTTTCTTCACTGTCACTCACTAACAACCAAGTATATTAATAACAGCCAACTCACAGGCCTTTGATTCTCAAATTCTATCTACCCCGGACACTTATCAAGGTACTTCTCCTAAAGATAATTGTATCTCTTACAGCATTCCCATGCCAAAGGTTAGGAATGTAATTTCTCCCACTTTTGTATACATATTGGGCATGTCCGAAATGAACAGAACTTCTGGCCCTGCCATTTTAAGACTGAAACACTTCCTGAAACCAAACTGCATTATGGTGAAAAAGACATAGGTATCTCAAGTCAGGCTGTGGAAGAAAGGTTTAGTCCCTGGAAATGAATGAAAATTTTGATCTGCTCTATCATTCTGATTTGAGTGAATTCGTATTTGAAACTGAGGATATGCAACATAAACAAAAGCTTGAAGAACTATGTCATTCGGCATAGTTCAGCAGCATCCCCAGTGTTGCACAAGAAGACTGAAACATGATCCTCACTTTAGAGCAGCTCTCTGTGCGCCTTAATATCTCCCATGCTCCAGTGTTCTGGAGTGGTAGAAAGTGGCATGGAACCTGGTGGATTCAGTAGTGTGTTAGAGATAGAATCACAGCTAGTCAAAGTTGGACTGAGCCAAAAAAAAAAAAAAAAGGAAACTCAAAGGTAGTTGTTGACACTGTGTTATCTGAGATTCCAACAATGCTTTGGAGCCTGGTGGGGAGGTGGGTTACAAGGATTTGGAATCCTGTTGGAACAGGTTGGGCAAAAGCCAATGAAATTTGGTTTATTGCTATTTTTCATTTGTATCCACATCCAGAAGAAGTTTTGCATGTTCTGAAATCTCAGACAGCTGGAAGAAATGAAAACAATTATCCTCATTTGTGTATAGTGAACAGAAATTTAAAAAGTATGCCAAAGAATTCCCCAGGGACTGGCATTTTGGCTTAGTGGGCTAAGCCTCAGGCTGCAGTGCCAGCATCCCATATGGTCTCAGGTTTGTGTCCTGGCTGTTCCTTTTCTGACCCAGCTTTCTCCTTATGGCCTGGGAAAGCAGTGGAAGACGGCCCAAGTACTTGGGCCCCTGAACATGTATGGGAGACCCAGAAGAAGCTCCTGGCTCCTAGCTTCGGACTGACCCAGCTCTGGCCATTGCAGTCCCTTGGGAAGTGAACTAGCAGATGAAAGACCTGCCTCTCCCTCTATCTGTCTGTAACTCTGCCTCTCAGATAAATAAATAAAAGATCTTAAAAAAAAGAATGCCCCCACTACTATCACACTCATAGATACTATTCCAGAAGTTCTTACATATTTTTAGTAGTCTCACTCTATTCTTTTGAATAGAGTAAAACAGAAACTTATCCATGATATGCATGAACTGGGGTGTTACTAGTTGAGGGGACCCAGAATTCAGAAAAATGTGAAATAAAAATAAATTTTAAAAAACTACTCTTTTTATCTGTTGCAACTAATATTTTATACATACATTTTGTATCCGTTTTCTCATTCTTAATTGAAAGAACAAGTTGATCTAGCTAGAAAATAGGTCTAAGAAAGCCAAGTGGTTTACATAAATTCGCAAACCTAGTTAATGCCAATTCTAAAGCCAGTAGAAAAGGAGAGAAAACTAAGGGATAAATTTTGCAAGAGTAAAAAGTTTTAATTTGGGAAAAGATGGGATTTAAAAGGGAAATATTTTAGAAAGGTTTTCAGAGAGATTGTGATCAAGAACAAAGAAATTCTTTTGAGAGCTTCAGCTAGATAGATATGAAATTAAGGTACCAGGGGCTAACACATTTTTGTTGTTCAACATTAAATATTTTACCCTATGCAACACTCATCATCCATAGCATAGGCTTGCTTGTTGCCTGATAACTCACAGAAAACAGAGAGAAAAGGATTGAGAAAGCTATGGTCCTGTTCAGAAGATCATGGATGGTGCTAATTAAGAGGAGCCCTGTAGATGCTATACCTTGGCACCTGTTCACACATGCACCATGTACACACCAAACCATTAGCAACAAGAGAGCAAATTCTCCATCTTTCATACTATGCCTCATGAGATTAATGAGTGTTTTCTGATGCAAAGAAGACCAGGAACAGTGAATTCTTGACAGCATGTGGCATAGAGTCTGTTCCTAATTGGATATACTACATAATTCATTCACTGAATATTATCTTCTCTACCCTACACTTTTTCCTACTATGCAGCATATATGGTTTTAAAAACTTCAGTTGAACAGTTTTGCCTATTTATAAGCCTGACATTCAAAACTTTCCACGACCGCCTCTTAGCCACGTGTTCCAGTTTTAACTCCCAATAATCTCCAATATAAGCTCAAGTGTTTGCCCAACACATAGACATTGTATTATACATAGCATAATTTCATTTCACAGGGTACATTCATGCAGAGAATAGAGGCTCCTCACACTTGCTGGTACGACTTAACTTTCCTTTTTTGTATTCCCTCCAAATGGCCGTCACCCTAATTCATATCTACTCTTGACAAGCTAGCATTAGTACAGCTCCATGAACAGATTC
Source organism: Oryctolagus cuniculus (assembly GCF_964237555.1). NCBI lineage: Eukaryota > Metazoa > Chordata > Mammalia > Lagomorpha > Leporidae > Oryctolagus > Oryctolagus cuniculus. The sequence continues at coordinate 159,142,478 of NC_091434.1, read as the reverse complement.
CACCATTGATGTTTTCTTTTCATATTTTTTTAGATATGCCTAAATTTTAGTTTTATTTTTGACACATAATACATATTTATGGGGTATAGTGTTATATTTTGATACATGTATACAATTAGTATTACTATCTCCAGCTCCACCACTGACTTTTGCCCTTCGAAATTACTCCTCTTAATGCTACATCTTCTTTCATTTACTAGATATCAATTCTAATCTATGTCTCATTAGTAAACTTCTTTTTCTTTCACCTCTGCCCTTATAATAGTTTTCTAGATATAGAAAATTCAATGATTTTTGAAGATGACAATGATGATAATGAGATTATGAGTAACAATTCTAGAATTTGAAATTCATTCAATACATATTTACTGTTAACCTTATTTGTACTACTGGGAATATGAAGACAGGATGGCAGCTTGGTCACCAGGTAGTTCTCCGCAGAAATGAAGACCCTCCCCTAAGGGGTGTATTATTCATGGCTGTTACACTTAGACAAACCATGCCCATTCTGGTTTCAGAAGAACAGGGTAGACAAAGAGTCTATGAGCATTACATAGTGGAACAATAAGAATAGTTTAGCAGAGATACATGAACCTCCTTTACCAAGTACTAGTGAAATGCAGAAATCGCCTCAGGGTTCTAGGGAACAGGAAACACCCATCATTTGGACTCCTACCCCAGTAGAGGGCACTGATGGCCAGATGACAACAGCAGCAGCCAAACAGGATGTTAACCTTTCTTATGATAGTTTCTCCCATCCTACCCCGTCCCTCAACCTGGTGGTCCCTGAAAAGGAAGGAGGAGGAGGGGGAGGAGGAAGAAAAAGAGGGAGAGGATGTGGTAGAGGAGTGAAAGAATTGAGCCTCACTTTCTTCCCTGTGCCTATTCTACCTGTGTATCAGACTTAAGGAAGAAACTGTTTTAGGTTCTATATGAAAGTAATGTTTTGATTTAAACTCTGTAAAATTTGAAAATGAGAACATTCTTAGAAATCTATGGAATCTATAGTGCCACCAAGGGTTGGGAAAGGCTGATCTTATGTTTGAATGCGGAGGTTGGAGGAAAATCTATTTCTTCGGAGCTCAGCTTATGCAATAAACATGTCATAGGAGGCAGAAAAGTCAGTGAAATGTTAGACTTCGACGTGCACTCTGAGATTGCTCGCCAGGTACTGTACATTGTTTTTCTTATAAAAAGACAAGATAAGTTGCTGTCTCAAACGGAGCTAAACCAAAGGCCAAGAGAAAGGCCTATTTCTGATGAACCTTAATATCCCTGCCAATAAAGCCACCACAACTCCCTCCATCTAAATCCACACAGAGCATCATTAAATTTGGAGCTCGATCCATTCTCCTTCCATGTTTGTGTTTGTCTTGTTAATGATATTTGTCCTTATTTTCCTTGTATTTCTCATGTGGATTATGCTGAGCTTTTTTAAAAGTTGAAATAGGTCCTTTTTTAAAAAAGGAGACAACGAAGGAGCAAAGGGAAAAAAAGAAAGGTCTATCAAACAAAATGACATGAATAACATTTCAGCAGAATAACAACATAACTGCAACTGTAAACTATGTTTTAAAAATTACCCGGATTTATGGCAGTACCATGCTGTTATAATTACTATAGCTTTGTAGTATGCTTCGAGGTCAGGTATGGTGATGCCTCCAGCTTGATCTTTCTTGTTTCAGATCACTTCAGCTATTCTGGGTCTTTTCTGATTCCATATGGTTTTTAATATTCCTTTCTCTGATTCTGTAAAGAATTCCATTGATATTTTGACAGAGATAGCATTGAATCTGTAGATTGCTTTGGGTAGTATATACATTTTAATGATATTGATTCATCCAATCCATGAGCAAAGGATATCTTCCCATTTTTTTGTGTCCTTGATGTTTTCCTTCATCAATGTTTGATAATTTTCACTGTAGAGGTCTTTCATTTCTTTGGTTAAATTTATTTCTAAATATTTGGGATTTCTGTGGTTATTATGAATAGGATTCTATTCCCAATTTTTCTTTCTGTGAGTTCATCATTAGCATACAAAAAACTGTTTTTTGGTGAAATATTAAGCCCTTTTACTGTAAATTGAAAATATGTTATCTTTAAAAAAACAGAGGGAGGAGAAAGGAAGGTGGGAAGGAAGAAGGGTGGGAGGAAGGGAATATTATGTTCTTAGAATTGTATCTACATACTACATTGATAATGTTAAAATAAATTAAAATAAAAATGTTAAAAATAAATAAATAAAACACACACAAAAATAAACTGCTAGAGTTCAGTTAGTCACACTCAGCATTCCTAACAGAGGTCATCTACTATTTGCAATAACACTACCAGAGATAAAGAGCTCATTGGAGAGTTTTCATTGTTAGAAAATACTTTCACAGATTGAACTGAAATATACCTTCTCAAAACTGTAGTCCATGGGTTTCACTTATAACCTGTGAAGCAACCCAAAATAGATTTGATCTTTTAAAAAAAATCACCCAGATTTACTTTTGTTTCGGAACACATGTTAAAGGAGAAAAATTCAGGCAATTTTTCTTATAAACTCTTGGCAAGCATGCACTTATAAGGTAAGTATAATATAACATTGAATGTGACTAGTAACTCCATTCTCCTAAGAAGGGAAGATGTGTCTTCTTTGGCTTTTCTACACAGAGTTTTAATAAAATTCTTAAGTCACTTACCATTCATTAGCCATGTTTCAAATTCCCAAAGCAACATTTCTTTGAGAAAATTTCATCTATTTTTAATACAACTTACAAAATTGATCCTAAGTGTGAATTGATTTCCTGTTAGTTTTGATGGCAATGTTGCAGTTGGATAAACTTAATGGCAATGCCAAGTTTCTTCAAATTATTTAAGATATTTGAAATATGACATTTTTGTATTTGAAAATGACAGGCTACCCTGGCTAAAAAAGTTTAATTCCTTACCATGAATTAAGTATTTTTAATTTTAATGTTGTGGGTTTTATTCAAGATATGAAAACTTCTATTTTTAAAATATTCCAGATGTAAGTAACTAAAACACAGCCAAAGTACAGTCAAAATAACTGAGAAAAATCACTTGTATTTGCATGGGAGAGCCGATCTTCATATTTAAGTTTAAAATTAAAGGAAGATTAATTTCACAAGCCTTCAATTGTTATACCTAAAAACAGTCAGTATAGGTAGAAATTTTTTGAAGTTATTGATAGATCAGTGTTGTTAGTACTTGGGGGGGTTGAATGATGCTGACTCTAAGACCTTGAAAATGATTGTTTTCTGACATGTAAACAGGAAGTCAACTTCTTCCTACTTCTGCCTTAAACTAAGCAATTTAAGAATTAAGTGGAAAATGGGTAGACAGAAGGTTCTTCAACCAAACCTGAGGATTTAGGTCAAGCAGATACCATGATATAACATATCACATAGAAAGAGGGGTAATAAACAGTCTTAAAATAAACTTTAACAAAAAATGTTAGAAAATTTGAACTTCATCATGTTCCTCCAGATATGCCAGAGTAGGAACATGTTTGGCCAACCAAGACAAAGCTTTCTAGTCCTTATGAGAAGTCCTTCAAGTTGCTTTCTGAGGGGTTTGCCACAAGATCATATAGTTTCTTCAGCTTTTGTGATAACTCACTCATTTGGTTATGATTTTGCTTCTCATGTTGTGACTGTCCATGTCTGTGCACATAAATCAACATAAATGAAACATGCTTGGGTCCAAAATGATGTTACAGGTAGAGGGAGGATGCACAACATACATACCTAAGCAAGGACAGCAATACAAGATATGAAGATGCAAGTCCAAGATTTTAGGATTGATGACTGATACCCATCCACACATACAGACTGCTTTGCTGGCTCTTTGGCCACCACCCTGAGAGAACCCCATGAAAACAGAAAGGCAACACCTCAATAAACCACTCACTCTGGGCCTTTATTATGTTTTTGATAATAAATGTCTACATTAGGGTCCATGAAATCCACATATGTGATCTTCACAGCCAACCCCAGTGTTTTTGACACATTGTTAGGATTATACAGCTAGAATTTAGGCATGAGTTTCCTTAAGATCCTGGTCATGTAACCAGTCCATGTGTGTAGCCAGCTCAGTTTCACTTTCTTTCCGTTTCAGTTTCAGTCTGTGAGTTCTCACCCTGACCACCTTGGAGAATGCAAAGGAATGGGGTCTCTGAATTCAATGCTAAGAAGCAGAAGCTAGACTGTGGTAACCTCATTTAGAAATTATCCTGAGATTCCCTGCCAGTATTTACGATTACAACATTCACTGTCTTTGCCACTATTCCTAATTGTAGACAATGAGATCCATTCTGGATGGTTTAAGGAGAGTGGATTTAGGCAACATAAAAAGTTTCAGGAATATTAGGAAACTAAGCAGAGATGATATGGTAGAAGAAATGTGCAACCACACTACAGCGTCATTCTAGCAGCATTACTGAGTCCATTGCCATTCAGGACTTTAGGGCACAGGCAACAGGACTTGTATCACAGTGCCACCAGAAGGATCAAATTTCTCTGACCCAAGATCAAATCTCACCGACACAGCCATCGCTCCACATTGCTAACTTCCTCTTCCTGTGACTCCTGTGGGTGCTTCTGCTTGAACTTGGACCACACCTAGAATCCTAGCAATTCTAAGCATCTAGAGCTCTAAGGTTCCATGTGTCTGGAAAATAATTATCATGTTTGGCTTTCCAGCTTCCACTGGAGGTCACGAGAATGCAGCACAAAAGGGAAGAGTGAGACAAATAGTTTTCTCTCCACAAGTTCCTGCAAATTACTACAATCTGTCATTTAGTTTCCAGGAGTGTACTTCACACAGCCTTCACCATTGACCAATAATTTAAAAATTACATTTCACAGAAATAGTTTAACACCTAAAATGGATATGAAAATAAATCATCAAAGTTCCCATGTAACTAATACCCACCCCCCGAAAGAATCTGAAATTGGCGAGGAAAATTAAACATTGCTACAGTGGTGTTTTTTTTTTAAATCAAAGGTTCTGAAACCTAATAATTCCAGGGATGGTAACATGAATATGTAAAGCAGCTGTGAGACAATGGTAACCTTAACAGTAAATACTGCACTACCACCAGCTCATGCTGTTTGCATTCTATTTCAATTGGGAAAAGCAACTTAAAATTGAACAGTAAGGAAGGAAAAAAAAGGAAGTACTTCATTTCCCTTCCTTTTCACTTTACCAGGTCAATGCACCTATTTCCAAGCTGTTGTCAGCACTGGTTGCTGACAACCCACTCAGTGCCACCTTTCTTGAGACAATTGCCAGAAGGTACAGCGTCACTAGGGAGGTGTTCCCAGCCCACAGAACTGTAACCTGAGAATATAAAATTTCAGCCCCCTTGGGCTAGACATACTCCATGGGGCAATTTATGTTTGGATCACCCCCTGGGTGGAGTCTGAAGCTGGTCTCCAGGAGAGGCCATATCCTTGGTTTTTTCCCCCTTGTGCTATCCAGAACCCTTCTTTCATTTTCTCCTGAGATCATCCCCTCAATAAATCACTATAACAAGAATATTACAGGGAACATGAACTAAGAACCAAGCCAATTATAATATTGTTGTGTAGAAAACAGACAGAAAATAGCAAAGAAAAAATTTACATGGGTACTCCCCTCTCCATAAAGTGAAACCTAACTCTCCTCCTTTCTCTCAAAAAACAGGGTATGAAATTAGAGGGAACATCCCCAACTTTCCAGTGGAAAACCCTGGCAAAAATTCCCTAGGCCAGGTGATCGATATTAACCTCATTAGTGAAAAGTCATATTGATAGCATGTACTCTTGGTTCAATGCAATGAGAATGACACTTTGCCTGAATGGTCTTCCTTCTGGAAACTTAGTCAAGCCATAGGAAAAACACCAAACAATAGCAAATTGAAGGACACTGTCAGAAAATATCTGACCAGCTCTTGTAATATATTGAGGGTAAGGAGCATGCTGGACCAAAATACCATGTGATAATTTGGTAGGGTCCTGGAATGGAAAAAGGGTGTAAAGGATAAAGTAGTCAAATCTGAATGTGGGCCTGCACCGCAGCTCACTTGGCTAATCCTCTACCTGCGGCGCCGGCATCCCAGGTTCTAGTCCCAGTTGGGGTGCCAGATTCTGTCCCGGTTGCTCCTCTTGCAGTTCAGCTCTCTGCTGTGGCCCGGGAGTGCAGCAGAGATGGCAGTGCTTGGGCCCCGCACCCGCATGGGAGACCAGGAGAAGCACCCGGCTCCTGGCTTCAGATCGGCTCAGCGCGCCGGCCATAGCGGCCATTTGGGGGGTGAACCAATGGAAAAGGAAGACCTTTCTCTCTGCCTCTCTCTCTCTCACTGTCTAATTCTGCCTGTCAAAAAAAAAAAATCTGAATGTGTTCTACGGGTTAGTTAGTAGTCATTCATGTTGGATTCATAGTCATGCCAAACACACCATCTGAACCATATAGATCCTAATTAACAGTAGGGGAAATTAGGTGTCAGGACTCTTTATTTAAAACTCTTCTGTAAATTCAAAACCAAAATTTAAAGCTTATTTTTTATAAAAAAAAATCTTATACTTTGAACATGTAGGTTTTCTTTGTGTCCTGAGAGTTGTTTTCTTACTTGTGTGTTTTATGATTTTTGGTTGAATATCAGACACCTTCCATAGGCTGGTCAAGGCTGAGGTAAATAATAAGCTGTGCCTGAACCCAGGCAGGCCATTTCTTCTGTTGGGGTGGCCATCTGGTGGTTGGTATCTATTCCTCTGCCACAAGTGGTCAATTCTACCCACGTGCTCTCTTCTTTGAGGAGCTGTCCCTTCACGGATTTCAGATTGCTCAGTTAGCCTGTATCCTTAATTCCAGGAAAAGTTATCATTTTTGTCACTTACCTAGCACTTTCCTATTGAGATGAGAAGGCACATTGTTTACAGCTTGCTGCATCTTAGATGTCAGTAGAATTCTTAGGTTTCTGTTTCTCCTGAATTCCATATACATATATGTAGGAGGGAGGGACATATGTTAGCAGGAGGTGACATATATATAGGAAGGAACAAACATGTAGGAGCAAGGAAAACAGGAAATTTATTAGAATATTGGATTTTAGAATAAGAGATTTCTGAATGAAATTCACAGAATCTTAAACACTGGAATGAATATTAACAGATATCTTTCTTGGCTTTACAATATTTGAACCCTGTCCTCTTTTGTTAAAAATAAACTGCACTCCTCATATTCCTTTGAATAGAATAACATTTCTAGTTAAGCACTGGATGTCTTCTGAATATACTAATCAATCAAGAAACAGTCTGCATTTTACTTTCAGCTGAAATCATGAAAAGCATAGAAATAATTTCATTTTACAAATAAAAATGGATAATATTGATAGTGCTCAAAAATACATGCCCGTTTCCTGGTTCTGGTTGAAAACACCATACGGAGTCTTCTCCCTCCTCATTTTGAAAATATTTCACCTACTCCAAACACCCACCAAACATATTTTTTATCTGTCACTCTGCCCATAGAGAGAAATTTATTATAGATCTGATTCTTTATAAAGACATTGCAGATCAACATAGTAATCACAAGGATGGGAATGTATAAATTGAGAGAGTAAGAGAAGTTAGGCCTAACTGTATTTGCAAGATTATAAGCTGAATCACATAAAACAGAACTGGCTTATCTTAGGACTCGATACATTTAAGCCAAATATGGCCAGCACCAAGCAGCCGAAGAATAGAGCTGATAGCACTGATCCATATTGAATAACTCTTTTCTCTCAACAGAGAGAAATCTATGTAAAGAATAAGAGAATAAATAAGGAGTACCCACAAGACATCTAAGGAACACTGCCCACTTTGTTTTCTATAATTTTTAAATGCCCAAGAAAAATGTCTGTAAAGATTGTCATTGATTAGGAAATAACCCTTATAATAAAAATCATTTGACTTTTTATTAAAAATACAGATTCTTAGGATTCACTCTAAATTAATAAAAAAAAACTTCAGGAGATTTTCATCAGGATGCACATCCTTAAGCAAGGACTGTGGCATATGTTTTTTAAGTTCTTTGGGAAAAAGTTTTAGAACACATTATCTTCATAACATCTTGCCCTAAATAGCATTTTCATATTACAAACTAATCATTTATGATGATTGAGGCATGATAATCCTGATGCTTAACACTAATATATTAAATACTAAGAGCTGCTTGTGTGCTTGTTAGACTATAATTTCCTTTCTGGATTATAAATAGGAGAAACTCAATATTGAATTTACCTTATAGTAAGTAAACTTGAGTGAGAAACTGATAGCAAACTAAGCAACTATTTTATTTATTTTTGCTGGAATAATTTCCTTTAGAAAATTATTCAAGGACAAGAGACAATCTTTAAAAACAAATTATTCTGATGCATGTAAAATTATATGAGCAGGAACAAATCAAAATTTATTCATGAACCCATGATTGACAGAGAAGGGAGTCGTTGCACCAAACCTCTTGAGAGTATGTCTCAAACTGAATCTGATTTAAGAACCTCTGTGAAATTTCCAGGGCTATACTTCAGTAGAAAGACATTTGTTTTAAGTAAAAGAGATAGCTTCTAATGAGGAGAACTTTGTTGTAGAAAAGACAAAAGCATAGTTTTTGCTTTAATTTGGGAGACAAAGACAAGAATATTGCATAGAGTTCTTTGAACTTCCTTATAAACTACCTCTTGAGCCTTTGAAACTGGCCCTCAAGCCTTATTTTTCAATGTTTAGCTCAAGACTGTCTCAGTCAGAATTATTTAATATGCAAAAATTAGTTTTTAAAAATGTTTGATGGGAATGATTATAAAAGGAGTAAGCCCTCCAGCATTTAAAAAAAAAACATTATAAAGCCTCAGTGATAAAAAAGTTACACTAATACATGAATACAAGATAAGTAGTGATCTCCAAGATTACTTAAACATTCAAATCTAGTTGAATAATTGTGAAGAATATACCCTCACGTCTCTAAGAAAAATAAGACTACCTTTCCATCTTTGATTATTCAGAAAATATTTCTCAAAGGTAGCATAGGTGACTTCTGGGAAGAAAATGAAGAACTAAGGGATTGGAGTGAAGGTTATATGATTTACTTTTCACTAAATATCTTTCTTCTTTCTAACTTTGTGCTAGGATTGCACACTGATTATTTGAAAATTCAAAGCTCCTCATTTTATCAGTAAAAAAATTATAACCAAAGCATCAAAACACTACTAGAGAAAATCCCATAACCACAAAAGTAGATTGTAAAAGAAGGAGAAAAAGGAAAAAAAGGAACTACAATACAACTAGAAAACAAGTACCAACATTGCATTAGTAGGATCCTATATATTAATAATTATTTTAAATATAAGTGGATTAAATTCTTACAGATGTAAACTGGGGCCAGTGTTGTGGCCTAGCACATTAATCTGTGGCCTGAGACACCAGCATCCTATATGGGTACCAATTGGTGTCCAGGCGGCTCCATTTCCAATGCAGCTCCCTGCTAATACACCTGGGAAAGTAGCAGAAGATGGCCCAAGTGCTTGGGAGACACTGATGAAAGTCCTGGCTCCTGGCTCAGCCTGGGCCAATACAGGCTATTGTGGCCACCTGGAGAGTGAAACAGTGGATAGAAGATCTCTCTCTCTCTCTCTCTCACTCTCGTTCTTCTTCTCTCTATCTCTAACTTCCAAAGAAATAAGTAAATCTTAAAAAAATGTTGAATAGCTGAATGAATTTTTAAAAACCATGATTCAACTATATGCTGCTTAGAGGAAATTCACTTTGCCTCTAGGGACATAGATAGACTGAAGGTGAAAGGGTAAAATGAATTCACCCATTCAAATTGAACCCAAATAAAGCAGAATTTGTCACACTTATATCAAACAAAATATTTAAAATTAAAGTAGCAAGAAGAGACAAGGAGGGTCATTATATAATGACAAAGTGTTTGATTCAGCAGGATAAAATTACAGTTTTAATGTATGTATACCCAATATTGGAGTACCCAAATATATAAAACAAGTGTTAATATACCTAAATAGGTAGATCTTCATGCTATAACAGAAGCGGACTTTAACATACCACTTTCTGCAATGGATAGATTATCCAAACAGAAAATTAATGAAGTCGTAGATTTAAACTGCATAACAGATCGATTGAACTTGATAGGCATCTCCAAAACATTCCACTCAACAGCTGCAGAATACACACTTGGGACATTTTCCAGGATAGGTTATATGACAGGTCAGAAAATAAGTCTCAAAAATTTGGGGGAAAATGCAATCATATTAAGTATAATTTGTAAACATAATTAGATAATGTTGCTGTTGATTTCTCAACAATGTTGCAGTGGATTCATTTCTGAGAGAAGCGTGGTGGGGGCAAGAGGCACGGAGTCACCACACAGACCCCGGGAGTCGGGTGAAAGCAGGCTTGAGGCGAGCAGCCCGCAGACTCGTTTATTACATTTGGAACCACATCTTATATAGCCAAGACCAGCCAATCTGGTCAAGGGGAGGTCTATGCCCCAACCAATCACAGCCTGTTGCCAGGCAGTTTCCAAAGCCATCCAGTCACAGCCTGTTGCCAGGCAGTTTCAAATCCATCCAGTCACAGCCTGTTGCCAGGCAGTTTCCAAAGCCATCCAATCACAGCCTGTTGCCAGGCAGGCTCCATTGCCAGGTGGGTTTCAAAGCCATTCCTAAGTAACTGACGCTCCCTTGCCAGTGGCCACCTTGGCATGGCCTTCTCATTCCACCACAAAACAAAACAAGAAATTAGGAACAAGAAAAACTTCAGAAATTATGCAAATATGTAGAAATTAAGCAATTTACTTCTGAACAACCAGTGGATCAAAGAGGAAATTAAGAATGGAATTTTATTATTTCTTAAAATGAATTAAAATTGAGGCTGGCGCTGCAGCTCAATAGGATAATCCTACGCCTGCGGCGCCAGCACCTCAGGTTCTAGTCCCAGTCGGGACGCCGGATTCTGTCCCCGGTGCTCCTCTTCCAGTCCAGCTCTCTGCTGTGGACCGGGAAGGCAGTGGAGGATGGCCCAAGTCCTTGGGCCCTGCACCTGCATGGGAGACCAGGAGAAGCACCTCACTCCTGGCTTCAGATCAGCATGGTGCACTGGCCGCAGAGCGCCGGCCTCAGCAGCCATTGGGGGTGAACCAACAGAAAAGGAAGACATTTCTCTCTGTTTCTCTCTCACTGTCCACTCTGCCTGTCAAAAAAAAAAAAAATGAATTCAAATTGAAACAAAATATACAGAAGAGAACACAGCAAAAATCAGCACTGAGGGAAACTTACAGCAACTAATACTTACATCAAAAATGCAGGGAGGGGACCAGCACTGTGGGATAGTAGGCTGAGCTTCTGCCTGTATCGCTGGCATCCCACACGGGCGCCGGTTCAAGTCCTGACTGCTCCTCTTCTGATCCACCTATCTACTATCACCTGGGAAAGCAGTAGAGGATGGCCCAAGTCACTGGGCCCCTGCATCAATGTAGGAGACACAGAAGAAGCTCCTAGCTCTTGGCTTCAGATCAGCTCAACTTCAACCTTATTGGCCATTTAGGGAGTGAACCATCAAATGGAAGACCTTTCTCTCTGTCTTTCCCTCTCACTGTCTGTAACTCTCTCAAATAAATAAATATATAAAAATAGTAAAATGCAGAAAGGTCTCAAAACACAGCTTACTGCTTAACCTAAGAGAAGTAGAAAAGCAAGATCTAACCAAGCACAAAATTAACAGAAGTAAAGAAAAAAAATCAGAGAAGAAATAAATTAAATAGAAACTAAAATTTACAAAAAAAATCAACAAAATGAACAGGTGGTTCTTGAAAAGAAGAAACAAAATTGTCAAGTCCTAGCTATACTAAGACAAAAAGAAGATGCAGGTAAATAAAATCAGAGATGAAAATAGTGACATTACAACTGACATCTCAAAACTACAAAGCATTATCAGAGATAATTATGAAGTTATATTCCACTACATTTGGTATCTTAAAACAAATGGACAAATTCCTGGACAAAGACATATTTCCAAGGTTGAATCATTTAGAAATAGAATGCTAAGCTGACCAATAATGAATAATGAGATTGAAACAAAAACAAGTAGTCTACCATTAAAGAAAAGTCCAGATGCAGATGGCTTCACTGCGAGTTCTACCAAACATTTAAACAGCAAATGATACCAATTCTTCTTAATATTCCCAAAAACAGAAGAAAGAGGAATTCTTCCAAATTTATTTTTAAAAGCCAGTATTATTCTGATACAAAAATGAGATAAGGACATACCAAAAATGAAACTACAGGCCAGTATCCTAGATCGACATAGATGCAAAAGTCTTCAACAAAACACTAGCACCCAGAATTCAACAACTTATATAAAAGAGTATTCATCATGATCAAGTCAGATTCATTGCAGGGATGCAAGGATGATTCAAGAAGTACAAACACACATCATAAACTACATCAATAGAATGAAGGACAAGAACTATGTGACCATTTCAATAGACACAAAAAAGGTATTTGCTAAAATCCAACAGTCAACTGATCTTTTCCAAAGCTGCTAAGAGCATACACTGGAGAAAGACAGCCTTTTCAAAAAACAGTGCTGAGAAAACTGGATATGCAGAAGAAGGAATTTATACCTTATCTCTTACCATGTTCAGAAATCAACTCAACAGGATTAAAGACCTAAATGTATGGCATGAAACTACTAGAGCAGAATATAGGGGAAGCAGCTCAGAACACTGGAATGACCAAAGTTTTTTTGTGTGTCAGACCCCAAAAGCATAGAAATCCCCAAAAAAGTACACAGATGGCATCTCATCAAACTAAAGAGCTGCTGCACAGCAAAGGAAACAATCAAGAGGGTGAAAGACATCTGGCACAGTGGGAAAAAATTGCAATTTATGCACCTGACAAGAGGTTAACCACCAGCGTATATATCGAGTCCTCCAGTGGCTCATAGGCAACGTGTATTATAAAAATTATGCCTGGATTTCAAAAATTTTTTGCTCCAAATGAACTTACCTTTCTTTTTTTAAAAGATTTTTTATTTATTTATTTGAGAGGTAGAGTTACAGACAAGTGAGAGGGAGAGACAGAAAGTCTTCCTTCCGTTGGTTCACTCCCTGGATGGCCGCAACAGCTGGAGCTGTGCTGATCCGAACTCAGGAGCCAGGTGTTTCTCCCAGGTCTTCAATGCGGGTGCAGGGGCCCAAGGACTCGGGCCATCTTCTACTGCCTTCCCAGGCCATAGCAGAGAGCTGGATGGGAAGAGGGGCAGCCGAGACTAGAACCAGCGCCCATAAGAGATGTCAGCGCCACAGGCAGAGGATTAACCTACTGCGCCACGGAGCCAGCCATAAACTTACCTTTTAATTATATTTCCACTAACTTTTTGAATTCCCCTCATCTCAAGAACTCAAACAACTCAATAGCAGAAACAACAAATGATCCAATTTTTAAATGAGCAGATATGAACAAACAATCTTCAATGGCAGAAACACAAAGAGCCAACAGAAATCTCAACATCACTAGGAAGAGTCAAAAAAAGGGTTGATTATTCGGTACTAAGAATTATAGAAGTTCTTTTAATGTTATGGGATAGGCATTTGGCATAGCAGTTAAGAAATTCTGGTGTTCCATTGCACATTAGTTTTACTATAGATAATTATAATTAATGTATTTTAAAGATTTATTTATTTATTTGAAAGGCAGAGATACAGAGTGGGGTTGAGGGAGAGACACAGAAAGAGAGAGCTTCCATGCACTGCTTCACTGCCCTAATGGCTGCAATGGCCAGGATGGGTCAGGCCAATGCCAGGAGCCAGGAGCATCTTCTGGTCTTCCATGTGGGTACATGGACCCAAGTACTTGAGTCATCTTCTGCTGTTCTCCCAAGCACATTAGCAGGGAGCTGGGTCAGAAATGGAGCAGCCAGGACTTGAACTGATAACCATATGGGATGCTAGCACTGCAGGCAAAGGCTTAACATTCTACACCACAGCACCAGCCCCTAATGTATGTTTTTTGAAAAAGGAAAAAAATGAGAAGGAAATATTTTGAATGTTTTCACCATAAAAAAATGACAAACACATAGCTATATTTACCCTGATTTGAACAATATATTATGTATATGTGTTTTAAAATGTCACATAATACCTAACAATTTCATGTCAAAAATAAAAAACAATGAAAATAAACTTTAAGTGTTAATTTAGAAATTATGAAAATTTAAGAAGCTTAAAAATTAAAACTCAACTGTAACTCCATCACCATAAATCAACTACTGTAACAATTTTCTCTTGCTTCTCTTTATTGCTTGCCTATGTGTATTTAAAACACGAAACATTATGCATGAGTGTGCCACAGAGGCAGGGGGAACTAAATAAACATTGAGGACATGTATCTCTACATAATAAACAGCTATGTATCACTACATAATAAACAGTTTAAAAATAAACCAGGGGCCGGAGCCGTGGTTAATCCTCCGCCTGTTGTGCCAGCATCCCACATGGGTGCCAGTTCTAATCCCGGTTGCTCCTCTTCCAGTCCAGCTCTCTGCTGTGGCCTGGGAGGGCAGTGGAGGACGGCCCAGGTGCTCGGGCCTCTGCACCTGCATGGGAAACCAGGAAGAAGTACCTGGCTCCTGGCTTCAGATCGGCGTAGCGCCTGCCGTGGCGGCCATTAGGGGAGTGAACCAAAGGAAGAAAGACCTTTCTCTCTGTCTCTCTCACTGTCTGTAACTCTACTTGTCACATAAATTAAAAAAAAAAAAACAATAAAATATTATTGGTTATCATTGGAGAGGGGATGGTAGTCAATAGGAAAAGCCGCTCTGGCTGGGACTTGAGAAATTCAATGGTTTGAAGGCTACACAGTAGCTCCAGAGTTAAAGAGAACTGAAGGAAATGAATACCTCTAGAAGCATTGATTTGGCTATCTGTTGGGCTCATTATATGCCCAATCACAGTCACCTTTTCACAAATCTCACTAACCTCAGGTTCCTCAATCATTCTTCAACAATGACCTCTGATGGAAACAGCCACGTTGAGCACTGTGATTTACCTACTTATTTAAGTGGAATATGCATGTGCATGTTGACACATAGGGTTACCTGCCTTAATCAATTTTTATAGAACCTTTAAGATTTCTAAATAGTATCTTAGAAGTATTTGTCTTTAACCTTCCTAGAATTAATCTTTATAAAATCACAAAAGGATGAACCGTAAGTTGGTCTGTATTGTCCACGAGGCACATCACCTCTCTGAGAAAACCTTGGAGCAAGCCCTTGTGTGCAACAAGAGCCAAGCGGTACCCATGATTACACACAGGAGCCAAGCAGTACCCATGATTACACACAGGAGCCAAGCGGTACCCATGATTACACACAGGAGCAGAGTTGCTCTTTGTGAGGTGTCACCCATGTGCCATCCAAAAGCTCCTCTCTTGCTCCAGTCCCCACAGATAACGCTCCTGTTCACCCACTCTGGCTTCCCAGATGCTTGTCACCCACTTTTCCAGTGCCAAGGATCAGAACCTGATCATCAGAAACACATCTGTGGCTTTGCAGTGCCCAGGATTCACCTTCTCTGCACTCTGTACTTCTTGGGCTTCTCACTTGTTGTCATGATAACGTTCCACTCTATGCAACCTCAGCACACCACACAATCTCTCTCAGAAAACAGTAAGTGCAGATGGCCCAAACGTAACTGGTGGGGCCCTCAGTAGATTTGGAACATATGAAAGTGTTAGAGCTAGCGAGAAATAGTGAAGTATTTTCCTTTTTTTTTTTTGGCAGCCTTTTACAGCCAGGTAGAATGTGCTTTCAGAATGCATTTAGCTGGAGGGATAAACAAAACTGCTCTTTTATCCAGAACATTCTTCTGTTGCCTACCTTTCAAAAAAACTTAATTATTCTAATTGTATTTTAATTTAAAAAGCTCACTTAGAAACTTTAGGTATAATTAACTGCTTATTTTACTTTTAGTTTATTTAGAAAATGGCTATGATTTTTTGAGTGCTAGTGGCAAGTTATATTATTCCCCATTGAAATCTCAACCAGTAGCCTTTCGGCCCAGAATTATTTTGTTTATTTTAAAGGCAGAGTCATGAAAAGAGGAGGGAGGGAGAGATGGCCCATGTGTGTGGACCCTTGCGACCTATGTGAGAGACCCAGATAGAATTCCTGGCTCCTGGCAGCAGCATTGTTCATCTCAGGCTATTGCAGCCATTTGGGGAGTAAACCAATGGATGGAAGTTCTCTCTCTCTGTTTCTCCTTCTCTCTTTCTAACTCTGCCTTTCAAATAAATAAATAAATCTTTTTTTTTAAGATAGAATTTCTATTACTCATTTGAAGGTTTCAGTTTCTTACAGAATTCTGATTAACTTTTACTAATTTCAGACTTTCCTGAAATCATGAGAAATTTGTGTGTGTTTGAAAGTGATTTGTGTGTGTGTATAAGTGATTTTTATGTATCTGTGTAACTAATAGTAAAATCAATGCATTATTTGAAGAAAAAGCATCTGAGGATAAAATACTTTAACTCGTTTACTCACTTCTTGGGAAAGTATTTTTCCTGTCTCAAAAATGGTCTTTCTAATTGAACCCATCTGGTTTCCAAACACACAGTAATCTTCTAGTTTGAAAGGGACATTGTATGAAGCTTATTTTTAATTTCCTAAACATGAACTACCTATTTAGTAATAGTATATGGAGATAGTATTAAGGAAAGACATAAATTGTGATTCATAAATTTGTCACCGGTTTAAACAAAAAGCTCATCAGAATAACAATCAAATTGAAACACTATTTCTGGTATTCACTTGCCTTAAACCTGAATTAGCACCCTCAATATTGTAATTCTCTCAAAATATTTTAAAATTGAATTTCTAATTTATTCTTTTCTCCTGGAAAAGAGAAAGGAGATGTAAGTTACCATGCTTCTAATTAATAAAATTTTTAATTTTAATTTCTAATTAGCAAACTTCTAATTAACAAACTTTAATTTCCACCTATTAGTTCTTTATCAGGAGTTTGTCTATCCTAAACAAAGTCAGAAGCTTAATGGCATCATGCTGTGTAGATCTATAGAAAATCAACTGTAATGTTTGTATCTGGTATCAGAGCCCTAGCATCAACTATATTTTTATTCCATACTAGAAAGTACTATGTCCAAGGAGCCTACAGTGTTTTTCTTTTTTTTTTTAGATTTTTATTTATTTATTTGAGAGGTAGAGTGACAGAGAGTGAGAGGGAGAGACAGAAAGGCCTTCCTTCCGTTGGTTCACTCCCCAAATGGCTGCAACGGCCAGAGCTGTGCCGATCCGAAGCCAGGAGCTAGGTGCTTCTTCCTAGTCTCCCACGTGGTTGCAGGGGCCCAAGGACTTGGGCCATCTTCTACTGCTTTCCCAGGCCATAGCAGAGAGCTGGATTGGAAGAAGGGCAGCCAGGACTAGAACCAGAGCCCATATGGGATGCCGGCACCACGGTGCCAGTCTCTCTCTCTCTCTCTTTTTTTTTTTTTTTTTTTTGGATCAGTGTTTTTCAAAGTTATTCCTACATACTAGTAATTCCTGACCATCCTATATTCTCTTCCTGCATTCACCATTCCCATCCTCCTGTCACTCCCACATCTACCACATGCACATACATGACATGGATCTTACTTCTATTCTTTACATGACCTCCTGAGCCCTGTTACTGTGCTTTACCTACTTACCCATCAAATATTTGCACAGGAGAAAATGTGACTGATGTGTGTGGGGAGCAACTGGGAGCAACTTGGACTAGACTAAGTTACTGGAATTAAGACTTATTCTATGCATCTGCTCTCCCACAATATGGCGCTGAGAAGGGAGAAACAGCTTCTACACAGCTGCCTCCAGTTCAACCAATAAACTGTAGGACCTGCTCCTGATTGGAGGAGAGCAGCATACTCGGCGTGTGGGTAGCCAAGTTGGGATTGGTGGAAGAGGACTATAGAGGAGGAGAGAGACAACATGCACTAGGAACATCTAAGGGGAACATCTGAAGGAACACCTGTGCAGCCCCCGAGAGAGCCGGCCGGCGGTGTGCCGCTCCCCCGCGGAAGTGGGGAAAGTGGCCAGGGGGAACCGCCCTTCCACGGAGGTGGAAGGGACGGCAGCCAACCCGGGAAGAACCAGCAGCAAACCCGGGGAGGCCGAGCAGACGAAAGAACAGCGCAGGGTCCTGTGTCGTTCCTCCACGAAGAGGGGGAGCGACAATGTGAAATGGGAAGGAAATTAAAACAAAGAAAGAAAAATGTTTGGTGGTAGCAATGAATGAAGTAACCATAGAGAAACAGAGCTACGGGTAGATTTCTACCTTCAAAGTCTTGAAAGAATCTGATGACATAGATGTATTGATTCAGAATTTGAGAGCTGGGAGAGATCTTTGAGTTATCAAGTCCAAAATCTTTGGTTATCAGATTTTTTAAAAAGGATCAAATAGTAGGTGCTCAAGGAATTCAAGTAGCTGCTGATGAAATTAAAATTAGAACAACTGAGTTTTTAGTTAAGATACATTTTTTTTCTGTACATATGGCCTCAGCAGAGCTTCCTAATACCCAGTCCATAAAAGGCAAGACTGTTTTTTCAGGACCTCTCTTCCAGCATCGTTATCAGCACTCTATCAATACGATGTGGTCATCATCACCTATGGTAATAGGAATCCCATTATATTCAGATTACATAAAGAACAGAACTATGTTTAGCTTATGTTTATCAATCTGGACTTATTGTATATTGGACAGCAGAAACTTTCCTCAGTACCTCCCAGAGCACTGAAACAGTAGTACAAAGAGATTATAATGATTCAATTTTTTCCCACTCTGTAACAGGCATCCGCAACAGTATTTGATGGCCAGGAGCAGCCCAGGTAATCCACAGAATCATGAAAAATAATAAATTGAATTGTCACCTTAAATCACTAAGTTTATATATGTTCACTTTAATGTTGCATGAGAGCCATAATACTACCTTTTCAAAAACTATACTTTAGCAACTGAAAAATATTCATGTTTCTCGAGTCGAGAGATAATGCCTGAAACTGAAAATCTTTAAGATAAAATGAGCATGTTAGAGTAATGGGATTAATATCAAAGGAACCCATTAAAACTTCAAAGTACCATTTTCCCTAAGAAAGTTTGCAGAACTGTTACAGTCTTGAAACCATGTGCAAGTATAACTTGTATAAAAACTGACACTACATTTCCAGTCTCAAAGAAAAAAAAGATTAAGATGAAAATGCTCTAAAATGTTTTTATGTTGCCTGAATGGTGGATTGCAAATGATTTTTATTTTTCTTGCTATATGGTTTTCTAATTTTGAACAATGGATATATTGCCTACAGAGTCAGAAAAGTAGCAAAGAGAAAACGTTGAGACATAGAGGCAAAATAAGAGAAGGAAGCTGTGTTGACCAGATTTAATTCCCAGGCTCTTCCAACCAATCCCTTCTCATTCATTTTTCAGTTCCCTGAATAGTTTCATCTCTCTTTTGCTCTCACAAATAATGAACTAGCTCTTCCAGTATATTCATTCAAGAGCTTTGCTTCTTCCTAAACATAAGGATTTTCTGAAAAATCAACCGACCTGTGTGTTTCAGTTTTCTTTGATTTCTAAAAACCTTCTGTGTTTCTTCAAACCTTGTTGTCCCTACCCTATCCTAACTCCTAAGAGCACCTGGTTCTGCCTACCTATTCTTCAACAGGAGATGTAAAACTCATATCTTCAGATTCACTATTTGAATAGAAGGCTAAATAGCTAGATTCAACATATCTGTGTGAAATTACAAGCCACTTTCCCAGGCTGTTTTCTTCGTGGTCTAAGCAGATGTCAGCAGGAGGACTGATAGTAGTTGCATTCATCTCTGGTTAAGGGGAGATAGGACAATGAATTCCATTATCCTCACTGTAATGGCATAGCCCAGGCCCTCTGCACTGTTACCCAGGCTACAGGTTGATCTGCATGAAACATTTAATCTCCACAAACCTATGCATTCTGCAGTCAATCATTGAAGGAGACAAAGCACCTGGGACGCAAAAGATTTCTGCAGAGTGCTAGTTCTTTCATTCTTGAGAAAAGACTGATTGCACAAATAAAACCTCACAAGTAAAACCTCATGGAGATAGGGAAGGCAAGGAGGAAAGGCCAGATAAGGATTTGCTTTTTCCTAAAACAGAAATATTTTTTACGTCAAAGTCGAGATTAGCTTCTGCTCTGGTGTTTGGATTTTATTCTCCAGATAGAATTTGCTTTGTCAAACAGTAGCAGGAATATTACAATAAAACAGTGCTTCCTAGTAGTGCCACCATGCCACACTCAAGCATCAGGGCTCACCTCTTTAAATCTTGCTTCAGTTGCATGCATTATAATGATTTTCCATGTTTGTGTTCTTACAAGAACATGGGGGAGATATGGGGATAGGAGGCAGAAAATGATGATAAGCTGCAGTCAGGGTTATGACTAGAGCACTCATTCCCATTTGAAAACTATTTTTCAGTCAATTGCTCAGTGAAACAATTCTTTTCTAAAAATCTTATTTTTTTTATTTGAAATAAAAACAGAGACAGCAACCCTCCACTGGTTTGCTCCTCCAAATACCTTCAACAGCTGGACTGGGCCAGGCTAAAGGCAAGAGCCAAGAATTCAGGGTCGCCTACCCGGGTGGCAGGGACTCAAGTACCTGAGCCATTACCTGTGGCCCCCCTGTGGATGCACGTGACCAGGAATCTGGAACCAGAAGCAGAGACTGGACAGTAACCCAGGCACTCTGATACAGGATCGGGATGCGGCACCCAAAGTGTTTTCTTAACAGCTGTACCAAACACCTGCCCTGGATACACAGTTCTAAGAGCATGAAAAGTTCCTTGTGTTTACCAGGCGCACAGATTGTATTTATATACGGGAAAGGTCTTGATATGTAAACACAGGAAGCTGATGTAATCTCTCCCTCAGGAAATAACACCTATGTCCTTTGTACTGATGAGTTGGAAAGGTATTACTGTGTCAGGGAAAAACCACCAAGGGAAGGAAGGGAGGAAAA
The DNA here is from genome assembly GCF_964237555.1 of Oryctolagus cuniculus. Classification (NCBI taxonomy): domain Eukaryota; kingdom Metazoa; phylum Chordata; class Mammalia; order Lagomorpha; family Leporidae; genus Oryctolagus; species Oryctolagus cuniculus. Next base: position 159,121,383 of record NC_091434.1, on the reverse strand, counting down.
GAGAAGGAAGTTGAGAGGAAGGAAAAAAAGAAAGGGGGAGAGAGATAAGCTGGGAGATGGGGGAAGGAAGAAAAAGAGTAAGGGCAGTAAGAAAAAGTCAGACTACTAATTTAAGGGTTAACCAACTCTAAGCTGTGAAGAAATTTTTTGAAATACTGGATTTTATTTAAAATTTTTTAAATTTATTTTTTAAGGAATACAAATTTCATAAGTACAAAATTAAGAATATAGTTATTCTTTCACCATACCCACCCTCACACCAACATTCCTGCCCCTTCTCCTCCTTCTCCCCTTGCCAGACTCATTCTCCATTAAGATTCATTTTCAATTAACTTCGGGTCTCCCACGTGGGTGCAGGAACCCAAGGACTTGGGCCACCTTCTACTGTTTTAACATTTCTTTATGGTGAAATTGTTCAAAATTCTTTTTTCTAGCTTTGATTTTCTAGAAAAACATACAGTATATTATCATTTCCCATAATTACCTTACTATGCAACAGAATAACAGAACTTCTTTCTCATATCTAACTCTAACTTAGCATTTGCTAACAGCCTTTCCCCATTCCTCCATCCCATTCCTCTTGCCAGTCTCTGCTACCATTGTACTCTTCACTTTTTATGAGATCATTTTTTTTTATTTCACATATGAGTGGAATTCATCAAGTACTTGTTTTTCTATGCTTTTTTTAATTTTACTTAACATAATGACTTCCAGTTTCATCCATATTATTGCAAATGACAAAATTTCATCAATATGTGGCTAAATAATATTTCATTGCATATATGCCTCACATTTTCTTTACCAATTAATCACTTGATGAACACTTACATTGTTTCCATTTCTAGGCTACTTTGGATAAAACTGTGATAAACATGGGAGAGTATGGTTTTCTTTAACAGGGTGATTTCATTTCCTTTGGATGTATAGCCCTGTAGGGAGATTGCTGAATGATATTGTAGTCCTATTTTTAATTTTTTAGATACTTTCACATTGTTTTCTACAGTAGATATACTAATTTTCATTCCCACCAGCAGTGTGCCTCTCCTGAATTTGTTGTTATATTTTGCCTTTTTGAGAATATTCATTCCAAGTGAAATCAGGTGATGCCATTGTGGTTTTGATTTGTATTTTCCTAATAATTAATTGTGTTGCGTTTTTTATGTACCATTTGGTTCTCCACTCTTTAACTACCACCAATTCTTTCCTTCCTTGTCTGTCTTCCCCTAACTCCTAGTTTTCTTTTCCAACTAGCAAGAGATATGCAAAGTACAAAACAAAATGGAAGGGTTATTTTCAAGTAAAATGAAAAAATATTTCATGGAAACATGGTAGGACATTTTGTTACAGGTCAACTCTGCTCCTCCTCTCCTCTGAAAAGGCAGGATTAAGAGAAAGGAAGAGATGGAAGACAAACAGAAATCAAGGTGAAGGAAAGATGGTAAGGAGAAAGAGGAGGAGAAGGAGAAAAAGAAAAAGGAAGTTGGAAGAAGCAAGACATGAAGGAGGAAAGAAGAGAATTTCCACAAATAATATCCACTATCTATTGTGAGCAATTGAACCTGAGCTTGAAGCTTTGAAGAGTAGCCAAGCCAAAATGCAGGAGATCAATAGAGAGGCATAGAGAAGGAGGCAATGAGGAAGGCAGTAAATAAAAAGCAAATGAGAAAATGTAAAAATCGGATTGTTAAAATATATATGCAGTGCTTTTAACAAAAGTATGATAGTCCACTATAAAGAATTTCTTTCCCAGTGCTATCAAGCAGTATATCAGTTGGCAACTGAAATCATGGCTAAGTGCATTGCTTAAAAATACATTGTAACATTTAAAGTTAAAGATATATAAATTCCTATAAAACAGCTTACTCGCAAGTTTAAATGATTCAGTTAAATATGTAGCTGCTAGTTCTGATAAATGGTTTCAGCATAGATATTATTTGAATAATGAAAGGCTTCATTAATTGTGAAGGTTGGAAGTGGGCTAGAAAAGGATTCAAATTGGTTTCATTTCATATATTCTTGTAGTCAATGTTAAAATTCTCTAAGTTTAAGCAAAGACAACATTTGCAATTTATTGGAACACCAAAAACTAAGATCTACAATACTATCAAATAGTCATTTCCCCTCCATATACTATTAAACTATGCAGCTTTAAATTTTTTAATTTAATGATTAAACTCCACAGACTGTGATTGTTATATATACCATTGTCTCATGAAATTTCTAAATTATGGATTTTTAGAGATCCAAGGGTGTGATCAGGTAATTATTTTCTTAAATAAAACATTTTAAAATACATAATAAGTCTATTAGTAAGCTTAATTTCTACTCGAAGAACTGTGGTAGAGCAAAATAATACAATGGTTTATAAAGAAGAAATGTAATTTTAAAATGTATTCATGGGCAGCATTTGGTGTAGCAGTGAAGAATCCCATATCAAAGTTCTTGGGTTCTAGTCATGGCTCCACTCCTGATTTTAACTTCCTATTAATCCCATACTGTGGTAAGTAGGAGATGGCTCAAGTGATTGAGTCCCTGCCATCCAAATGAGTGACATAGATTGCATTCCTGGTTGCTGGCATTTGGGTTGTACACTAGAATATTGGATGTGTGTGTGTGTGCCTCTCAAATAAGTAAATTAAAAATAAATATATAAATATATTTTTCTCTAATTCAGCTGAAATAGCTTAGCATGGGTTCTTCGTTCAAGATCCTGTACTAGAGAGTAAAGTATAGCAAACATAATAACTGAAAAACAAAAATACAAATAACTACAAAACCCTACGAGACCACACTTTTTTATGTATTCTTTAACAATTCAACATTGTATCTGGAGAATGGATGTGAGAGAGAAAAATAACTAAAGGAAGATCTGGAAAATCTCTGTGGAGAGATGAGAATAACACAGTGCCTTCTACAGACATCCCAGGGAAAGAAAATTTCAACAGATGATAAACAAGAGCAAGAGCCCTAAGTAGACATCTCTGAATTTCCTGTATCCATCTGAAATCTGCTCCCTGTGGTTTCAATTCATTGATACTTTTCCTCTGTCTAGGACCACAGACTGAAACCTTCATAGAAAGCCTTTACTAATTGCCGACTGTGTCTGTGAGGCCTCTGGGAGTGCAGAACCTTAGTTTCTTCTTAAATAACAATTGTTAAGTATTTCTTAACTGTCAAAAATTTGAATCACTTCATTATCTCCATTGTTTTCTTCTAACCTAGTTCCAGATTGATCAGACTATTTAAAAAGGGATTTTCAAAAGTCTTCTTAAAGATGGCAAAGCAAAACTGGATTGCAAGATCATCTGATCCCAAATGCAAATTAAATAAACAATAAAAAAAGTAAAAGAGGAAGTTTTCTGTTTTTCTCATTGCAACCAGAGAGAAAACAAACAATTTTAGGGCTTTTTAAGATGGCTTCCAACTCCCAGGAAGTGTCACTCAGGGAAAAGTAAATTGATAAAATCCCAAGGATTCTTACAAGTATTTATCACTACTCAGAGAAACATCCAATATGAGGTAAGTGGTTAGCAGGGTGAAAGTAGAAGTCAAAACAATTTACCTAAGACTCTTAGAAGCTCATCAGAGGCAGAAAACGTTAAAGATTACTGTTGTCCCAAGGTTAATTCTGGATTAGAGGAACAAGAAAGCCTGAAATCATTGCCTTTTGAAAACACACCTTATCTTGGGCATGATAATGTAAAGCATATGAAGACTGTGGTGGGACTTTAACAAAATATTAAACAGAAACTCAGCATTCAATTTCTATAAAGAATGTTGCTCATTCTCATAAATAACTCAGATTTCAGAAAGGAAAAATAAGACATTGTATCCAGTCTTCAAGAAGAAGACAAACCAGTCTTAAGTGAAGTGTTAAGGATGCCAAAAAAAAGTACTCAAGTATTTTACACTAAAACATTGAGACTCTCTTATAAAACTGCCCACATTAGCATACGCTGGGCTGTTTTAGGAGGGTGGAGGCAGGGAAACAGATAAATAACAAAGAGAGAACAGGTAAACATGTTATAGTGAACAGGAGGAGGGTAGGTTGCATTGTGATCTGACAGTTAAGTTAAAATTTGGGACACCATACCTCACTTTAGAGTGTCTGGGATCAAAATTTTGCCTCTACTTCTGATCCAGCTTCCAACTAATGTACTCCCTGGGAGTCAGCAAGTGATAGCTAGCTACTTGGGTCTCCACCACCCATGTGACAGACCCGAATGGAGTTCTTGGCTACTACCTTTGGTTGACTCATTCCCAGCTGTTGTGGGCTTTTGGGCAGTGAACCAGTGGATAGGAGATCTCTCTCTCACTCTCTCTTTCTCTCTCTCTCTGTCTTGTTCTGTCTTGCACATACATAAAAATAAATAAATAAAATTTTTAAAGAAAAAGAGAAGGAGGAAGAAGAGGACGAAAACACAGACGAAACACTCCAAGACAGATGGGATACCCTATATGGAAGAAAATATTATCCAAGGCAAAGAAACGTTTCTGGAAGTGCTTTGGACCATAGAAGAACATAATATGAATAATAATTAAATGAAACATAAGCTCAAAGAGAAGACAGCAATGCATTTACACAAATAGCTAAAGAAGCAAATGGAAAACAATGGCATTATTTCAGAAGTAATCAAAACTTAAAATCAGCAAGAAACAAATTTGACATAGCCAAAAATCTATTGATATGTAGAGAAAATGTTTCTGGTAATTCCAACATGTGGCGACTCTTCCTTTTCACCGCCAGAGAATTAGGCAGGCTGCCTGCAGCCTTTCTTGGCTGAGGAGGGGAAGTTCGCCACCCACCACTCAGCCTCCCTGAACCCAGGGGACAATCAGAGGTGGTGGGGAGTTGAGTCAAAGCAGGATCTCACTTTATTGTAAAAGGGAGTTGTTTATAAAGCTGTGGTACAGAGCAGATGCAGGCAAGGGGTGGGGTGATGTGATGCAAAAGGGTTTTAGCCAATCCTATTATACCACCTAAGTGATCCTTAGGCAAAAGCGCCCTGGGGCTGGGTTGTTTACCCTCAGGGATTCAAAACTTAAAGATAGGTCTTCAAACTTTTGAGGCAGTCTTAGAAAGTTCCTCTAGGCCTCTCCGGATTCAGCCTCCCCCACACCAACAGAAAGAATTAAAATAATTAGCTAAAACATAACACATATGAAGTATAATGGTAAACGGACTTAATTTTCCTAAAGTGAAGAAGTTCTGAATATGTAGATGGGTACACTATAATCCAAGTAAATCAAACATAGCATTAGCTATATGAACATATATCAGTTAAATTGTTGTTATAATTTAAACATGAAGAACAAGTTCTTCAGTTAGTTTACATAAAAGGAAAGTCATTAAAAGGGGAAATTTATTCACAGACAGAAATCAGTGAGCTTCTACAAAGTTATAAATTTTTTAAAAATATAATTCCAAATTTTATGTTCAACCCACTTATCTTTTAGGTAAATGAAATTATTTTCATGTCTTTGTGAATTTATTCTTTTATTTTTTTCATATTTTTCCAGTTACCTTTTTATTGTTTGAATTAACACTAACAAAGTTTAAAATGGCTATTTCCAAGTTACATGTGAAAAGTAATATTTTCACTTTTTTCTTTGTACTTCTCTGTATGATTTTTTTTTTTTTTTTTTTTTTTTTTTTTTTTGGACAGGCAGAGTGGACAGTGAAAGAGAGAGACAGAGAGAAAGGTCTTCCTTTGCCGTTGGTTCACCCTCCAATGGCCGCCACGGCTGGCATGCTGCAGCCAGTGCACCGCACTGATCCGAAGGCAGGAGCCAGGTGCTTCTCCTGGTCTCCCATGGGGTGCAGGGCCCAAGCACTTGGGCCATCCTCCACTGCACTCCCTGGCCACAGCAGAGAGCTGGCCTGGAAGAGGGGCAACCGGGACAGAATCCGGCGCCCCGACCGGGACTAGAACCCAGCGCCCCGACCGGGACTAGAACCCGGTGTGCCGGCGCCACTAGGTGGAGGATTAGCCTATTGAGCCATGGCGCCAGCCTCTCTGTATGATTTGAATATTTTCAAATTAGCATGTACTCTCAAAAATGATTGAGATCATACAGAAAATGGGACATGATTTTCATACACATCATTCTATGTCCCATCCTGCAAATAATGTGGTCTAAGGTGATCTAATATTTTGAAGTTGTCAGACCACATTGTTGCTTTATTTTAAACTAATACTGGAGAGTGAAGAAAATCTAGAATCTAACTGTAATCTCTTTGTCTGTCTTTCTGTCATTATATCAATCATGGTGATCTTCAGGACCCAACTGCAACCTGTTTGTCATTGCATCAATCACAATGATCTCTAGGACCCAACTGCAACCCTCTTCCTGTCTGTCTCTCATGGCATCAATCACAGTGACCTTCAGAGAGAAGTGACTGCTGCTTCCAAATTCTGCAAAAGCGTTACATCCATTCAGCTGCAATCTAACTTTACATGAAAGGATTTCTGGGAAAAGAAGTTCCAATGTAATTGAGTTGTTATTGTTGATAAACTAACCATTAGTAACCTACTAAGGCAATCACAAGGAGGTATTGTCAGTGTTATGATGATAAATTGTAATGAGTAAAGAATAAAGCTAATTCTTATACTGTATTTACTATGCACAAGAATGTTCTAAGAATAAATTCAATCACTTAATAAATGTAGTCTGTACTACTTTTAACCAAATTTTACAAATGGTGCAAATGGAACACAACAAAAGTTGAGCTATTTGTTCAAGATCATACAACTAATTAATGATGGAACCAGTATTTGAACCCAGGAAGATTGGCATTGCTTCCATTACATGCTTCCTAATGCAACATTTTATAGTAGAGAATATCTCAATCACTATCCTACTTATCTGTTACTGTACCATGAAATAAGTTACCATAGAACTAGGCAGCTTAAAACAATCATTTTTATCCTATCCCATGATTTCTTGGGTCAGGAATTCAACTAGGGCTCAGTTGGGAAATCCTTATGCTCCAGGTAATATCAACTAAGGTCAATTTGTAGTTTTCCACCTTATCAAATGAGTGGACTTGGGTGTGGGGAGCAATCCGGACTAGACTAAGTTACTGGAATTAAGACTTATTCTATGCATCTGCTCTCCCACAATATGGCGCTGGGAGAGAAGTAAACAGCTTCCGCACAGCTGCCTCCAGTTCAACCAATAAACTGTAGGACTTGCTCCTGATTGGAGGAGAGCAGCGTACTCAGCGTGTGGGCAGCCGAGTTGGGATTGACGGAGGAGGACTATAAAGGAGGAGAGAGACGGCATGCACCAGGAACATCTATGGGGAACATCTAAGGGAACCCGTGCAGCCCCCGACAGAGCCGGCCGGCGGTGTGCCGCTCCCCTGCGGAAGTGGGGAATGTGGCCAGGGGGAACTGCCCTTCCACGGAGGTGGAAGGGATAGTAGCCAACCCGGGAAGAACCAGCAGCAAACCCGGGGAGGGCCGAGCAGACGAAAGAACAGCGCAGGGTCCTGTGTTGCTCCTCCACGAAGAGGGGGAGCGACATAATGGTGCCGTGACTCGGATATGAAGCCTAGGCAGGGTTTAGTGTCGTTCCTCCACGAAGAGGGGGAGCGACATAATGGTGCCGTGACTCGGATATGAAGCCTAGGCAGGGCTTAGTGTCGTTCCCCCATGAAGACGGGGAGCGACATAATGGTGCCGTGACTCGGATAGGAAACCTGACTCGGATAGAAAACCTAGGACAGATAGGAAACTTAGGACGGATAGGAAACCTAGGAGGGAAGAAACGGGAAGAACTGGGAAAATATCGGAGAGAGAAACTAGCAAACAGCCTAGGGAAAATATCGGAGGGAGAGACTAGCAAACAGCCTAGGGAAAAGCCGGACGAAAAAGGAGCCGGAAGAAGCTATTGAAAGCCTAGGCATAGACTCGGATACGGACTACGGGGGGAAGCTGGGAGAAATCTCTAAGGTCGAAAGCGAAAGTGAAAGCTAGAACAGACAGACTCAGATGCGGACTGTGGGGAGAGGCCAGGAGAAATGAGGGAGGAATATCGTTGGAAGAAAACTTAGGGAAACATACCGGGTAGAGAAAAGTGTTAGGGAAATTGAAGCCGCGGGGGGCAGGCCAAGGCGGACACGAAAGCCACTTTGGGATTCTCAAGTTAGCCCGGGAATAGGGGGCGAAAAGTTGAAACCAGAAGCTGAGACGCAAGCCAGATTGGGATCCGTCTGATTAGCCCGGGGAGCAAAGGACGGGAAGCCAAATCGTGGGGCGGAGACGTACGCTGGGTTGAATTCGCCAGGCTAGCCCGGGGAACTTAGATTGAATGCTAGTGGCGGACACGTGAGCTACGCTGTGTTACTCGCGGAAGCCGCCGCGTGCAGAGAGAGCACGGGGCGTGAATAGATAGGGAACGCTGGCGCGAGGCTGTGGTTCAGACGCGAAAGGGTTAAGCGTGGAGACCGCGGAGTGCGCGAAGCCGAGCCGCGCAAAGCCGGGAAGCTGCGCAGATGAGAGAGGCGCGCGGGCTGAAGCGGCGCAGAGCCGGGAACCCGCCGGCGGGGCGAGGTGCCGGAAAGCAGCAGGGATAAGAGAAACAGAAGTTTGGAAGTGGAGTGAGAGAAATGGGAATGTTGGCAGATAGAAGTAAAATGGGAGAAATAGGAATGCCCGGAGATAGAGAAATAGAGAAATAAAAAGGCCTCCCTACAACACTGCAATGTGAGAGCTTGGATTCGGTCTGCCTAATCAAGTGAGGCGATGAGCACCTGCGGGCAGCTAGCAGCTTATGCGCCGCAGGTCACCGAAGACAGGCACGAATTAACATCAGTAAGGCTTCCCCACAATACAACAATATTAAGCTTGGATTCGGTCTGCCTGAATTAAGGCGGTAAGCGCCAGCAAGCAGCTCGACCAGAGTATGAGCTGCAGGTCACCGAAGATAGGCACGAACCAACACTAATAAGTCTCCCCCACAATAAGGCAATGAGAAGGCTTGGATTCGGTTTGCCTGATAGGTCTTGTAAGTCCCCTGCAGGCAGAGCAGAGCATGCGCTGCAGGGCACCGAACACAGGCACGCATCAGCGCCTAAAAACCTCCTCACAACATGGCGAAGAGAGGACCCGGATTCGGTTTTCCTGATTGATAGGACTTGTAAGAGCCTGTGGCAACTCTAGCAAGTAGAGCAGAGTGTGTGCCGCGGGACACCGAAGACAGGCGCGTATCAACGCCAAAAAATAAAAAGAAAGGGGGATCTGTGGGGAGCAATCCGGACTAGACTAAGTTACTGGAATTAAGACTTATTCTATGCATCTGCTCTCCCACAATATGGCGCTGGGAGAGAAGTAAACAGCTTCCGCACAGCTGCCTCCAGTTCAACCAATAAACTGTAGGACTTGCTCCTGATTGGAGGAGAGCAGCGTACTCGGCCTGTGGGCAGCCGAGTTGGGATTGACGGAGGAGGACTATAAAGGAGGAGAGAGACGGCATGCACCAGGAACATCTATGGGGAACATCTAAGGGAACCCGTGCAGCCCCCGACAGAGCCGGCCGGCGGTGTGCCGCTCCCCTGCGGAAGTGGGGAATGTGGCCAGGGGGAACTGCCCTTCCACGGAGGTGGAAGGGATAGTAGCCAACCCGGGAAGAACCAGCAGCAAACCCGGGGAGGGCCGAGCAGACGAAAGAACAGCGCAGGGTCCTGTGTTGCTCCTCCACGAAGAGGGGGAGCGACACTTGGGGAGTCCAAAATTATTCCAAACACATTTCTGGCACATTGAGAGGGATGGCCAGAAAACTGGGCTCCACTGGAACAATTGATTGGAGGTTCTATGCATGAACATTTTAGAAAACTGGTCCAGAGGAGTTAAATAACTTAAATGGATATTCAAAGCTCCCTTAGAGAGTGTTTCAAAAGAGCCTAGAGGAAGTTTCAAAAGCTTTTATGATCTAATCTCTGAAATCCCTTCTGCATCCATCTATTGGTAAAGCAGTTTATGGAGAGCCTACAGAATTCAAGGGCTACTTCTCAGTAGAGAAGGAGGGAAGAATTTGAGACCATTTTTAATCTACCACAGATAGTCCCTTGCCTATAATCAAGAACTAATTCTTTACATTTCCTATCTCATAATTATTCTGATTTTCTACTGAAGAGAGCAGCTTTTGTTATTGGGTAACTTTAAGCCAAAATTAATATTTTGGATTCTTCTATCAAGCTTAGAGAATCATTCTAAGCTCAGACACAAACAAGACAGGCAAGATGGTAAAACTCAGAATTTGGGGAAGTGAGAGAAATATACAGAAACATAAGGGCTTTATTAAGGGAGAGTGAGTTAGAAATATAAATTGGGAGTTCCATACCAGGCTCTCAGAGGGCAAATCAGGGACCATGTGTGGGAGTCTACAGGCCAGATTCCTGTAGAGCAGCCACACAGGCAGGAGCAGCAACAAAAATGGGTGGTGAGTGGGAGAACAAGGGTGGGCCCTAGGAGCTCCACGCCTCTTACTCACTTCCTAAAGGGAGCGGTTATATAGTCTGGTTGACAGGAGGGTGGATACAGATGAGATCACTTAGGGGCAAGGGAGGCATGGTCTCCAGCTCATGAGCTTAATTCTAATACCATATCATTCTCCCCTCAGAGATTCCAGACCTTTAATCTTAAGGGAATGCTGAAGGATGTAGACTCATCATATCTTCTCTAGTTACTTCCTGCTGATCAGGGACACAAGCCCTGCCTGACCTGGGTCCAGAAATCTCTTCCTATGGAATCTAATGAATTTGTTTCATGATCTGGAAAACTCTCAGTCATGGCCAATGGCTATATCCCCTGCATGGTCATTATTACTCTCAGAAGTCATTGAGTTCTGAAACATACAACTTTATCAGCATTAGCAAAACTGGAGCAAATCAAATTGCAAGTGGAATGCCCCTTAAGATGGAAAGAATATATTTTATAGACTCCCAGATAGTAGGTGATGATAGGTTATCCTTATGCAGATTATAAAACCATTTAGCCTGAGATTTTTAATGTTTTTAAATAGAGATTTTTAATGTCTTTTTCAGTGAACATGCTACTGTTCGAATAAAGGTGGCAAATTCCATCAATCACTGTTCATGTTCCTCCTTGTTCTATTAATATATATATTCCAAGGCCAGTCTATTGTCCATACTACCTTGGATAGTGTGTCTATGGATGTAAGTACTTGCTATAAAAGCTGGCCTGAAGTGTGGGCCAAATTACTCAAAGCTATGGTTAAGTTTTTAAAATCTGTTTTTTTGTGGCTCACCAGGACTTTCAATAATTATAACAGAAGAGCCCACTAAGGAGTTTTTCTGCCAATAACAGCTCCAAGAAAGAATCAAACAAAGAGGTGGGTACAACATGTCTGCCTTAAAGTGCAATATTCTTGATGCACTTTTTGCTTTTTGAACAGGTATTTAAGATCTTCAATTGGCTCACAGGAATAAACAGACATATCTCAGGTTCACCTGTAAAGACTCAGGAAGTAGAAGTTTAATCCTTTTTAAATGTACCCAGTTCAGAATGCCTAGTAATTTCACAGAGGTAGGTGTGCTCAGGAGCACCTTGTAGGGACCACTCCATTTAGGCTGCAACTGGTCTGAAGGGATTCTTCGTTCCAAGTTTTCAAAAAGACTAATCTCCTGGGGAAATAGACTGCTCATGAGTCTTAGGATCTGGCTCTGGGAGAAATTTATTACTATGCTCTATCAAAGTCTTCTGTACCTGGCCTAAATTGATAATATACTTTATCTGATCTTGAACCTCTGAATCAAAGAGGATGCCAGAGTTCAGTAAGGGCCTTCCAGATAGCATCTCATCTGGACTAAGCTTAAGGTAGTCTTGGGTGCTACTCTCACCCTGAGAAGGGCAATAGGCAATAGTTTAAGCCATGCTTTTGAAGTCTCCTGGCAAAGCTTAGCTAGGATTATCTTGAGACTATGTTTGGCCTTTTCAACTTTACCCAGTGATTGAGGTCTCCAAGAGGCAAGAAGATGTTAAGAAATTCCTAGAGCAGCAGCTACCTGTTGAGTTATTTTAGATAAAATGAAGGTCTATTTTCACTGTGAAGTGACCATGGGAGTCCAAAGCATGGCACAATGTCCTTCAGCAAGGTTTTAGATACCTCACATGCCTATTCTGTTCGAATAGGGAAGGCTTCTTTCCATCCTGTGAAAATATCAATAAAAACTAGAAGATATTTATAATTACTAATTGGAGGCATATTAGTGAAATCAACCTGCCAATCTTCACCTGGATATGTTCCCCTTCTCTGCACAGAAGTCAGCAAGGGAGACAGTTCTACACAGCCACTGGAGTTATTTGTAAACACAGTGGGCAAGAATGAGTTACTTCCCTTACGTCAGCATTTAGTACTTTCCCTCCAAACATTCCGAGACTATTTGGATTATAGCTTCTCTTCCCAGATAGGTACAGTCATGTATTTCCTTAATCATTTTCCACTGAGAGGCTGCTGGGAACATAACCTTATGATCCAAAGTCCATCCATTAGCATCTTTAGTATAACCCACCTTCAGTCTCAGACTAAGTGTAGTGAGGTTCTTTAGTCATTACACAGGCTGGGGTATTAGAGCCATTTCCAGAGCTTCCAGTGCAGCAGCTCTTCTTGCTGTTTTATCTGCTAGTGCATTCCCCTTGCTAACACAATAGTCTCCTTTCTGATGTCCCTTACAGTGAATGACAGCTACTTGCAAAGACTCCAGTACTGCCTGAAGTAGAGCTAATATCTCCTTTCCATAATTAAGCCTCTTTCTTTCCAAATTGCTGCATATGTGTGTAACACAAGGAAAGCATATTGGAATCTGTATATATATATATATATATATATATAATCTCACTGCTAATTGCAAGGCTCTAGTTAATGCAATAAGTTCAGCCTTTTGAGCTGAAGCATTGCTTGGCAATGCTTGAGCTTCTATTACGTGGGTAAGGTGCACTGTGGCATAACCTGCCTTTCTAATTCCTTCCTTCATGTAGCTAATGCCATCAGGAAACCATTCAACATCTGGATTCTCCAAAGGTTCATCTTGTGGCCAGGTCTACTAGAATATACCTGTTCTATAGTTTCTACACAAGAATGAATTATTTCTCCAGTGCCCTCAGGTGGCAACAGAGTTGTTGGGTTGAGGACCCAACATGTCTGTCTTAAAGTGCAATATTCTTTGTGGGGAGCAACTCAGACTAGACTAAGTTACTGGAATTAAGACTTATTCTATGCATCTGCTCTCCCACAATATGGCGCTGAGAAGGGAGAAACAGCTTCTACACAGCTGCCTCCAGTTCAACCAATAAACTGTAGGACCTACTCCTGATTGGAGGAGAGCAGCGTACTCGGTGTGTGGGTAGCAGAGTTGGGATTGGTGGAAGAGGACTACAAAGGAGGAGAGAGACAACATGCACCAGGAACATCTAAGGGGAGCATCTGTCTGAAGGAGCACCTGTGCAGCCCCCGAGAGAGCCGGCTGGCGGTGTGTCGTTCCTCCGCGAAGAGGGGGAGCGACAATTCTTGATGCACTTTTTGCTTTTTGAACAAGTATTTCATCCTCCACTGCCTTCCCGGGCCACAGCAGAGAGCTGGCCTGGAAGAGGGGCAACCTTAAGAGTTATCCTAGGTGAATCTAAAAATTGAACTTGCTATTTTGTGAGACATTTTGTTAGCCATTGATGTCCTTTAATTTTCAAGACCCCTTACACCTGTTGTAGAATCTGAACTTCCAGTGGCTGGGCTAAAGTCAGCTTGGTGGCTTCCTCCACCAAGAGTGCTGTAGCAGCAACAGCCCTTAAGCATGCAGGCCACCCTGTAACCACTGATCTAGCTGTTTAGAAAAAGAGGCCACTGGTCATGGAAGTGGACCCAATTTCTGAGTCAGTACTCCTTTAGCAACCCCGTTTCTCTGCTATAAACATGGTGAATGGCTTACTCAAATTAAGAATTCCTAATGTTGGGGCTTCTGTTAAAAGCTCTTTAATTATTTGGAATGACTTCTGTAACTCCCCTGTCCAGCAAAGTGGATCTGTGTCAGGGCCTTTTAGAGCTCCATACAAAGGCCTGGCTATTAATCCAAACCCTGGAATCCATATTCTACAGAATTCTGTCTTCCCAGCAAAGTCCTTAGCTGCTTTTTAGTCTGTGGTGACCCTGTACATAGAATATCTTCCTTTCTCTTGAATGAAATAGCATGCTTTCCTGGGGCTAGAATATATCCCAGGTAATCTACCTTTTGTTTAGAAACCTTAGTTTTTTGGGGGAAACTCTGTATCCTTGCTTAGCCAGGAAGTTCAAAACCTGGACGGTATTTGTGTTTGAGTCCTCCTTGGAGGGGCTGCAAATGAGAATATCATCTACATATTGTATGACTGCTCCATTCTTTAGCTCTAATTCCCTGAGTTCTTTTGCAAGTGCATTACCAAACAGATGTGAGTTGTCCCAGAATGTTTTGGGGAGGATAGTCCATGGCTATTGCTGAATTATACCTAAAACAGGTCAGTCCATTCAAACACAAATAAAAACTGAGATTATGAACTTAACAGGATGCAGGAGAAAGTATCCTCTAGATCTAAAATTATATACCATGAGGTCCCTTCAGGTATTTGTGTCAATATAGTAAAAAGATTTAACACAATAGGATGAATTGGAATAACTACCTCATTAACTGCTCTGGTTTCTTGAACCATCCTATATTCTTCATTCAGCTTTGAAACAGACAAGATATGAGTATTACAGAGAGACATGGATCTAAGAGCCCATGTTTGAGAAATGTATTAACATTAAAGAAGCACTTAAGAATGATAAATCTTTTACCAGCACTTAGATATAACTAAAACTTGTGGGAGATTAGAATATCCTCTACTTAACACACTGAAACAAAGTAAATCTTTGAGAGCAAGTTTTACCATTAATTCCTACAGTACAACTCACTAAAGACAGAGATCCTGCATGGGAAGTTAGTACACAGTGACTTCTGTTGTTAATTTAACAATTAACACTCTTTATGTATGGCATCAGTGATCACCTGAGGCTCTTGACATTAGCCTTGGCTATGGAAGCCTTTTGAATCCACAAACTCCTTGGGGGTTTAGCCAAGGCCATAAGCAAAGTGCAAGTTCTCTCCTCCCTTGAGAGAAAAGCACATCCTTCTTTGATGGCCACTTCTTTCTACCTGGGGCCTCAACCACAGAGGTCCTTCATAGAGGACACTTTTTACAGCAGTGTCCTGGCTTTCCCGTCCTGAAATGCTCTCATGGGCTTTTCAGCCAGATCAGAATGCCTTATGGGCTGACTCTAAGGTCACTGAGTACTACTTACGGCAATTGCCAGTCTATGAGTCTGCTGTATGGACTGCTTACCATGTTGGAGGCATCACTCCTCTTTAATCCTATGTTATTACTAAACACTTAATCCTATCTATATGGTCACACAAGACTTAATCATATTTAGATTATCCTTAAACACCTTTTTTACCGCCCAGCTCTAAGAGAGTTAGGATCCTATGGCAAGCTTTCAAACTGTACCCTTAGAAGTAAGTCCATAGGAATGCATGTAGAACTACTATACAGCTTTACAGTCTCTTTGTAGAACCTGAGAAACTGAAAACAGACACAGCTCTTCATGAGCTTGAATTATCTTTAAGTGTGTGATTTTGATACATTGCATTAGCTATAATTTTGACACCTAAGATTCTCCATTTGTGTACAAAATGGGGTCCATCATTTTACCCAGCCCACTAAGGGGGCTCCCAATTCTTTCTCTCCTCTTGTTTTTTTTTTTTTTTCTTTAAACAAAGCATAAAACTAAAACACCATACCAAAAATAAGAACACTGCTTGTTCTGACTGCCACACCACTCTTGGGATACCAAATCTCAGGAGGCTGAAAAGAAACTTGCCTGGTCCGAGATGAAATCTTTTTTTTTTTTTTTTTTGACAGGCAGAGTGGATAGTGAGAGAGAGAGACAGAGAGAAAGGTCTTCCTTTTTGCCGTTGGTTCACCCTCCAATGGCCGCCACTGCCGGCATGCTGCGGCAGGCGCACCCCGCTGATCTGAAGCCAGAAGCCAGGTGCTTCTCCTGGTCTCCCATGGGGTGCAGGGTCCAAGCACTTGGGCCATCCTCCACTGCCTTCCCTGGCCACAGCAGAGAGCTGGCCTGGAAGAGGGCAACTGGGAAAGAATCCGGCGCCCTGACCGGGACTAGAAACCGGTGTGCCGGCGCTGCTAGGTGGAGGATTGGCCTATTGAGCCGCGGTGCCGGCCACGAGATGAAATCTTGTAAGGCCCGCCATGCCTTAGAAACCAAACCTAAGGAGGCCAAGATAACCAGCATGGATCCAAGATAATAAACTAACTTTGAAGCCAAAATAACAAGCTACAATTTAAAAAAAGCATAATAAAAAGTCATTCCACTAATCAGGCAGGTAGCACGTGGCCAGCTATGGGGGCCAGCATCTTGGGATGGCGTCTGTTGCGCATCTTGCAGTAAGGGGGAAAGTCCCCATCAGGGCTGCCTTTTGGTAACTCTGTGTCCTTAATGGGGGCCTCCATTTTGACAACCATGTGTTTCTGAGGGAGGCTGCCATCTTGTGATGGAAGTTCCACCCTCCATGGCCTCCATCATGTTTAACCTTCCACTTTCCTGATACTATAAGTTTCTAGGCAATGGTACCTGCTCCCCCGACACCCCGAAATTACTAATTGAAAGCATGCCTGATTTGAAAATCAAAGAACCTGAGGCAGACCAAATTTTTTGGTAAGGTTTAAGCCTATCTGTGAAACTTAAAAAAAGTTTTAAGTTTTCCCCTTAGAAAATATGTAAATTATCCTTAAAAACACAATACAAACAACTTGAAAACTTCTATTTCTTGATAAAGTCTCACAAACTAGCCCTCCACTAGCATACTTTCCCCACCTTTCTGCCCAAATTCCATTAATGCTAAAATCCCATTTTCCCCAAGCTACTGAAATGAGAGACACACACACACACACACACACACAAATCAATCCTTGCATTTTTTACAGCCTCTTCCCAGAACCACAAGCACTGAGAGAAAGCCAGAAAACTGCCTGAGCTCTGTCATTTATAAAACCCAAGCCACCTGAAGCAAAACCTAGTGCATTTGTTCAGGTACACCTTTCTGAGATGAAACTGTGTGTCTAAAACCACGAAAGCTTAGAGAAGAGAGGCTGGGAGCAGAAAGATTTTCAAAACTTAGAAGCCATGTGAAGCCATTTGAAAGTCCTTTCCCATGTTGGGGGTTTTTAAACAGGTTAAATAGGTCCTTTCGTGGTCACCAAATGTTATTGCATAACTTCAAGCCAAAATTAATATTTCAGGTTCTTGTCTCAAGTTTAGAGAAGCATTCTAAGTTCAGACACAAACAAGACAGCAACATGGTAAAACTCAGAATTTATTTGTGGAAGTGAGAGTAATACATAGGAAGGTAAGGACTTTATTAAGGAAGAGGGGGTCAGAAATTTAAACTGAAATTGCCGTACCAGTTTCTCAGAGAGCAGATCAGGGGCCACATGTGTGCATCTACAGGCTAGAGGCACACAGAGCAGCCATGCAGGCAGGAGCAGCCACAAAAATGGGTGGTGCATGGGAGAACAAGGGTGGGCCCAGGCACTCCATGCCTCTTATTCACTTCCAAAAGGGGAGTGATTACGTAGCCTGATTGACAAGTGGGTGGATACAGATGAGATCACTTAGGGATAAGGGGGCATGGTCTCCAGCTCAAGAGCCTAATTCTAATACCACATCACTTTTAATGATCAATGAATATGAATCATCTGAACTATGTGTTAAGGGACTTAGTAGTCCTGATTTAATGATTAAGTGAATCAATGATCTTGAACAAATCATTTAAACTCTGTTTCATTTTTAAATTTGTAAATAGATATTAAATTACTTTTCTTCAATTTTTATTTACTTATTTTCATTTTATTTGAAGGAAGAGAGACAGAGAGATCTTTCATTCACTATTTCATCCCCAAATGCCTGTAAAAGCCAGGGGGTGACTTAGACTATAGCTGGAATCAATCCACATCTCCCAAATGGGCTACAGGGACCAAGTAGTTGAACCATCATCTTCTGCCTTCCAAGGTGTGCCTCAGCAGGAAGCCGAATGTTGGATCAAAATTGGAGGAGCCTGAACACAAACCAGGCACTCGAATGTGGGCAACCTAAGTGGTGACATAATCTGTGAACCCAATATCCACCCCTAGATTATTTTATTAAGAGACATTTGTCTTGAGATTTTATCCTGGAGACAAGATGCTGAACCTAAAGTCCTGGAACAGACTGCGGAGAGGCAGTATTTCCTTCCTGCTTGCAATGTGTAGCAGGAAGGTGGTTATGAATTCCATGAGCTGCATGAAGATCTATAAGGTAGAAGCCTGATTGAGATAGTCTTCATACTGTTTCAACTTTAAAATGATCATGTCATTGATACTTTTGACCATATCAAGATGCATTAGCTTTGGATTAACACAATAAAAGCTTATTTCTTGCTCCCATGAATTCCAGTCAATATGTGCATATGTGTGGCATGGGGGTGGATGCAGGAGGTTTGCTCCACGAAGTTACTTGGGGACATACGCTATTTCCATTTAATACTCTACCACCTTCCTGGAACCACAGACTCAATTGAATTCTCAAAATCTAAATGGCTGACAGAGAAGAGATAAAAAGCTGGAAAGATCACAGTTGGCCTTTATGAACTAGCCTGAAAGTAGTGTACAACTCTGCTGCTACATTCCATTTAATAGATCTCAATTACATAGCAACATTTAAGGGTAGACAATGGGGTCACCTTGATATTGGAAATGACCCCCTTTCCCACGCCCCTGTATGATCTCATGCCCCTAACTGGCCACACCTGAGTGCCCACTGGCCAATCAGGTTAATTAACCAACCACTCCGCTTTGGAAGTGGGTTAAAAGGCTGGGACACAGTGTGCGCTCTTATTTTCTCTGGCTTCTTGCCAGGAGGGGGCTGGCTGTAGTCCTGCACCTCCAGGGTATGTGGCCTTTGGGCTTCCTGGCCTAGATGCTCTTCCACATGGCTGGTTCCTGGTGCTCAGTATGAACCCAGATTTACCTACCTCTCTCCCTTAGATAAAGCTCTCACTTTCGCCCTAAATAAAAGCCTAAAATGTACCACACTGCCTCGTTTATTTAAAAAGTACCACACTGCCGGTATTTAGAATTCTTCTCTAAATATTAGGCAAGAACCCTCTCAGGCTTATTAATATTGAGGATTTATTAATAAGCATATGGTGATATATGGCACCCCAAATTCCAGTAACAGTGGCACCCCAGATGGTGCTCTGGGGAACTTCAAGGGGCCACATTTTTGTATATATTTTAGGGGGTCATTTCCGATATCAACCTGACTACACAGTTGTCTGAGATAGCCTGATCTTTAAAAATGTGGACGTATCATAGTGTTGTACAAATCCAGATGAATTTTAGAATGGAAACAGTAGGTGATGTATAACATTAAGTACTAAATGGAGAACCAGATCATCTGAAACTCCCACTAATTTGGTAAACGCTGAGAAAAAAGACTTGATTTGGGGGATGCAGAACTTTAATTTGCAACTATATTCATTCATGTGGTTTGCTATGGATGCTAAACACTTCAGAACTAAATTGCCCATTAATGACAAATTTATGCCAATAAAATAATCATCACTTTCTTGAAGACCCAGCGTACAAGAGAAGCCCTCTTGGGAAGCTCCTGCAACATCTGCCCACACCTTACCCTGTTTTAGGGGCAGAATTCTTAGGCCTCCACTCTGAAGGCAGTACATTTATATCCCTATTCAGCAGAAACACATCCTTGCGGTCTCCCAGTTTCCAAACAAGAATCACTTAAAGGCTTGGGAAATGCTCTGTAATCAGAAACCATTCAAATTAAACAAATCTGTATTTGCTTTTAAAATGACCCATTCTCTTTTCATCTTGTTCTTCAATGGTGCTTATTATGTTCATAGCCAAGGTTAAATATCCATTGAAGCCTAACCAGTTTGCCGCAACATTCAGGCTTATACCACAATGATGTCTTGATTTTACTCTCCTGATCACAAATTGGTTAGGTGAAGTTACTTTCTAAAATTACATAACTTCTAGTTCAAAAGTAAAAATATGAGAACAAATATCAAGGACTGCTATCTATGCAATTGTCTATCTTTATACCTACTTTCAGAGTGATGGGTTACATGGGAATAGAGTGAAATGAGTACTGTTGGAATATAACTGACACCATCTCTCAAAATTTTTTCTGATCATTACTATCTCTATTTATGAAAAAGCAGCATTTACAGAAGTGCATGATGATACTTCTGAATGATTTCCACCTTCATACAGCATTATCTATAATTTAATCACATTGAGATAAAGATTTTCCCTTTCAATTATTTTCAGTTGATTATACCAAAAAGAAAGTTTCAACTTTTTGATAGTGTACTGTAAATATACCTCTACATCTAATTTATTTCTTTAAATAAATAGAGATAAGACTTTGGGGTCCAGGGTCTTTGGCAGGCAATACCATTTTGCTAAAATTGAGTTTTGAAAATTTTATTTATTTATTTGAAAGGCAGCCCAGAGAGAACTCTCCCACAGCTCATTCCCAAATTTCCACAAATGCTGTGGCCAGGTGAGGCCAAAGCCAGGAGCTGGGAACTCAGTCCTTGTCTCCCAAGTGGGTGGCAGCAACCCAATCACTAGAGCTAAAACCTGCTGCCTTACACTATGTGCATTAGCAGCAAACTAGAATCAGGAGTCAGAGGAAGAAATTGAACCTAGACACTCTGATGGGGGACACAGGCACATTAGCCACCATGATAAATGTCCACCCCAAAGAGTATGTGTGCTTTTCATGATTTTATTTTTTATAAATGCTATGTCCTCCAAGTCATGTCAATTTCTGTTTAAATAGTTATATAAAACCAACTTAAATAAAATATGAAATAAATAGTGTGGCTGGCTTTGTGGCATAGCCAGTAAACCCTTTACCTGTGATGTCGGCATCCCATATGGGCACCAGTTCAAGTCCTTGCTGCTCCATTTCTGATCTAACTTCTTGCTAATAGCCTAGGAAAAGTAACAGAAGATGGCCCAACTGCTTGGACTCCTGCTACCCATGTTGGAGATCTGGAAGAAGCTCCTGGCTTTGGCCAGGCAGAACTGTGGCCATTGCAGCCATCTAGGGAGTGACAGATGGGAGATCTCTCTCTCTCTCTCTCTCTCTCTCTCTCTCCCTCCCCCCCCCATGTATCTTGACTTTCAAATAAATAAATAAATCTTTTTTAAAAATGAAATAAATAGTCCCAAAGTGAACATGGATAGGGCACAGGCTATAGGAATCAATGTATGGGGAAATTGTGCAATAAAAATTCATTCACTGTCTCTGTGGTTGTAACTGACACCACTAACACACAGAAAGAAGTAATACCATCATATGACACTGTCTATGTACTAAAGCTACTGTATTTATATTTTATATTAGTCTTCACATGAAACATTTGATGGTGAATAGTTATTTATACTTGTAAACCCAGATTAAATAATTTATGATTTGGATTCACCTATAAAGTAAATTTTGAAATGGCTCAGAAGCAGAAATTTCACATACCAGTTAAGATGTCACTTGGGACACCTGCATCCCCTATTGAAGTGCGTGGTTCCAGTTCCAGCTCATACACTTTCAATCTGGCTTCTGGCTAATGAGTATGCTTACTGAAACAACTTGAAAAATGGTGTAGACTGTGCTATCAAATAGGACATGGTAAATCAACCTGAATTCCCAGAAATTGCTGTCTCACAGGGTAAGGGCTGCTGGTCAAAGAGAAAACAGCAAATGGTGTCTGCAGGCATTATGGAGTTAACTTAAGCTAACCAACATTTCAAACCTGGTACTTCACTCAAGCAGCTACAGGTTTAAAAATATCTCAGTACCCTGTCTGCTGCCCAGGTAGCAAGATGAGGGAAGACCAATGGAGAGAGATAGCGCCTTTCTTTTAAATAATATATCTTGGTGTTCCATCCTCTCTCTGTGTGTGTGCAACTCTTTCAAATAAAATGAAAAATAAATCTTAAAAAATGAAAAAATAAATAAATAATATATCTTAGTAAGGACTAACTTGTATGAGCACATTTAAACGTTGTGAAGGACATTGGGTCATACAGTTCACTGAAAATTATATTACTGTAGGATAAGAGAATGAATATTGATTGGGAAATGTCAATGTTTAAAAAGCTCAAAGAAATTTCTCAATCCACAGAAAAGATGAAATTATATTTAGCATAATTTTATCACCATGGCATTTTGTGATACCTTACTGTTCCATTAAATTAAATACAGCTTCCTTGGCCTGAGTCCCTTAACAATTGTCCACAATATTAAAATATTGCATTAAGCTGCAAATATTCTTTAACTTGGCAATATATTCTAACTACTTCTTTTAAAAAATTGTACAATTAGACTAAATTGGTTGGGGTGAATGTGATAGTAAAGCAAGATGGGAATTTATTTAAGAGCATGTATTTATAGTTTATTTTTCAAAGATCTTAACTGACTCTGAAGCCTAGAAAGCTTTTTATATTTTTAGCTCTGCTAAACGACCAGCAGGTCACATAAGGTAAATTTAAGACTCCCACAGAACAGGTTGACACTGACAAATGAAAATGAGGTTAAACAGAGTCATTATAGAAATCCCTCAGGTAAGAGTTTAGAAAAACAGAAGTCCCAGCCAGATGCTACCATTACCCAGATCACCTAATTTACATCTACTCGATAATCGAAAAAGCTCTATGCTGAGACTTCATAGCAATGGCTCAAGGTTTGGGAAATGGCAGGAGACTTCATTAGTACTTGACAGTGCTGCACTTTTTTGTAGGAGGCACCCAAAATCATAAAACTCGAGTTGTGGGAAATCCTTGAAACCTGTCTTAGATGTAAGAATTTTAAATACTCCTCTGGATACCAACTTTAGGAAAATAAATTTCAGTATCTTGGAAATGATTGTGGCATATAGTAAATAGGTAGGTTAGTGAGATCTCCCCTAAAAGTAACTTGAATCCCATTCCAATGTAAAATTGAAAATGGAATGGAAACAATGATTGGCAAAATAATTTTAACAACTATTACTTGTTACTCAAATGGATTCAGAATTTAGGAATTCACTTATATTTTAAGAAAGAATATGTTTATTTTTGAACATATACAACTAATACTATTTATTTTTCAAATCTTAGAATATTTTAAAATATGTAGAATTATTTCTACCTATACTTAAAAACTAATGCTGGACATGAAAAACTAGTTGTAATTAGGTATAGCTGTAAATAAAATTACAAGGGCAGGCAGAGCCTCTTTCAGCCTAGCTGTTCTGTAATTTAATCTTATTGGTATCTTCTAATCACTCAACACCCTATATCTTTACATTCTCTTCCATCCTACTTTTATACCTGTTTCTCCTGTCCTAGCTTCTGACTTGCTCCATTCTAGTCCTAACCTAAGAATAGGATATTATAAATAATGACAATAACACATTCCATTTCATAGTCAACTTTGGAGAACAAAGACTGACTATGAACAAGTTATAATGTTTGCCCTTTCATTCCCACCTTCTCCAACCATCAATTTCATGGTTCTGCTTGAATGAATTCACTTCCCACTCATTTTTTGGCCATGTGATATGGATCAGATGAACCCCAATGAAACCATAAAGATGAGTCATAAGTTCATTTTTTGTGTTCTGTAATCAAGTGCCCATGGAAGGCCAGTTTTTTTAAGCTGAAATAAAATGTATAAGGACCATGGGGGTAGTTGGTTGCTTCTAAGTATACCAAAAAGAAAAACAAAATTTAGAAAAAGGAAATGATACTACACTTGATCTTAGCCAAAAGGCCGAGAAGCAATGCAAAAGGACATGATGAACTAAAGGCTTTAAATTTCCAGCTCAACAACTAAGAAATGAACCATAAACTTATGTGTTTTCCCTGAAAAATCTCTTACATCCCATAGCTAAAAGGTGGAATTTCTGAAGACAGGTTACTTATTATAATGTGCACAGAATTCAGAGCCACAGAAAAGTTACAGCATTGACTGGAAAAAAAAAAAACTGGGAACCATGAAAATACAGAGAGAGCATCTGGGCATGTTCCAGGGAAGCCAGGGGCCTTGGGCCTCCAACTTCTACTGTGCTTTCTTTGCAATGGAAGAACCTATTCTCACTGCCTAAGAAAATTAGACTATTTGTCCCTGTAGAAACTGTAATGATCTCAAAAGAGTTTCATTTCATGAAATTTTCCTTTTCTAATTACTCTTATTTTAAAGATTTATTTATTTGTTTGAAAGACAGAGTTACAGAGAAAGAGATAAGGAGAGACAGAAAGATCTTCCATCCACTACTTCACTCGCCAAATAGCCACAATGGCAGGAACTGGGCCAACTCAAAGCCAGGAGCCAGGACTTCATCCAGGTCTCCTATGTGGATGGTGGGGCCCAAGGACTTGGGTCATTTTCTTCTACTTCCCAGGTGCTTTAGCAGGGAGCTGTATTGGAAGTAGAGCAGTCAGGACTCAAACCAGAGCGCACATGGAATACCAGAATCACAGGCGGCGGCTTCATCTGCTACATCACAGCACCAGCCCCTTCTCATGTCTCTTGACCTATCATATTAAAATCTAGGATATTAGGCATGAAATATGAACCAGGAGAAAATAATATATACACTACTTATAAGATTCTTCCAATGTGTTAGCTAACTCTGAGAAATACTCACTGGAATGGATTCTAAGGTGTTTGGATCAGGTGGAAGAAGTGTAATAGGGCTCACATTTCTTGATTCTGTAACATTAACCAGAAATATTTAATTTAATGTACTTTAACAAAAGCTGGAGTAGCACTGTTGGTTTGATTGCTGGACTGAAATTTGCAGGCAAAAGTGGTCTTTACAGTCTGAAATCGAAACATCAGAATTTCCTTGGTATTCTGTGGAGAAAGTTATCAGACATTTAGGGAAACTGGAATCTGAAATGGTGTCTTCTTATGTGGAACCTCTTTACACATCTTCTAATTACGCTCCTCTGTAACTACAGAATATCATTTCTTTAAAAAGGCATTGAGAAGTACACTGGTGAGGGAAACACAATATCCTTGAGGGCTTCAGTAACAGCTGTTCTCTATGGGCCAGGAGTAGCAGTGAGAAATGCTGCTATTACACTAAGTTGCCTGAATTCAATGTGGGATGATGTAATCCAAGTGTACTTAGAACTAAGCTGCAGGTTTTATTTTCCAGAGTCAAAGTGCACATAGTTACTATAATGGGAAACAGTCTAGTTTGAACAGGAGTGACCCTTGGTACAGGCTTACTGATTATGGTGACTCTAGGTCTTAAATATATGAGCAGCCCATGAAAATGATGCTCTATTTAAGTAACCAGAATATCTCCCAGTATGGAGTATAGAAAACACAATTAAATCACCTCAATAGGCAGTCCTGGTCCTTTAACCAATTCCCAAACTCCAGCCAATTTACAGAAACAAAGCCAGCTAAATGAAAGGAGGATTAGATTTCTTTGTGGATGGACCCTTCTACATTGCCAAAATTTTTCTTATAACACTTTTCCTAACCTTCCCCAAAAGCACTATTGGCTTTTTCCAGAGTGATGACTCATTGAGTCAAGGGAAACACCCAGATTTGAGGCACTTAATGGACTCTAACTGTAAAGTGATTTTTTTTAGAAAGCTTTTTTATTTTTTATTATTATTGGACAGGTAGAGTTATAGACAGTGAGAGAGAGAGACAGAGAGAAAGGTCTTCCTTGCATTGGTTCACTCCCCAAATGGCCGCCACGGCCAGAGCTGCTCCGATCCGAAACTAGGAGCCAGATGCCTCCTCCTGGTCTCCCACATGGGTGCAGTGGCCCAAGCACTAGGGCCATCCTCCACTGCCCTCCCGGGCCACAGCAGAAAACTGGACTGGAAGAGGAGCAGCCAGGACTAGAACCAGTGTCCATATGGGATGCTATCACTGCAGGAGGAGGATTAACCAAGTGATCCACAGCGCCAGCCCCAGAAAGCTTTTATTTAATAAATATAAATTTCATAGGTACAGCTTTTGGATTATAGCAATTCTTCCTCCCCCATACCCGCCCTCCCACCCCCAAACCATCCCACCTCTTACACCCTCTCCTATCCCATTCTTCATTAAGATTCATTATACAGTGTCGCTCCCCCTCTTCGTGGAGAAACGACACAGGACCCTGCGCTGTTCTTTTGTCTGCTCGGCCCTCCCCGGGTTTGCTGCTGGTTCTTCCCGGGTTGGCTACTGTCCCTTCCACCTCCGTGGAAGGGCAGTTCCCCCTGGCCACATTCCCCACTTCCGCAGGGGAGCGGCACACCGCTGGCCGGCTCTCTCGGGGGCTGCACAGGTGTTCCCCTTAGATGTTCCCCTTAGATGTTCCTGGTGCATGCCGTCTCTCTCCTCCTTTATAGTCCTCCTCTGCCAATCCCAACTCGGCTGCCCACACGCCGAGTACGCTGCTCTCCTCCAATCAGTAGCAAGTCCTACAGTTTATTGGTTGAACTGGAGGCAGCTGTGCGGAAGCTGTTTACTTCTCTCCCAGCGCCATATTGTGGGAGAGCAGATGCATAGAATAAGTCTTAATTCCAGTAACTCAGTCCAGTCCGGGCTGCTCCCCACAATACAGGTCATCAACTCTATACTGAGTAAAGATTCCAACAGTTTGCACCCACACAGACACACAAAGTATAAAGTACTGTTAGAAACTAGTTTAACCGTTAATTCTCATAGCGCTGGCAGCTCATGACAAGAGCCTCGGGTGATTACTGATGTCATAAATAAGAATGGCAATTGTTAAATCAACAACGGGAGTCACTCTGCACTTGCTCCCCATGTAGGACCTCTGTCCTTAATGAGATGTACTATGAGAGAATTAACTGAATTTGATTTGAAGAATATATTCCCATCTCTTTTCCACCAGTAAAATGTAGGCCTACAAAAATCAGGTGATAAATAAAGTTTTGGTTCATGTTTGCCTAGATATTGGCTCCAGTGTGTCTTCTGCCCAACCAGTGGTAATTTCTCAAGTCCCAGAAAGCAGACTTGCAATAGATGTATTTAACAACTGACAGCACCCTAGGGTAGGGGTTTGGTGTAATAGGAATAAGCCACCTCCTGAGACACCAGTAATCCCTATTGGAATGCCTTGGTTTGAGTACTGCCCCCCTTCTCCATTCCATTTTCCTGCTAATGCATACCTTGGGAGGCAGCAGGTGATGGCTCAAGTAGCTGGCTCCTACTACTTGCAAGGGAGACCTTGACTGAGTTCTAGGCTCCTGGCTTTGACATTCTGCATCTCTTTGTCTCACTGTCTTTCACATAAACTAAGTAAAGAAATAAAAATTTAATTCAACTATTTACATCTACAATGACCCTATTTTTCAATAATATCTCATTCTGAGGTACTGAGGATTAGGACTTCAACATAAACCCACAAAAATAATGTAGTATAGGTGAATAAAACACTGAAATAGAAGCACAAAATCATTCTAAAATGACATTTTAAGCAAAGTTCATTAAATTGATTGATGCAAGGAAATGGCAATGACAGCTCAGTACGACTTTAAAATCAAACAAATAATAAGTCTGGGAACAAGTTAAAAGATGATTTCCAGACACACAAACACCATATCAAACTCTTCCCAGAATTATTCCAGGAAACACTTATAAGTTAAATTCTCATTTGAAGTTACAGGAAATAATAAGCTACCATTTGGTGTTCTTATTTTTCTATCACAATGCATATGGTATATTCAAATACTTCACCCTTCTGATTGATGTCAATTAGCCCTGCCAAGATATTGACTGTTCTCTCCTACTTGTCCATAGATGCAAAGGATCCAAAAATGCTCCAGTAGTACATTTCAATGGGAGCTTGGAATGTATTTTAGAAATAGCAAGCATCCTAGGGGAACCATGAATTTTAAATTTATAGAGCTCAGCGTTATGGAGATGGGACCCGATAGGTCATTATGAGTGATAGTAAATGCAACCAACCCTTCTATCCCATGGCTTCCAAACCTATATATCCTTATTATTAAACTGCTATAGTAACAGTAGACAAAGAGACCCTCAAAAACTTTATGATGTTTCCAGTTCTTTTATACTCACAAATATATCTCCTACCCCTTGAAGAGAATATGCATTTTTACATTTATTTATTTCTGCTTAATTACTTATCATTATCTCTCTGAAAGGAAGTGAGACAGAGAGAAAGAGAGAGATCTCTCATTTGCTGGTTACCTCTCTCGAATGCTTGCAACATTCAACATTGGGCCAGGCCAAAGCTAGGAGCCAGGAACTCAATCCAGGTCTCTCCTGTGGGTGACGTGCACCCAACCACAGGAGCCATCAGCTTCTCTCCCACAGGGTGTGCATTAGCATGAAGCTGGATAGTGAGTGGGGCTGGAACTTGAACTCTGGCACTCAGATATGGGATCCAGGTATTCTAAGTAGTAGCTTAAGTGCTACACCAAATACCTGTCCTGAATATGTGTCTTATTTATGATTCCAGCTCACTATACTTTTCATGCTTATTCTATCCAATCAGTATGATATCACTGGTGTAGCAAATCAATGTTGTTCTACAGGATATACATATGGTCAACATTTCTGGCTGGGAGGGATAGGACTACCTCATTACTACCCCAAACATGACCTCAATTGGAACCTACAGTAAAGGTAATATCAACATCAAAGGGCAATTATTATCCAGTAGGTCTTCTCTGATACCACACCAGCAGGAAAATAAAGGATGCTTATAATCCAAATAAGGTTGGAATCAGATTTAATATACCAATGTGTCCTCTACTAATATTCTCAGGTGGGGTCATCAGTACTTCCAAAAGGAATTAAAATCTTGGCTCCCTACTTGGCTGTCTCTGACAAACCAAGTGTTTGAACACCTAGAGAGGTATTGGAACATCTTGTTACAACCTGGCAGTGTTGGAAGTCTAGACATTCCAGGCTAAACTACCATAAAAGTGGCAGGATGGGTCCATGCTTTTTTCCTATACTGTTTGGTTATAGTAAAATACCTATCACATAAAAAATTCTTCCCTTGCTAGGATGTTCCTTTTATGGTCCTAGGCTATAGAGGGGAGGCTTTCGTTTGGTCTATTTTTGACTATCCTTTTAGCATATTTAAGGTTCTAATTTCTTAAACTCTAAGTTTGAGATTATAAAATGAAGCAAATATAAAAAAATGAAGCAAATATAAATTTGAGATAATTCATCACCATACTGTTCTGTGTCCCAAAGTCCCTAAATAATCACCCTTCTCTCCATCTTTCATAGTCTTCTCATGTTTCTTTTTCAGTTAACATCAAAGATTTTGAGTTTATTTAGTGGAAGGAAAATGGGAAAGTACATCTGCGCCACCTTTCTGAAATCATAATTCCAGTTACTATCCTTTTACAATGTAAGATTGAACATAGAACTCTATGAATGAAACCCTCCAATGACTTTCCTTGACATCTAGAGTAAAACCCAAAATCCTAACAATGGCCAACAAATCCCCATGTGGATTGACTACTTCCCAGCCTAACATTTTCTTCTTCACTTAATGTCTAATACCTAATAGAGGGTTAGGCCCAAATAGATATCCAATACGTACTTGTAGACTAATAAATTCAATGTTATATCATTTTAATATTGAAATCAACCAGGGGGGCAGAGCCAAGATGGCGGAATAGTGAGGGCGCGCACCGATAGTCCGGGAAAATTTAGTTTAATAAAAGCGGAGTTACGGTAGCCTCAGAAAAAGGATCAGCAAAAAATTGCAGAGGAAACTCTTCTGGAGCTATTTGCTGTCACTCAAAGGACCTACTGGGAGAGCAGGGTCACCCACCACGCGGAAGCCGAACCGCGGGAGCCACAAAGTCTGAGCGCCAGTGCGGGAAGGGGAGTCTATGTGACAAAGAAACCAGCGGGGAGAGGAGAGACGCCCAGGGCTCCGAGTCCACACATCGGCACTGGAAGCGGAGGTGAGCTTAGTAACCGGAGACATTGGCGGGGAAACGGCAGACAGAATTTTAGAGGAACATGGTTTTGAAGCGGGAAAGTCCAACAGACTACAGGAGAGAAGGAAAAATAAATAAATAAATAAATAAATAGGTGGGGGCATACTGGTACAGACAAGTTCCACTCTCCACCAACCTTGCAAAGGGAAGCAAGAGACAAAGAGCTGGGATATACATAATAAAAGGGGAGAGCTAAGACTACAATTCAGTAGCCTAGGCAACCCAGTGGGAGTCCGCAGGACTCTTTGGGTAGAAGCCAGGGAAGCTAAATACCATCCATTCTGCTCAGCCTTGCAGTATTACTTACCTCCTAAACAAAAAATAAAATAAAATAAATAAATGAATAAATAAATAAAGAGAGATTTACCACGCATAACCTGAGGGTGTCACCTTTGCACACCTGTAACCCGGAAGAACCAAGCAGAGCTCTCAGGCCACACCCATCTCAAGCCTCCAAGGCTCCTCCATCAGCAGGCAGTACACTTAACACAGACATAGTATAATAATAATAATAAAAAAACCACCTCACAGTGAGGGAAACAGAATTAACCATGCCAAGCAATAAACACAGAAATCGAGGGAACAAGATCAACGATGACATTATGATGCCTCCAAATAAACAAAACACCCCAAGCCAAGATTATGAAGATGATGAGATAGAAGAAATGCAAGATACGGATTTCAAAAAATTTATGATAAGAACATTTAGAAGTTTTCAAAAGCAAATCCTTGAACTACAGAAATCCTTATTGGACATGATTGAGAATCTCTCTCGTGAAAATGAAATTTTAAGGAAGAATCAAAATGAAACGCAGAAACTAGTAGAGCAGTAAAGTGTGATAGTGAAGAGAAATCAAAATGAAATGAAGAGCTCAATAGATCAAATGACAAACACATTAGAGAACCTTAAAAACAGAGTCAATGAGACAGAAGAGAGAATATCAGACTTAGAAGACAGAGAACAGGAAAGGATACAGTCAAACCAAAGAAAAGAAGAGGAAATTAGAAATCTAAAAAATATTGTTGGGAATCTACAGGATACTATTTAAAAAACCAACATTCAAGTTCTAGGAGTTCCTGAAGGCATGGAGAGAGAGAATGGATTAGAAGGCCTTTTTAGTGAGATACTAGCAGAGAACTTTCCGGGTCTGGAGAAGGACAGAGACATCCTAGTACAGGAAGCTCATAGAACTCCCAGTAAACATGACCAAAAGAGATCCTCACCAGGACACGTTGTAATTAAACTCACCACAGTGAAACATAAAGAAAAGATCCTAAAATGTGCAAGAGAGAAACGTCAGATTACTCTCAGAGGATCTCCAATCAGACTCACAGCAGACTTCTCATCAGAAACACTACAGGCTAGGAGGGAATGGCGAGACATAGCACAGGTGCTAAGAGAGAAAAATTGCCAGCCCAGAATATTATATCCTGCTAAGCTCTCATTTGTGAATGAAGGTGAAATAAAGACCTTTCATAGCAAACAGAAATTGAAAGACTTTGTGGCCACTCGTCTGGCCCTGCAAAAGATACTTAAAGATGTGCTACACTCAGAAACACAGAAACACCGTCATCAATATGAAAGAAGGGAAAGGAAGAACACCTACCAGTAAAAGAGCATGGGAAGCTAAAAGCATATACTAGAAAATATCTCTGGGAAAATGGCAGGGCAAAGTCACTATGTATCAATAGTCACATTAAACATGAATGGCCTGAACTGTCCAGTTAAAAGACACAGACTGGCTGACTGGCTTAAGGAACAACACCCATCTATTTGTTGCCTACAAGAAACACATCTCTCTAACAAAGATGCATGCAGTCTGAAAGTGAAAGGTTGGAAAAAGATATTCCATGCCAACAAAAAAACAAAAAAAAGCAGGTGTAGCCATATTAATATCAGACAAAATAAACTTTAATACAAAAACTGTTAAGAGAGACAAAGAGGGGCACTATATAATGATTAAGGGTTCAGTTCAACAGGAAGATATAACAATTATCAATGTATATGCACCTAATTACAGGGCACCGGTCTATTTAAAAAATATGTTAAGGGACTTAAAGGGAGATTTAGATTCCAATACAATAGTACTGGGGGACTTCAATACTCCACTCTCAGAAATAGACAGATCATCTGGACTGAAGATCAACAAGGAAACAGCAGATTTAATCGACACTGTTGCCCAAATGGATCTAACAGATATCTACAGAACTTTCAATCCTACATCTAAAGACTTCACATTCTTCTCAGCAGTGCATGGAACCTTCTCTAGGATTGATCACATACTAGGTTATAAA
The DNA here is from genome assembly GCF_964237555.1 of Oryctolagus cuniculus. Classification (NCBI taxonomy): domain Eukaryota; kingdom Metazoa; phylum Chordata; class Mammalia; order Lagomorpha; family Leporidae; genus Oryctolagus; species Oryctolagus cuniculus. The sequence continues at coordinate 159,088,951 of NC_091434.1, read as the reverse complement.
GCAAGTCTCAGCAAATTTAAAAGAATTATAATCATACCATGCAGCTTCTCAGACCACGGTGGAATGAAGCTGGAAATTAGCAACTCAGGAAACCCCAGAAAGTATGCAAACACATGGAGACTGAACAACATGCTCCTGAATGAACACTGGGTCATTCAAGAAATCAAAAGAGAAATCAGAAACTTTCTGGAAGTAAATGAGGATAACAACACAACATATCAAAACTTATGGGATACGGCAAAAGCAGTATTGAGAGGCAAGTTTATAGCAATAGGGGCCTATATCAAGAAATTGGAAAGGCACCAAATAAATGAGCATTCAGGGCATATCAAGGACCTAGAAAATTTGCAGCAAACCAGACCCAAATCTAGTAGGAGCAGAAAAATAATTAAAATCAGAGAAGAAATTAACAGGATTGAATCTAAAAAAAAATTACAAAAAATCAGCCAAGCAAAGAGCTGGTTTTTTGAAAAAATAAACAAAATTGACACCCCATTAGCCTAACTAACTAAAAAAAGAAAAGACCCAAATCAATAAAATCAGAGGTGAAAAAGGAAACATAACAACAGACACCACAGAAATAAAAAGAATCATCAGAAATTACTACAAGGACTTGTATGCCAGCAAACAAGAAAATCTATCAGAAATGGATAGATTCCTGGACACATGCAACCTACCTAAATTGAACCAGGAAGACATAGAAAACCTAAATAGACCCATAACTGAAACAGAAATTGAAACCGTAATAAAGGCCCTTCCAACAATGAAAAGCCCAGGACCAGATGGATTCACTGCTGAATTCTACCAGACATTTAAAGAAGAACTAATTCCATTTCCTCTCAAACTATTCAGAACAATCAAAGAAGAGGGAATCCTCCCAAATTCTTTCTATGAAGCCAGCATCACCTTAATCCCTAAGGCAGAGAAAGATGCAGCATGGAAAGAAAATTATAGACCAATATCCCTGATGAACATAGATGCAAAAATCCTCAATAAAATTCTCGCCAACAGAATACAACAACACATCAGGAAAATCATCCACCCAGACCAAGTGGGATTTATCCCTGGTATGCAGGGATGGTTCAACATTCACAAATCAATCAATGTGATTCACCACATTAACAGACTGCAGAAGAAAAACCATATGATTATCTCAATAGATGCAGAGAAAGCATTCGATAAGATTCAACACCCTTTCATGATGAAAACTCTAAGCAAATTGGGTATAGAAGGAACATTCCTCAATATAATCAAAGCAATTTATGAAAAGCCCACAGCCAGCATCCTATTGAATGGGGAAAAGTTGGAAGCATTTCCACTGAGATCTGGCACCAGACAGGGATGCCCACTCTCACCACTGCTATTTAACATAGTTCTGGAAGTTTTAGCCAGAGCCATCAGACAAGAAAAAGAAATTAAAGGAATACAAATTGAGAAGGAAGAAGTCAAACTATCCCTCTTTGCAGACGATATGATTCTTTACTTAGGGGATCCAAAGCACTCTACTAAGAGACTATTGGAACTCATAGAGGAGTTTGGCAAAGTGGCAGGATATAAAATCAATGCACAAAAATCAACAGCCTTTGTATACACAAACAATGCCATGGCTGAGAAAGAACTGCTAAGATCAATCCCATTCACAATAGCTACAAAAACAATCAAATACCTTGGAATAAACTTAACCAAGGACGTTCAAGATCTCTACAATGAGAATTACAAAATCTTAAAGAAAGAAATAGAAGAGGATACCAAAAAATGGAAAAATCTTCCATGCTCATGGATTGGAAGAATCAACATCATCAAAATGTCCATTCTCCCAAAAGCAATTTATAGATTCATTGCAATCCCAATCAAGATACCAAAGACATTCTTCTCAGATCTAGAAAAAATGATGCTGAAATTCATATGGAGACACAGGAGACCTCGAATAGCTAAAGCAATCTTGTACAACAAAAACAAAGCCAGAGGCATCACAATACCAGATTTCAGGACATACTACAGGTCAGTTGTAATCAAAACAGCATGGTACTGGTACAGAAACAGATGGATAGACCAATGGAACAGAATTGAAACACCAGAAATCAACCCAAACATCTACAGCCAACTCATATTTGATCAAGGATCAAAAAACCAATTCCTGGAGCAAGGACAATTCAATAAATGGTGCTGGGAAAACTGGATTTCCACGTGCAGAAGCATGAAGCAAGACCCCTACCTTACACCTTACACAAAAATCCACTCAACATGGATTAAAGACCTAAATCTACGACCTGATACCATCAAGTTATTAGAGAACATTGGAGAAACCCTTCAAGATATTGGCACAGGCAAAGAGTTTCTGGAAAAGACCCAGGAGGCACAGGCAGTAAAAGCCAAAATCAACTATTGGGATTGCATCAAATTGAGAAGTTTCTGTACTGCAAAAGAAACAGTCAGGAGAGTGAAGAGACAACCGACAGAATGGGAAAAAATATTTGCAAACTATGCAACAGATAAAGGGTTAATAACCAGAATCTACAAAGAGATCAAGAAACTCCACAAAAACAAAACCAACAACCCACTTAAGAGATGGGCCAAGGACCTCAATAGACATTTTTCAAAAGAGGAAATCCAAATGGCCAACAGGCACATGAAAAAATGTTCAAGGTCACTAGCAATCAGGGAAATGCAAATCAAAACCTCATTGAGGTTTCACCTCACCCCAGTTAAAATGGCTCACATTCAGAAATCTACCAACAACAGATGCTGGCGAGGATGTGGGGAAAAAGGGACACTAACCCACTGTTGGTGGGAATGCAAACTGGTCAAGCCACTATGGAAGTCAGTCTGGAGATTCCTCAGAAACCTGAAGATAACCCTACCGTTCGACCCAGCCATCCCACTCCTTGGAATTTACCCAAAGGAGTTTAAATTGACAAACAAAAAAGCGGTCTGCACCCTAATGTTTATTGCAGCACAATTCACAATAGCCAAGACCTGGAACCAACCTAAATGCCCATCAACGGTAGACTGGATAAAAAAATTATGGGATATGTACTCTTTAGAATACTATACCGCAGTAAGAAACAACGAAATCCAGTCATTTGCAACAAAATGGAGGAATCTGGAACACATCATGCTGAGTGAAATAAGCCAGTCCCAAAGGATCAAATACCATATGTTCTCTCTGATTGGTGACAACTGACTGAACACCAAAAAGGAAACCTGTTGAAGTGAAATGGACACTGAGAAACGGTGACTTGATCAGCATAGCCCTGACTGTTAATGAACAACTTAATACATTATCCCTCTTAGTAGTTTTTTTTGTCTGCTCTACTTAATATGACTGGTTTAATTCTGTAATTAATACACAGTTATTCTTAAGTGTTGAAATTTAACTGAAATGTGATCCCTGTTAAACATAAGAGTGGGAATAAAAGAGGGAAGCGATGTACAATTTGGGACATGCTCAATCTGACTTGCCCCAAATGGTAGAGTTAGAAACATACCAGGGGACTCCAATTCAATCCCATCAAGGTGGCATGTACCAATGCCATCTCACTAGTCCAAGTGATCACTTTCAGTTCACAATTGATCATAATGAAAGGACTAAGAGTCAAAGGGAGCACATAAACAAGTCTAGTACCTGCTAATACTAACCAATAGAATAAATAAAGGGGAGAGTGATCCAATATGGGAACCGAGATACTCAGCAGACTCATAGAATGGTGGATGTCCTAAACAGCACTCTGTCCTCAGAATCAGCCCTAAAATCATTCAGATCTGGCTGAAAAGCCCATGAGAGTATTTCAAGCATGGAAAGCCAACACACTCAGGCAAAAAACAAAACAAAACAAAACAAACAAACAAAAAAAACCTAAATGAAAGATCTCTGTGAGTGAGATCCCAGTGGAAAGAACAGGTCTTCAAAGAAGGAGGTACCTTTCTCTGAAGGGAGGAGAGAACCTCCACTTTGACTATGACCTTGTCTAAACAAGATAAGAGTCGGAGAACTCAAGGGGCTTCCATAGCCTTGGCAACTCATGACAAGAGCCTAGTGTGATTACTGACGTCATAAACAAGAGTGTCAATTTGTAAAGTCAACAACAACAACAGGAGTCACTGTGCACTTACTCCTCATGTAGGATCTCTGTCCTTAGCGTGCTGTAGATTGAGACTTAATGCTATAACGAGTACTCAAACAGTATATTTCACTCTGTGTTTCTATGGGGGTGCAAACTGTTGAAATCTTTACTTGATGTATACTAAACTGATCTTTTGTAAAAAAAAAAAAAAAAAAAAGAAAGAAAGAAAGAAATTATCAATTCCCAACTTGACTCTCACTGGGATTAAACATGACAATAGGTCTGATTTGATTTCATCATCATTTAAAAAATCATCTATTATTTTTCACTTTATGTTTCTGTGTGGGAGCAAACTGTTGAAATCTTTACCTAATGTATACTAAACTGATCATGAATATGTCATACTGCCTGGAAAAAAGGATTTTTCAGATATAATTAATACTACTAATTAGTTGACCTTAGGTTATTAATTAGTCAACTTGAAGATAGGACACTGTCTTGCATAGTCCAAGTAGGCCAAATTTAATCACATCTGCTTTCAAAGCAGAACACAACAAAAGAAGGAGGCAGAACATTGTGAGCTTGGGTAATACTTGACATGCTGCTTCTTATTTGAAGCTGGAGCAGGCCACATTAGAAAGAAAAAGTGAATCGGGCCAGCGCCGTGGCGCAGTAGGTTAATCCTCTGCCTGCGGTGCAGGCATCCCATATGGGCACCGGTTCTAGTCCCGCCTGCTCCTCTTCCAATCCAGCTCTCTGCTATGGCCTGGGAAAGCAGTAGATGGCCCAGGTCCTTGGGCCCCTGCACCCACATTAGAGACTGGGAAGAAGCATCTGGCTCCTGGTTTTGGATCAGCGCAGCCCTGGCCGTTGTGGCCACTTGGGGAGTGAACCAGCAAATGGAAGACCTTTCTCTTTGCCTCTCCCTCTCACTGTCTGTAACTCTACCTGTTAAACGAACAAACAAACAAATAAATAAATCTTAAAAAAATAGAAAAAGAACGAATCAGGGCTGGCATTGTGGCATGGCAGCTAAAATTGCCATCTGCAATGCTGTTATCCTGTATGGGTGTCAGTTCCTGATTGTCCTGCCTGCTTCACTTCCAATCCAACTTCCTGTTAATGAACTGGGAAAAACAGCAGAACATGGCTGGATAAAGCACCTGGCTCCTGGTTTCAGCTTTGCCTAACACTCGCCATTGCAGCCATCTGGAGAGTGTATCAGAGGGTAAAAGATTCTCTCTCTCTCTCTCTCTCTCTCTCTCTCTCTCTCTCTCTCTCTATCTTTCTCTCTCCCTTCCTCCCTCCCTCCCTCCCTGTGACTCTGACTTTCAAATAAAGAAATCTTAAAAAAAAGAATAATAAATTAAAGAATTGGGAGAGGTAACTGGGGTGTCATGGTAACCAACATGATCCACCTGCCTGGCTGGCTGCCCACAAGTCCATTGTTCACTCTTTGGCTCTGGGCCCACTTTTATCTGCAAACCAATGTAAGCAACTGGAGGGCATGGTTAGATGTGGTGCTATGTGACTATGTGACTGTATGTAGCTATTGGAGATGTGGCTATGTGACTGTATGTAGCTATTGCTCCATGTGGTTACTGGTGTATATGGCTGTGTGTGGATGTGTGCAGATATCTCTGTGTGTTTGTCCAACTGTGGCCATGGACACAAAGGTGGGTGTCTCCTGTGGCCCCATTGGGGTTGGGGAAAGTGGCTGCTCCTTGTGCATCTCTCACCACTGGTGTGAGTAAAGGAGATGTAAACCCACAAATGGCTCCAAGTTTTCTCTGACCTATCAGAATCTGAATCTGCTTGTCCTAGGCCCTAAGCCCTGGGAATACACCACTTCATAGTGACTGGAAACAAATCCTCAGCATGAAATAGCAGATTTCCAAAACTGTGTTTAGTGGTAAAGAGGAATAAAAAGAAAGCTGAAGATTAAAGAAAAACATGGATTGCTTGACCTTGATTTGCCTGCTGAATATCCTAAGCTTTAATTTTAATTGTATTCCAAGCATGTAATACTACATTCAATCACAGCCGTGCATTTTGGATTAGTGAAGATTTAACAATAAGTTTTATCATGACTTTGGTGTTATCTTACTGTATGTACTTAGTAACTTCAATTATAAAACATAATTTCCTGGATTCTACCCAATCTGAAGGTACATGCGCATTAACAGTCTTCAGAAGCAAGTACTTATAAATCCCAAATGTAAATATGAAAATCAATGTATCAAACAATCTTAGGATTGGAAGAGAAAGAAAGATTAAAGAAGTGCTATTTTCTCTTTCCCATTAAGGACTATGAGATTAAATAAAGTTTTCAAGACTTCCAATTGAAATGAAGCTTATCTTTCTTGTACATTTTCCTTCCACTTTATTATTCTTATTTGTAGTGTAAAAGTTTAATACAGTGTTACCATACTTCGAATTTATTAACTTCGCTCACCTGATATAAAATTCCAAGAAAAAGTACAGGAGAAAGAGTACTTTTCAAACTTCTATACTAATGCTCTACTAATGCTGCTTTCATTGAATCATATTCATCTCCTTAGCACCTGAGCCCCATACCTAAGTGCATCCACCTGTTGACCGAAATAATCAGTCTTGTCTGAAAATAAAAGTTTGAGTTTATTCAGCAAGTTAAACAGGATTTAAATCTGTAAGCAGCCTGAGTGGACTGCTTCACAAGTTCATCTTTGGTTACAGGTTTCATACGTTTCCTATAGGTTGGGTATATGTGTACTGAACCAGGTTCAGACAAGACAGATTCATGCATGATTGCTGATCACATTAAAAATCAAGACAGATCCCTGGTAATAATGACTGGATTGGTTATTGAGTAAAGGAGTCCATTACATCCCCATACTCTCACACTCAATACTACTTATATGAGGGAGAGGCAAACAATGAGGTTTTTCATGTTTAGACAATGAATTGTTTTGACAACAATGTCATTAGGACATAAATCTGACTGCTTTTTCCTGGGTCACAGAGTTTGTCAAAAAGTCAGGTTACCTGAGGAACTGACTTCAGGTTGTCTTCACAGCAAAGACAGTTTTCCCCTGACTTGGCCCTTTGCAGTTCCGTTCCATTCTTAACTTTAAAATGATGAGAAAAAAAAAGAGAGAGATTCTAAAATTAAAAATCTTAAAGAAATGCTCCATAAGCATACTCAGTATAAGATATCCAAGTGCTGATTTTCAAAACTATTTTTCACACCAATTAGGCTGTGGTTTTGCAGTTTTCCTCTTTTACTATTAGCAGACAGTAACAATAAACACAACTAGTCATTAGAGACTTGAATGTGTTTTATAAGATGAAAATTGCTTTGTTTCTATTACTGATGGCTTCCTTCTGCTAGTACTGAACAGCAACAGTTACATGAGTTGTTAACACTAATTCTTTGCTAAGCTCTTTGGGGTTGCAAGGCAAAGATAGACAAATGAGGTCATAGGTGATAATAAGGATGGCCAAAGCAGCACAGAAGCACGTGGACCCACTTCAGAAGCCATACTCCTGTTTAAAGCTGCATCATCTCCTGGGGTCAACCAAGGATATTTCAGACTACGGCCTAAGAATCCAACTCCTAACAGAGTAGCTTCACACTGGTGAGAGCATCCAGCAGGAGACAAACAACTTGGGGTGAAAAAGATTTCAATCTCCAGGTATTTTGATTGAATAGACTTGGAGGGACAGGGGTATCTCCATATTCGCAAACTACCTTCTATTTTTTTTTTTAAGATTTATTTCTTTATTTGAAAGAGTTACAGGAAAGACACACACACACACACACACACACACACACAGAGAGAGAGAGAGAGAGAGAGAGAGAGAGAGAGAATCTCTCTTTCATTTGCTGGTTCACTCCCCAGATGCCCATGACAGCCAGGGCTGATCCAGCACAAAGCCAGGAGACAGGAACCTCATCAGGATCTCCCACAAGGGTGATGGGTGCAAGCATTTGGACCATCTTCCTAGCTTTTCCCAGCTATTATCAGGGGGCTGGATCAGAAGTGGAACAGCCCAGAGTCAAACTGACACCTCTATGGGATACTGCATTACAGGCAGCAGCTTTACCCGCTAAGTCGCAATGCCTACCCAGCGGTGGTAAAAGACAACACTGTGACAAATTTGGTACAGAAAAAATTAAGCAACTGATGCTTTTTCAAGTGTATTCTGCTTTATCCAGTATCACATAAAACTATTTAAACTGGGCTGGTGCTGTGTCACAGCGGGTTAACGCCCTTGCCTGAAGCGCCGGCATCTCATATGGGTGCCAGTTTGAGTCCTGGCTGCTTCTCTTCTGATCTAGCTCTTTGCTATGGCCTGGGAAAGCAGTAGAGGATGGCCCAGGTCCTTGGGCCCCTGCACCCACGTGGGAGACCCAGAAGAAGCTCCTGGCTCCTGGCTTTGGATTGGCTCAGCTCTGGCCATTGCGGCCATCTGGAGGATGAACCATCGGATGGAAGACCTCTCTCTCTCTGCCTCTCCTCTCTCTGTGTAACTCTGACTTTCAAATAAATAAATAAATCTTTAAAAATTACTAAAAAAAGGCTAATATTCCTTTAAAAACTATTTAAACTTTACCTTGTCATATAGTCTTGCATTATGATTCTTTAAAATCTGTTCCAATACAGTACCAAGATGGCCACAGACTAAGAAGAGAACTCATTGAACAGAAAGGACAGTTTTAAATGTAACCGATGGCCGGTGCCGTGGCTCAATAGGCTAATCCTCCGCCTGTGGTGCCGGCACCCAGGGTTCTAGTCCCGATTGGGGTGCCGGATTCTGTCCCGGTTGCCCCTCTTCCAGTCCAGCTCTCTGCTGTGGCCTGGGAGGGCAGTGGAGGATGGCCCAAGTGCTTGGGCCCTGCACCCGCATGGGAGACCAGGAGAAGCACCTGGCTCCTGGCTTCGGATCAGCGCGCTGGCCATGTGCCGGCCACAGCAGCCATTGGAGGGTGAACCAACAGTAAAAGGAAGACCTTTCTCTCTCTGTCTCTCTCTCTCACGGTCCACTCTGCCTGTCAAAAAAAAAATGTTACCTATCACATCGAAGGAAAAAATGCTGTATCCAATTTTATTTTCTATGCAAGGCAGCTGTAACTCACCACTATCCTCACTTCTACACTATTAGAAGCTATTAGAATAGAGGCCATTAAAAGACCCAACTCAACTGGGCTTAGAAACCTGATGAGAACATGGCTCAGCGGCAGATGGTAGCAGGAAAAAAAAAAAAAAAAAAAAAAGCAAAGCACAAGTAAGAGCAGGAAATGAAAATGCATACTGAGAGGGAGCACACTAGAATCTTCATCTAACCAATGAGAAATTGAGTTCAGTAAAGTAAACTTATCTAAGATTTCGGTATTGTATGATATGAGATTTTTGCAAAATCCTCAGTGCCTCAGCTTCCCTATCCTTTAGGTAAAGATAATAATCACAGCAATGTCTATGTCAGACAATTGTTGAAAAGAGACACTGACATAACTTAAGCAGAGGACTTAACACAGTGCCTGACACACAGTAAGTTCCAAGTAGCACTCAGGTTTAACTACAGGAGGTCCATGCTTCTCTAAAACAGATGGTTTTCAATAATAAAATGTTCCCCATAGGTAAGCCAAATCCCTTCTTCTCTTTCAATTTAAACTCATATGTTCTTATTCTGTCATTCATGGCAACAGGGAATAGTGGGACTCTCTGCTGTGCATGATGACCCTTCACACTCCGAATGATTTCATGTAATCGGAAACATTTGTGGATGTAGAGCTCTTCAGGGAAATGTGTGTCCCAATCTAATTTCACAAAGTAACATCAGGACGGAACCAATCAATGAAGTTACTCAAAATGAAAGCACTTTAGAGAAAGTCTTTTAATCCATTTTTAGACCAGCAAAACATGGAGAATCACTGATGTCTGAAAGATGTATAAGAAAGGGTTTCCTACATATATACTTCTGACTACATTTTGAAGCTTAAAGCAAAGGTTAGGGAAACATCTAATCTATTAAATCAGAATAATTTAGAGTATTTTATGTTAGTATATTAGAATATTTATTTTGGAATGATTTTCCTAAGATAGCTTATCTTAATCTTGGCTATAGTTTTTTGAAAGTTGATTTATTTGAAAATCAGAGTGATGGGGCAAGGGGAGAGAGATATCTCCCATCTGCTGGTTCCCTTTCTGAATGCCACAACATCCAGGGCTAGACTAAACCAAAGCCAGGATCCAGGAAAATCTGGATCTCCCAAGTATGTGGCAGTTCCCAGGTATCTGAACTATAATCTTTTGATTTCCCAGATGAATTAGCAGGAAGCTGAATGAGAATCATTGAGTAACTGGGACTTGAACCACAAACTCCAGAATGGGATGTGGAAGTCCCAAGCATCAGCTTAACCCATTGCACCACAATGCTCATTCCTTGGCTTAATTTTACTAAATACTTGCAGACAGGAGACACCACCAACATATATTTGGATCCTCACAAAATTTTCAGGCATTTGTTTCACATTAGTCCTCAGTGAGTTCACTGTGGTTAAGTTAGAAAAAAAAATGTTTTTGACAGGCAGAGTTAGACAGTGAGAGAGACAGAGAGAAAGGTCTTCCTTCCGTTAGTTCACCCCCAAAATGGCCGCTACGGCTGGTGTGCTGCGCCGATCTGAAGCCAGGAGCCAGGTACTTCCTCCTGGTTTCCCATGAGGGTGCAGGGCCTAAGCACTTGGGCCATCCTCCACTGCCCTCCCAGGCCACAGCAGAGAGCTGGACTGGAAGAGGAGCAAACAGGACAGAATCCAGCGCCCCAACTGGGACTAGAACCCGGGGTGCCGGCACTGCAGGAGGAGGATTAGCCTAGTGAGCCGCGGCGCTGGCCTAAATTAGAAATTTTTAAACTAACTTAATTTCTGAAAATGTTTATTAGCAAGAATGTTTATGGATAAATATCACACAGTGATATAAATATGTGCTGAATAAATGTTTCTTCAAATAGTAAAAATAGTATATAAAATGTAATTAATTTTTAAATATTATTCTAGGACAATTTCATAAAGTAATGCTTTTGCTTCTGCTAACTTCTTCTCCAACTTAAAAAATATATGAAGGGGCAGTGCTTTGGTGCAGAGGGTTAAGCCCTGGCTTAGGATATCTGCACTTAGGCCATCTTCCGCTGCTTTTCCTAGGCATGTTAGCAGGAAGCTGGATCTGAAGTGGAGCAGCCAGGACATGAACCAGTACTTGTATTGTATGCCAGGTTGCAGGCAGCAACTTTATGTGGCTTTATACCACAGTGGCAGCTTCTAAACTTAAATTTTTAAGCCACATTCAAAAAGTTGATTATTAGAATTGAAAATTAAATGCTAAAAATTAACCCTTTAAAAATAAAATTATATGAATTTGAATTGTCCATGGTATAACTATTAGCTGCTACAGAACATTCTGATTTTTCACCAGTGGCCAGGTGTGTTTGCAAAGGTGGGGAACATCTGACCTGAGGGCCAAAAAAATCCTCCAAAATTGTAGTCTCATTCTGCCATGGCAACCGCAGGTGGAACTCAAAACAAATAAACTTATAGCAGGCTGTTTAAGTTGGTAATTTTCTTTGGCCCATGAATTGTGTTGGAAATACCCAAATGACCCTTGGCAGAAAAAAGTTTCCCCACCCCTGTGAGGCCTACTGCTGCCCCAGAAAATTTAGAGTAGCCCATGTAGAGAACTGAGTAGAGAGTGAAGAATGTGCCTAAGACTTTTTCCAGAGATACTTTCTGTTAGCTGTGAGCTGTTTCTGGCCTACTCTGGTATGCAATGAAGGGGTCAGGAAGAAAAGTAGGTCAGACATACCCTCCTTCCCTCTGAGTGAATATTCCTCTAAAGTCTATTCTATCATCCAGGGTTGTCTACTGTATACCTTAGGCAAGATTGTCCTGTCTTGGCTAGATATGAGCCTGTGCTCTTTGACACATCTGAGTTAAATTAAATTAGTTTTCAGGATAAAAATAATCAAACTGTCCTTATGCATGCATAGAACTATCTAGAATGGATGATTTTCCACTTAAGTCATACATCAGAGTATTGGATTTTCATTCCACAGAAATCTTCTATGTGAAACAGAGAGGTTGGAGAGGGAGAGATATGTAAATATTTCACCTGACATTTCCCTGACAAGATAATAATATGAGAACTAAAATAAATCTACATAAATTGCCATGTACTAAAGGTAAGTTACATGGAAAATATGATACTCAAAAAAAGAAAATATAATAGAAAATATTTTTGTAATAATTTTGAGAGGTGAAAATTATCATATATAGATGTAAGTATAAATTGATTTCTTTTTTTAGTGTTTTTTTTAACTTTTATTTAATGAATATAAATTTCCAAAGTACAGCTTACGGATTACAATGGCTTCCCCCCATAACGTCCCTCCCACCCGCAACCCTCCCCTTTCCCAGTCCCTCTGCCCTTCCATTCACATCAAGATTCATTTTCGATTCTCTTTATATACAGAAGATCAGTTTAGCATACATTAAGTAAAGATTTCAGCAGTTTGCTCCCACACAGAAACATAAAGTGAAAAATACTGTTTGAGTACTAGTTATAGCATTAAATCTCAATGTACAGCACACTAAGGACAAAGATCCTACATGAGGAGTAAGTGCACAGTGACTCCTGTTGTTGACTTCACAAATTGACACTCTTGTTTATGACGTCAGTAATCACACTAGGCTCTTGTCATGAGTTGCCAAGGGTATGGAAGCCCCCTGAGTTCACTGACTCTGATCATATTTAGACAAGGCCATGGTCAAAGTGGAAGTTCTCTCCTCCCTTCAGAGAAAGGTACCTCCTACATTGATGACCCGTTCTTTCCACTGGGATCTCACTCACAGAGATCTTTCATTTAGGTGTTGTTGTTGTTGTTGTTGTTGTTTTCCCCCGGAGTGTCTTGGCTTTCCATGCCTGAAATACTCTCATGGGCTTTTCAGACGGATCCACATGCCTTAAGGGCTAATTCTGAGGCCAGAGTGCTGTTTAGGACATCTGCCATTCTATGGGTCTGCTGTGTATCTCACTTCCCATGTTGGATCATTCTCTCCCTTTTTGATTCTATCAGCTAGTATTTGCAGACACTATTCTTGTTTATGTGATCCCTTTGGTTCTTAGTCCTATCATTTATGATCAATTGTGAACAGAAATTGATCACTTGGATTAGTGAGATGGCATTGGTACATGCCACCTTGATGGGATTGAATTGGAATCCCCTGGTATGTTTCTAACTCTGCCGTTTGAGGTAAGTCAGTTTGAACATGTCCTGAATTGCACATCTCTTTCCTCTCTTATTCCCACTCTTATATTTAACAGTGATCACTTTTCAGTTAAGTTTAAGCACTTAAGAATAATTGGGTATTGATTACAGTATTCAACCAAAAGTATTAAGTAGAACAAACAAACAAAAGCACTAAGAGGGATAACATATTAAGTTGCTCATCAACAGGGTGAGGGCTGATCAAGTCACCGTTTCTTATAGTGTTCCTTTCACTTTAACAGGTTTCCTTTTTGGTGCTCAGTTAGTTGTCACTTATCAGGGAGAACAAGTGGTATTTGTCCCTTTGGGATTGGCTTATTTCACTCAGCATAATATTTTCCAAATTCCTAACAGGGATCACTTTTCAGTTAAAATTTAAACACCTAAGAATAATTGTATTGTGTGTTAATTACAGAGTTCAACCAATGGTACTAGAACAAAAAAAAAAAATACTAAAATGGATAAAGTGTTACATCAACTGTCAGGACAAGAGCTGATCAAGTCACTGTTTCTCATAGTGTCCATTTCACTTCAACAAGTGCTCAGTTAGTTGTCAGGGACAGTGGGTTAGTGTCCCTTTTTCCCCACATCCTCTCAAGCATCTGTTGTTGGTAGATTTCTGAATGTGAGCCATTCTAACTGGGGTGAGGTGGAACCTCATTGTGGTTTTGATTTGCATTTCCCTGATTGCTAGTGATCTTGAACATTTTTTCATGTGTCTGTTGGCCCTTTGCATTTCTTCTTTTGAAAAATATCTATTGAGGTCCTTGGCCCATCTCTTAAGTGGGTTGTTTGTTTGATGTTGTAGAGTTTCTGGATTTCTCTGTAGATTCTAGTTATCAACCCTTTATCAGTTGCATAGTTTGCAAATATTTTTTCCCATTCTGTCAGTTGCCTCTTTACTTTCCTGTTTCTTTTGCAGTACAGAAACTTCTCAATTTGATGCAATCCCAAATGTTAATTTTGGCTTTGACTGCCTGTGCTTCTGGGGTGTTTTCCAAGAAGTCATTGCCAGTACCTATATCTTTCAGGGTTTTTCCAATGCTCTCTAATAATTTGGTGGTGTCAGGTCATAGATTTAAGTCTTTAATCCATGTTGAGTGGACTTTTGTGTAAAGTGAAAGGTAGGGGTCTTGCTTCATGCTTCTGCACGTGGAAATCCAGTTTTCCCAGCACCATTTATTGAGTAGACTGTCCTTACTCCAGGGATTGGTTTTGGACCCTTGATCAATATGAGTTGGCTGTAGATGTTTGGATTGATTTCTGGTGTTTCAATTCTGTTCCATTGGTCTATCCATCTGTTTCTGTACCAGTACCATGCTGTTTTGATTACAACTGCCCTGTAGTATGCCCTGAAATCTGGTATGTGATGCCTCCAGCTTCGTTTTTGTTGTACAAGATTGCTTTAGCTATTCAAGGTCTCCTGTGTCTCCATATAAATTTCAGCATCATTTTTTCTAGATCTGAGAAGAAGGTCTTCGGTATCTTGATTGGGATTGCATTGAATCTATAAATTGCTTTTGGGAGAATGGACATTTTGATGATATTGATTCTTCCAATCCATGAGCATGGAAGATTTTTCCATTTCTTGGTATCCTCTTCTATTTCTTTCTTTAAGATTTTGTAATTCTCATCATAGAGATCTTTAACGTCCTTGGTTAAGTTTATTCCAAGGTATTTGATTGTTTTTGTAGCTATTGTGAATGGGATTGATCTTAGAAGTTCTTCCTCAGCCATGGCATTGTCTGTGTATACAAAGGCTGTTGATTTTTGTGCATTGATTTTATACCCTGCTACTTTGCCAAAATCTTCTATGAGTTCCAATAGTCTCTTAGTAGAGTTCTTTGGGTCCCCTAAATAAAGAATCATATCATCTGCAAAGAGGGATAGTTTGAGTTCTTCCTTCCCAATTTGTATCCCTTTAATTTCTTTTTCTTGCCTAATAGCTCTGGCTAGAACCTCCAGAACTATATTGAATAGCAGTGGTGAGAGTGGGCATCCCTGTCTGGTACCAGATCTCAGTGGAAATGCTTCCAACTTTTCCCCATTCAATAGGATGTCGGCCGTGGGTTTTTCATAGATTGCTTTGATTGTATTGAGGAATGTTCCTTCCAAACCCAGTTTGCTTAGAGTTTTCATCATGAATGGGTGTTGTATTATATCAAAAGCTTTCTCGGCGTCTATTGAGATAATCATATGGTTTTTCTTCTGCAGTCTGTTAATGTGGTGTATCACATTGATTGTCTTGCGCACATTAAACCATCCCTGCATACCAGGGATAAATCCCACTTGGTCTGGGTGGATGATCTTTCTGATGTGTTGTTGCATTCTATTGGCGAGAATTTTATTGAGGATTTTTGCATCGATGTTCATCAGGGATATTGGTCTGTAATTCTCTTTCAATGCTGCATCTTTTTCCGGCTTAGGAATTAAGGTGATGGTGGTTTCATAGAAAGAATTTGGGAGGACTCCCTCTTTTTCGATTGTTTTGAATAGTTTGAGAAGAATTGGAGTTAGTTCTTCTTTAAATGTCTGGTAGAATTCAGCAGTGAATCCATCTGGTCCTGGGCTTTTCTTTGTTGGGAGGGCCTTTATTACTGTTTCAATTTCTGTCTCAGTTATGGGTCTATTTAGGTTTTCTATGTCTTCCTGGTTCAATTTAGGTAGGTTGCATGTGTCCAGGAATCTACCCATTTCTGATAGGTTTCCCTGTTTGCTGGCATACAACCTTGTAGTAATTTCTGATGATTCTTTTTATTTCTGTGGTGTCTGTTGTTACATTTCCTTTTTCATCTCTGATTTTATTGATTTGGGTCTTTTCTCTTTTTTTTTAGTTAGTTGGGCCAATGGGGTGTCAATTTTGTTTATTTTTTCAAAAAGCCAGCTCCTCGTTTGGCTGATTTTTTGTAATTTTTTTTTTGATTCAATCCTGTTGATTTCTTCTCTGATTTTAATTATTTCTCTTCTCCTACTAGATTTGGGTCTGGTTTGCTGCAGGTTTTCTAGATCCTTGAGATGTGTTGAAAGCTCATCTATTTGGTGCCTTTCCAATTTCTTGATGTAGGCACCTATTGATATAAACTTCCTCTTAACATTGCTTTTGCTGCGTCCCTTAAGTTTTGGTATGTTGTGCTGTTATCCTCATTTACTTCCAGAAAATTTTTGATTTCTCGTTTAATTTCTTCTATGACCCATTGTTCATTCAGGAGCATGTTGTTCAATCTCCATGTGTTTGTGTATGCTCTAGGGATTCCTGAATTGCTAATTTCCAACTTCATTCCTTTATGGTCTGAGAAGCTGCATGGTATGATTCTAATTCTTTTGAATTTGCTGAGACTTGCTTTATGGCCTAGTATGTGGTCAATCCTAGAGAAGGTTCCATGTACTGCTGAGAAGAATGTAAAATCTTTAGCTGTAGGATTGAAAGTTCTGTATATATCTGTTAGATCCATTTGGGCTATAGTGTCGTTTAAATCTACTGTATCCTTGTTGATCTTCTGTCCTGTTGATCTGTCTATTTCTGAGAGTGGAGTATTGAAGTCCCCCAGTACTATTGTATTGGGGTCTAAGTCTCCCTTTAAGTCACTTAATAAATCTTTTAGATAAACCAGTGTTCTGTAGTTAGGTGCATATACATTGATAATTGTTATATCTTCCTGTTGAATTGATCCCTTAATCATTATATAGTGTCCCTCTTTGTCTCTCTTAACAGTTTTTGTGGTAAAGTTTATGTTGTCCGATATTAAGTTGGCTATGCCCACTCTTTTTTCATTTCTGTTGGCATGGTATATCCTTTTCCAGCCTTTCACTTTCAGCTCTTTCCCAAGGACCACACAGGGAGTCTGTTCTGCCCTCAGGGTGGGCTCAGATTCTCCTTCAGTCTCCCACTGGGTTGCCAAAGTTACAGAATTGTAGTGTCTCTGGAGAGTACTCACGTGAATTCCGTGAGTTCTCTCCCCCACCATCTCTTTTTTCACAGTCTCAGTTCAGTAGCACCACAAATTTACTAGGTCCTAATCTCCTGTTAATTCGCCCCGCCCGGAGTCAGGTTTTACTGCTAGGCTCAGGGCCGGTGCAGACCTGAGGTCGCTCTGCTTATGACGTATGTCCAAGATGGCGCCTGCTCTTTGTCTTGCTCGCCCTTGAGAGGTGAGCGGAGAGAGAGAAACCCGTGTCCGTACCAGTCACCTTTTTTTCTCTCTCTCTCTCTCTTCCAGTTAGCCTGGTGAACTTTTCCCCCCCGGGGTCGTTCCCTCTAGTCTCCTCTTTCCGCTTGCCTGCCAGTATCTCGGGCTATTGAGGTTCAGCTCACCTCGCGTTCCAGCGCTGGTGTGTTGAGTCTGCCACTGGTGTCCCGAACTGTGGGCTCCCACACTCTCTACGCAGGTCCACTGTGAATCACGCGTTCCGGAAGAGTTTCTTCTGCTGTTTCCTCCTCTACTCTTCCTTGAATCTGCAGTATCTCCACTTTTATTAAACTGTCTCTCCCCGGACTATCAGTGTGCTCCCTTCCTATTCCACCATCTTGCTAAACCCCCTCATAAATTGATTTCTTAAGGATAATTTGATACATATATGAAAAGCCTGCACATATGTATGAAAGTACAGTCAATTTATATGACAACATTTCAAGTTTTATTTACAGCAATGATATAAGAACATTTTGCACAATGCAAGAAAATAAATTAGGGGGCCAGCACCGTGGCTCAGGTTAAGCCCCCTCTTGCAACATCTGCATCCCTTAGGAACCACTGGTTTGAGTCCCAGCTGCTCTGCTTCTGATCCAGCTTCCTGCTAATATACCTGGGATTGAAGCAGATTATGGCCCAAGTACTTGGGTCCTACCCACCTGGGAGACCCATTTGGAGTTCCCAGCTCCTGACTTCATTGCAGCCATTTGGGGAACAGATGGAATCAATCTTTCTCTCTCTTTCCACCGCTCTCTCCCTCTCTCTCTCTCTCTCCCCTTCTATCACTTTGCCTGTCAAATAAATAAATAAATACTTTTAAAAATATAAAAATAAGCAAAACTAAAATATTTGTTACATTCATTATGGTATATGCAAATGATGTCATGCTATTATAGCTACTGTTTTTTGAGATTTTGTTTGTATTTTGTGTACTGAAGTTTCACTAAACCATGTCTACATACAGATATTCTCATTTTTTCTTCATTTTATCCTTAAGGATTTGTTAGGTTTGTGAATCTATAGAGTGATGTTTTTCATAAATTTTGAAAAATTCTCAGTTCTTCAAATATTATCTCTGTTGAATTTTTACCCTGTCCTTCTAAAACTCCAGTACGATGATTTTTAGGCTTTGTTAATTCCACCCACATGTTGCTTTAATAGTTTCCATTTCTTTATCTTTCTGTACCACCTTCTAGGTAACTTACTTAAGCCTAAAATTCCATTTCTTTCTTTCTCTTTCTCTACTGTATGTGATCTGCTGTTAAACCTATATAGTCAGTGCTCTGTTTTTGTACTCATACTTTTCATGTTTCAAATTTCCATTTGGTTTAGTTTTTCCAGTTCTGATTATTTAAAATTCTTTAAAGTATCTTCTGTGGTGGGCCTCTGGTGTAGCAACTGGGATGCACAGGTCCCATATCAGAGCACCTTTGTTGGACTTCCAGCTCTGGTCCTGATTCCAGCTTTCTGCTAATACCCAACCTGGAAGGCAGCAGATTATGGCTCAGGGTCCCTGTCACACACACAGAAACCTGAATTGAGTTCCTGGCTTCCAATTTTGGCCCAGCCACAGCATTGCAGACATTTGGACAGAATAAGTTTGTAAGTATCCATATTATGAAAAATCTATGCAGATTTCAATTTTTTGTGCCAAAATAAATTTGTCTTAATTTCACTTTCCTGCAAATATTTTGTAGTGCTCTTATACTTAAAGTGTTCCCCACAGGGCCTAGGACATAGAAAATACTCAATTAATGGTGATACAATCATCATTATCATTAACAAATAGAAAAAATAAAAATATGTATTGAATTAGAGCTGACTTTTGTTTTCTCTCTACTTTTCCATTTTCTCCAAATTCTCTTTAAACAATTAAAAACCTGACAATACTAAACTCAGATATTAGATTTGAGTGACCTTACACGCAGGACTTCTGTTAAAGCATTGGTGAGCAACCTTAAAATAAATAACAATTACGGAAGTGATCGTTTGAATAATTTGAAAATTTGCTCAGCTAAAAATTTCCACTTTGTATCTAAATCTGAAAAATGATCACTGTTAAGTTTTATAAATTAAATACACACATACACACACATATACACAGGAAAAATTATAAGTAAAACAAATTTTGACCAAAGTCATCACGTTCAATATTTTACTTCTACATTAAAATACTAAAAAAGCTTTTAAAAACTACATAAACATTAACTTCTTTAAGATTTTCATAATGTTCATGTTTAATGTATTTACTTCAAAGACCTCATCTTTGCATAATTAAAATACATTATTAAAATTATGGTAATTACATTTTTTCATCTCATGAGAAAATGCAAATATCTTTATGTTTTCAGTTTGCAGCCATTTTTCTTTCATTTTGAGTCTGCCACATAGCAGATATTTAATTATTGTCTTCAGAAAACAGTTTTGTTTGAAAAATCAAAATGTTCTGTAATTTCCATGAAATTTTTAGTTTTGATCATGTTTTAAAAAATTTATTTATTTATTTATTTATGACATAGAGTTACAGACAGAGGGAGAAATAGAAAGAAAGGTCTTCCATCTGCAGTTTCACCCCCCAAGTGGCTGCAAAGGCCGAGGCTGGGCTGATCTGAAGCCAGGAGGCTGGAGCTTCTTCCAGGTCTCCCCTCACAGGTGTAGCAAGCCAAACACTTGGGACATCTTCTACTGCTTTTCTAGGCCATAGCAGAGAGCCGAATCGGAACAGGAGCAGCAGGGACACAAACTGGCGTCCATATGGGATTCTGGTGCTGTAGGCAGAGGCTTAGCCTACTATGCCACAGCACTGGCCCCAATTTTGATAGTTTTAATATTTACTCATGGAAAGTTAAAAGAAAAAGTTCTATTAAGGAGTTGTATGAAATCATCTTCCCATGTCTTTAATTTTTTTTAACATGCCTCAGAATATGAAGGCAAACTGGTAGCTATTATCCAACTAATCTAACACTGTTTCCTACCTTTTCTTTGATAACAAATACTTCACTTTTTTTTTATTATTATTATTTTTTGACAGGCAGAGTGGACAGTGAGAGAGAGAGAGACAGAGAGAAAGGTCTTCCTTTGCCGTTGGTTCACCCTCCAATGGCCGCCACGGCCGGAGTGCTGCAGCCGGCGCACCGCGCTGATCCGAAGCCAGGAGCCAGGTGCTTCTCCTGGTCTCCCATGGGGGGCAGGGCCCAAGCACTTGGGCCATCCTCCACTGCCCTGCTGGGCCACAGCAGAGAGCTGGACTGGAAGAGGAGCAACCGGGACAGAATCCGGCACCCAGACCGGGACCAGAACCCGGTGTGCCGGCGCTGCAAGGCGGAGGACCAGCCTAGTGAGCCGCGGCGCCGGCCAAGTACTTCACTTTTCAAATGAAGTCAATCTGCTTGAGTAAAAACTCACTTCCCTTACTCCTTTGCACGAACTGTGTTCATGTGACTCCATCCTAATCCATGAGATGAAAATAGAAATCTTCTGAGAGTTGGAGGAAAGAGTGCTGGCCTAAGAAAGGTTGCACATTCCCCAGAAATGTGCAACAGGCAAATATGGCTGGTGCTGTTCATCCCTTCTATATTGTTTCCTGGAATTCAGATGGGCTACCTTGAGCTGCAGCAGCCATTTGTGATACAAAGCAGGAAGCATGAAGAAAAAACAACAACAACACAGAACACAAACAGAAAGACCTTTAGTTCCTGACAGTGCATTAAGCAACTCAAATTATTCTTGACTGGTAGAGATTCCGTCTAATCATGACATGTACTTCATTCTGTGTTCCATTTTCACCTATCTCAATCAAACCTGCAACATTCCTAAGTCTTCCCAGACTTTTCCCTCTCCTTAAGCTCTGCAGTTACTCCATTAGACTTCTCTAATCTCTACAAAAATAAATCAGAGGCTTTGGCAGTACAAACCAGCATTCTTCCTGTCAACAATACCAGGGTATATTTTGTTGAGTCCGAATTTCCCAATCAATGCACAAGGCACAGTCGTGGATGCAAAAGCAGAGGTTTATTTGTTACCAGTCGGCTGGGACCCCCTACCCGCATGCAGCCCTTTAGCAGTGCACAGGCAAAAGGCCCCCTTCCACGTACAAAAGAAGTTTTAATAGCCTCACATAAACAAGTATGCACGTCACCTTATACGTAGGTTACCTTCTTATTCTCTATATGGCAAGGTATTAGGACCCACCATGTTTATTGGTTCATTTAAATGTAAAGGCTATACATTATGTGGTGGGAACACCACACAAAGGAGATGGCACAGGAAAGAACTGGCGGGAAGCATTGAACCATAAATTCCAGGGGAGCTGGTGGGGAGCAGAAGGTCATAAATCCCAGGGGAGCTTACTTTCTTTGTTCTCAAGAACCTGGCCTGCTTCCTTCCCGGTCCAGAATGAGGCCTGTCATGGCCTTACAGCTGGCAAGCAAGCAAGCCAGAGTGAGAAACCGGCATTTAGCAAGCTAGGGACTCCAACTCCTACAGTTTTATACCTTAAACACTAACATGTATGATTCTATTTTTTCCCTCAAAAATAAAGTATATTTTCAAATATTTTTAAAATGATCAAAAAAGAAGAATCAGAATAATTCAGTGTGTTTTTTCCCTAAAAATCCTAGGATTTTTAAATTTATTTGAAAGAGTTACAGAGAGAGGTAGAGACAGGGAGAGAGAGAGGTCTTCCATCTGATGGTTCACTCACTCCCAAAATGGCTGCAATGGCTAGAGCTGAGCCGATTCAAAGTCAGGAGCCAGGAGCTTCTTCCAGGTCTCCCATGTGGGTGCAGGGGTCCAAGGACTTGGGCCATCCTCCACTGCTTTCCCAGGCCATAACAGAGAGCTGGTTTGGAAGAGGAGCAGTTGGGACTAAAACTGGTGCCCATATGGAATGTTGGAGCTTCAGGCTAGGGCTTTAACCCGCTGTGTCACATCACCACCCCAGGATATTTTTTAGTATATGTGCTGCTGAAGCAAGCACACCCCAGGATATTTTTTAACGGTTTCATCACTCCTATCATCTTTGCCATACATACTTGGAAATAGGCAAAGAATTTTAAGTTACTCAAAAAATTACTCTAAAAATTAGAATCTAATCATGACAAAATAGTACTTGAATTGTACCTTTGAAATAATCTTTCAGTAATTACATGGGCTTAAAACGTTTCTCTTGAATTCTTGAATTTTGAATTAGCTTAAAGATAAGTTTATGTTTCTATTTCATATTCCTTAGAATTTTATTTTGGTTTTATTAGTGATGTTTTCATAGTCCATATATATATATATATATTTTTTTTTTTTGACAGGGAGAGTGGACAGTGAGAGAGAGAGAGACAGAGAGAAAGGTCTTCCTTTTTGCTGTTGGTTCACCCTCCAATGGCCGCCACGGCCAGCGCGCTGCGGCCGGCGCACCACGCTGATCCAATGGCAGGAGCCAGGTACTTATCCTGGTCTCCCATGGGGTGCAGGGCCCAAGCACTTGGGCCATCCTCCACTGCACTCCCTGGCCACAGCAGAGAGCTGGCCTGGAAGAGGGGCAACTGGGACAGAATCCGGCGCCACTAAGCGGAGGATTAGCCTAGTGAACCACGGCGCTGGCCCATAGTCTTTTTTTTTTTTTTTTTTTTTTTTTTTTTGACAGGCAGAGTGGACAGTGAGAGAGAGAGACAGACAGAAAGGTCTTCCTTTGCCGTTGGTTCACCCTCCAATGGCCGCCTCAGCTGGCATGTTGCGGCCGGCGCACCGCGCTGATCGGATGGCAGGAGCCAGGTACTTATCCTGGTCTCCCATGGGGTGCAGGGCCCAAGTACTTGGGCCATCTTCCACTACACTCCCGGGCCACAGCAGAGAGCTGGCCTGGAAGAGGGGCAACCGGGACAGAATCCGGCTCCCCGACCAGGACTAGAACCTGGTGTGCCGGCTCTGCAAGGCGGAGGATTAGCCTAGTGAGCCACGACACTGGCCCTAAAAGATTTATTTATTTATTTGAAAGGCAGAGTTACAGAGAGAAAGAGATCTTCCAACCACTGGTTCACTTCCCAAACAGCCAAAATGGCCAGATCTGTGTCAATCCAAAGTCAGGAGCCAGGGACTTCTTCTGGGTCTCCTACGTGGGTGCAGGAGCCCAAGTACTTGGGCTATCCTCCACTGCTTTCTCAGGCAAATTAGCAGGGAGCTGATTTGGAAGTGGAGCATCGGGGACTCAAACCAGCACCCTGGGATGCCAGAGCTATAGCACCCACTACACCACAACATCAGCCCCTATATTCCACATTCAAAGTTTGACCAATTCCCTATGGAAGTGGCATCTCCAGGTGAAGCTGGTGTCTGCTGATGACACGTGAGCTGTGGAGAGCATGCAGATGCCCAAAATATGTCTTACTCTCATCAACTTCCCATTTTTAAATTAAAACACGTAGTCTTCAGAAATTTCATTCAAAATCAAATGTTATACTTGGAATTAATAACATTTTTAAGCTGCTATCAGTTACTAACACATTTTGTAATCATATTAGTTAATATACATAGTTCATTGGCCCTTAAGTAGATAAGTTTGTAACTAATTCCTCTGTTCATGGGCCTATTATTTTTGAGTGTGGTTTATTAAGAGAACTCTATTTAAACTTTTGACCAGAGTTACAGTAGGTTAATATATAACTCACAATAGGGTAATGAACACTTATTTCAGTGATGGATTTTTTTTAATAAAATAGAAGACTGAGATGAGAAGTCAAGTAGCTTAAATCCCAAAGGTACTTAGAAAATAAATATAATGTGAACTCACAGAGTTTATGGGTTCAAGGATCAAGCACTAAAACCTAAAATGGAGATTAAATATCTTCTCTTCAACTCTATCAAATTATTTGGGTAAAGGACATCTCTATAGAAAGGGGTCAACTCACAAAAGAAAAT
This sequence comes from Oryctolagus cuniculus, assembly GCF_964237555.1. NCBI lineage: Eukaryota > Metazoa > Chordata > Mammalia > Lagomorpha > Leporidae > Oryctolagus > Oryctolagus cuniculus. The sequence goes on along the minus strand of NC_091434.1, from coordinate 159,064,485 downwards.
AGGGCCAAAAAATAGTAAAAATCTTTAAATATTTAAAAATAAAAATATACATTAAAATATAATGTGATACTAGGATTGTTTACCTCCCAAGTTTTCATAATTAGCAATTGACAATCATTGTATTGAAACAAAAAGGCAACAACAGAAACCCAGAGAACTGATAGAGGGAATTTTAACTGACACAGCCTTTCTGGCAATTGATTAATATCTACTCAAGCTCTCTTGCAATGTACCAGGGGGCAGCGTTTAGCCTATTAAGATGCTGATTAAGATGCCCCCTGTCCCATGTTGGAGTGCCTAAATAGCTTATTTGGTTCTGTTTCCTGTTAACATAGTCCCTGGGTGGCAGTGGTGATGCCTCAAAAAATTGGGTTCCTGCCACCCACATGGGAGATCCAGATTGAGTTCCCAGCTCCCTGCATGGGCTACACCCAGCACTGGCCATAGTGGGCTTTTGAGGAGTGAACCAGTGGATGGCAGCACTGTCTTTCTCTTTGTCTCTACTCCTCAAATAAATAAATAAATTTTTACATTATGTACTAAATATCTTGAAATACAGGATTACTGACTTAGAAATTCCTCTCCAAAGTATTGGCTCAACAAAATAACTGTCTCTATTCTATATATTCTAAGGAATATATTATATATATTATATTATCAATATATCATATATAAATATTATGTCACTGAAATATTTGCAGAATTGAAAATTTGGAACTTAATGGGATAAGTAGTCTTCAGAAATTTCATTCAAAATCAAATAAGTAATCTAAGATTGGCTTAGAAATAACTGTTTTGTAAGTTATTGGACAGTCTTTTAAAATTATGTTCTTAAAATGTTTGTTGACATATAAAATTATTAAAAATTATTGCTAATGAGAAACCCATTTTTGTAAGAAATTTTAATATGCATTTAAATATAGGTAGATAGTAATTTGGAAACATAAACCACTGATGTGGGAGTTTGCAATATCTATCTTTTTTAAAGATTTACTTATTTACTTGAAAGGCAGAGTTACAGGGAGGCAGATGCAGAGACAGAGAGAGAGGTCTTCCATCCACTGGTTCACTCTCCAAATGGCAGCAAGCCCAGAACTGAGTTGATCCAATGCCAGGAGAAAAAGGAGCCCTTTCCGGGTTTCCCACGTGGGTGCAGGGGCCTAAGGACTTGGGCCATCTTCTACTGCTTTTCCAGGCCATAGCAGAGAGCTGGATCCGAAGTGGAGCAGCCAGGACTTGAACTGGTGCCCATATGGGATACTGGCACTGCAGGCAGTGGCTTTACCTGCTATGCCATAGCATTGGCCCCTGCAATATCTATTATTATTTACTTTGGCTCTTCCACATTTGCAATTTTAGTACAGTGAACACATACTTGAAAAAGTTTTTTCAAAATGATATAATTATTATTAAATACACAAATGGAGTGTGCCTCAAGTATATCCTCCAAAAATTTTTCCTTGGTCTTTGATCATTTTTAATGAAAATAAATTGGAACATGTATTAGAAACCTCATACACTCATCACAATCTTCATCCCCAACCACCTGCCCCACAACTGCATTTTCAACACCAGTGGGCAAGAGTAGTAAGATGTTGCAGCACACTGAATGCAGAATGAGCTGTAGCCTACAAGATGGCCTAATCTTCATTGGCAATAATAAGCCAATTTTGATTCTCTATGATTGTGATGAGTTCTGGAAGACAAAGCCCCAAAAAAAAAAAAAAAAGTGAAGCAACCAGAACACAAAGAAAAGTGGGGCTTGGATCTGGTGTTGCTACATGAAGACTTGATATATATGACTGTGGAGGGGTCACCTCCCAAAGATACTGGCATTGCTCAAGTGCTATTTGCTGGAGTGGCAGTAGTCCCTGGGGTTAGTAGGGATGCTGGTAGGGGAGCACCAGGTAGTTCCCAATTCCACAGGTTCTTTCTAGATTGGCAAGCCCTGTCCAAGGAGCTTGGAGGCCATCAGAGCACGTAATGATTCCACAGTGAAGAGGCACTGTAGAAGCTGCTGCTGCTGTTGCTACTGCCAGCATTACTGAAGCCCCAAAACAGCACCTATAGGCAGAGTAACCCCACCTCCAGGTATTACAGATCCTCTACCTGGTAAGGGAACACCTATGGGTCCATCAATGGGAGCTTTGCCCTGCTGCAGGGACACCAATAAGTATCTCCCTCTATGAATGAGCCTTGCTCCAGCAGGAATTAGAGACCTTCCTCCCCAACAAACCTGCCCACCAAGCCCCTAGGTTTCTGTTGATGTTTTTCTTCCTGCGATGCTTTTTGTGAAACTGCGTAGAGTATGAGTGAAATGTCCCCTCTTTCTACGTTACTAACAGCTCAGAACAAATGCATAGAGTAATTATAAAGACAGAAACATTGAAGGATAATAAAGATAGCAACTACAGTAAACAGTTATCACCCTTAGTACTGAGATAATGAAGGGGACTGCGTGGAAATACTAAAACTAGTAGTTCAAGGAGGGACTGCCCGCTGGTGCTTATAACTCATGATCTTACAGAAGGCCTCTAAAGCTAAGACTTAGATAATTTTAAATAGGACATCAGCCACCTGCTGTTGATCTCTCTGAAAAAGCAAAATGTGGCTGGTTGTGGGAGTTTGGAGGAAAACCATTAGAAACTGGAACCAGTTTCTACTGTTACCCACTGCCATTTCCAAAATGAAAACAAATATTGCTCAGGTGATATTGACAGTTCCAGGAACAAAAGCAGAAAAAAGCGTGTCCCTTGTTCCTCCTCTAGGCCTCCAGGTTTCCTTCAGAATCTTCTGCTGTCAAATCTAACAAGGAGGCAGCTGGAAAAGCAGAAATGTGGTTTGCAGAGTCCCAGACCTCATAAAGCAAGGCAAAACAAAAGAGTAGGTTTGAAACTGAGAGAAAATGGATGAATAACAAGCACATTGGATAAAAGTAAATGTTATTTTACTTCTGAGTTCTATGTTTTATGCCAAACACATAATGTAAAAAATAGTTGCAAAATGAAAATATAACACTGTAGAAAAATCATAAGAACCACTCAGTAGATTAGTTAGCAAGTTCAGGGGAAATAATGTTATTTTGGCAGCCTGTGTTATGCTAAAATAGTCTTTTAATTAGCTTTGCTTCATTCTAAATATAATTAAGTTGTGAATTTAGCAGCAAATTCATGTTTTGCTTGAACAAAAATGAAAAATTCACTTAGCATATTTTTATTCAAACATTAAATTTTGACAGTGTTTGCATGTTAACATCTTCTTTTCCCTGAAACTTACATCAGTTATTTTCTTCTACTAAATTTGAAAAAAAAATGTACCACAACATTTGAATAATATTTAGACCTACAGTTCTGCAAGAAGTTCTTGCTGCTATATATAGCAGTAGGCCAAGTAGCCCTGAAATATCTAAAAAAAAAAACAAATTACAAAAATTACCATTTAAGGAGCATAGGATTAAGAACATTATAGAAAAAAGGAAGACTAGATGTGTTAAAATGGCAGGATATAAAAGCTCACATCCTTGCCAGGTTGGAATGCACCAGATCTTTTCTTCCCTATAGGCATTTGATGGTTCTAGGAATGAGGCTTAGATGGTTTGCAAAGTTGGCCAAAATAACCCATTCTATTCATGTATGCATTGCCCTTTGCAATGTGACACTGTGCTCCATCAAGTGATAGAGTCTGTGTCCCCATCTTTTGAATATGGACTGTGTTTGTGACTTATTTTGACCAATAAACTATGGCAGAACTGAAATTCGTAGTTTTGGAACTTAAGGCTCCATGTGTCCTTTTGTCTTAGGACAATGACCTGAGACAGCCATGTAAAGATGTCTAGTCTAACTTGCTACACGATGAAGGACCAAGTAGAAGAAATGGAGTTGTCCAAGTCTATAGCCAACACCATGTTCCATATACGAGAGTGAGGCCCTCTTGGGCCATCCAATCCCAGTTGAGCAGGGAGATGACCTCAACTGTGTGAGGATCCCAAGTGAAGCCAGTCAAAAAGCTTCTCAAGTGATTCTGGGCCAAATTATTGACCTACAGAATTATGATCAAATGGCTGGTTAGTTTTCAAGACACTGAATTTGGAGTAGGCGGTTACATAGTAATAGACAACCTGAACAATTATCTATGGCTTAGGCAGAAGGACTCTAGGGAAAGAACAACAAGCATAGCTTCCTGTGTCAATGTGGGCTGACATGATGGATTAGAATCGAGACGATCCCTGTATGTATTTCTAGTTTTCACTATAGGATTGTTCAAGGCAGGAGGTGGTGGGTGATAAGCCAGAAACATCTGAGAAACAGAAAGGAAATTCTCCCAAATGTGGTGCTTTGGAAACAGCCGTGACCATGAAGAGGATTTTCATCAAACACATGTCCAATCCCATACTCAAGAAAATGTCAGATTTTGAAAATTTTTGTCAGATTTTGACATTTTACTCAGAGTTTTCACAAGCTGTGTAAAGTGGAGGGACACAAGCCCAAGTTTAAACTTCTGCAAAATCAAATTGCACCTCCCATATGCTTCACGTCTGAGGTCACAGAAAGTTTCCATGGTCTCAGTCAAAAACCTAGGAGCCTCCTGCTCAAGAAAACAGACAGCAGAAGTGAGCTGAGATGAAAGAAGGAGCATCTAGATTTAATCTTTGAATGGATGCCCCTTACTATTTCTACCTAACAAGAAAAAAAGTAAAGCCTTCCTGAGAAAAAAATAATCAACTATAGCCTCAAAGATTATTTTATATGTCATGTCCAACATAAAAAAAAAACAATTATGAGAGAGGTAAACAGAAGAATATAACCAAGACTGAGGATATCGCAGACAATGCAAATAATCTAGCCTTTGAAATTAACAGGTAACACTTTGTAAATAATAATTTTTAATGCAGCAAACTGAGCAAAAAATTGAAAATTTTTCAAAGTAGGGTTGAAATCTATAAAAAGAACTTAAATAGCACTCTAAAACAATGAAATATAATAAAATCTGCCATTAAGAATTCATTGAGGGACCCAGCATTGTGGTATAGCAGATTAAGCCGCCACCTGCAACCCCAGCATCCCATATGACAGTTGAACATAATTTTTAAATTTCTTTTGAAGGGATGCAAATTAAAATTTCATATGAAGCAAAAATATTTTCAAAGTGAAGTAAGTCCTTTGAAATGGGTTCATTCATGCAAAAAAATGGGAATTCATTGTCATTAAACCTAACATAAAAGAAATGCTTCTTTAGACAGAATAAATATGATCCAAAGAGAAAATGTGGTCCTAGACAAGAGCATAAAAGGTAGCATCAGTAGAAAATGTGGGGATGGGAGGAAATAAAAATTACTATTTTACAAAACAATAGGAGTAATGTTGTCAGGACTTAAAACAGAGAATTTCAATTTATGTCAATAATGATTCAGAAGGCATCATTGTAAAAATTATCAATGTTATACATTAAAGATTTCTACTGGGATTAAAAATATAAAAGAATATTAGAAAAAATTTGATGTTAGTAGATTTGACAATTTAGAAGCTATTGAAAATTACTTGGATAATACAATATGCCAAAATTAATACAAGAACAAGTAAAAATAAATACACCTAATTCTATTGAAATCAAATCAATTATCTAAAAAGAAACAAAGAAAACCATATTCCCTCAAAGCCTCATTAGTAAAATTTCCAAATATGTAGAGAACAAATTTCCCTCTTAGATAAATTTTCAAAGATTGGATGAATGACTACTTCCTAGTTATTTTATACAACCATAGAACATGAAAGAGAAATTACAGTTTATTAAGTCGAATGAATACATATGAGACTGTACTTTTAAAAATTTTTATTAAATCAAATGTAGTAATATATGTAAAGAATAATGGATCATAACTCCCTGGGGTTTATCCCAGGAGTGCAGGATTAAGTAAACATTCAAAAATGAATTAGTTTAATGTAATATATTAACATAATAGAAGAGAAAGACCATGTAAAATGTATGTAGTAAAATTTAACACTTATGATTTTGAAACTTTTCTATTTTAAAAATTTCCTTTAGGTATACAAATTTCAGGTATTTCCTATATACAGATTCAAGAACACAGTGATACTCTCCACTCTACATTCCCTCCCACCCATGCTCCCATCCTTCTTCCTCTTCCGTCTCCTAATCCCATTCTAAATTTTTATAAAGATCTATTTTCAGTTAACTTTAACTCATAAGATTAACCCTACACCACATAAAGAGTTCAACAAATAGTACGAAGAAAAAACTGTTCCTCAACAGTTGTAATAGGGCTGTAAAAAAAAAAAAAATCATTGAAGCTCGGCCAGCGCTACGGCTCACTAGGCTAATCCTCCGCCTGTGGTGCTGGCACACTGGGTTCTAGTCCTGGTCGGGGCGCTGGATTCTGTCCCGGTTGCCCCTCTTCCAGGCCAGCTCTCTGCTGTGGCCTGGGAGTGCAGTGGAGGATGGCCCAAGTGCTTGGGCCCTGCACCTGCATGGGAGACCAGGAGAAGAACCTGGTTCCTGGCTTCGGATCAGCACAATGTTCTGGCCACGGTGGCCATTGGAGGGTGAACCAACGGCAAAAAGGAAGACCTTTCTCTCTGTCTCTCTCTCTCACTGTCCACTCTGCCTGTCAAAAAAAAAAAATAATAATAATTGAGGCTCAAAATGTCAATTTAACTCCAATAGATTACATTTTAGATACTTTATTAATTACCACAGGTCAGAAAAAAACCGATAGTATTTGTCTTTTGGGGACTGGCTTATTTCACTAGGTATAATCGTTTCCAGTTGCATCCATTTTGTTGCAAATGACAAGATTTCATGTTTTTTTACTGCTGTGTAGAATTCCATAGTGAATATGTACCATAATTTATTTACACAGTTGTCAGTTGATAGACATCTGGGTTGATACCATATCTCAGCTATCTGAACTGAGATGCAATAAACATGGGTTTACAGATCACTAAGTATAGAGATACTTCAGAAATCTGAATATATACTATCCCCATTCCTGGAAATTTACCCAAACAAAATTAATCAGCATATGCAGCATATGAGAGAGTGATTTGTAAAAATTCTTATCATACTGAGTTTGGGAAGCAATATTCTTTCTCTTTTAATGGTTGCCTATGAAAAATGAATAATGAGTAACTAATGTTATACTTAATTATAAACAATTAAATGCTTTCATCCTGAAGCAGAAACAAGACTTCAATATCCACACTCACCACCTCTGTTCAACATTGTAGTGGGAGTCCTGGCATGTGTACTAAGGGAAGCAACAGAAATAATGAGTTTAAAATTTTTAATAAGGAAGAAAAATTCTTTATTTGCACATGACATGGGTATGTAGTTATAAAAATATAGAAAAGTTTACAGGAAGCCTATCAAAACCAATACATGAGTTTGCAAAAGCTGCAAGATTAACAAGGTTGATATATAAAAATAAATTGGTTTACTGCACGCTGGCAATGAATAATTAGAAAACAGAGTTTTAAGTCAAGGTCATGTACAATAGCATAATATCATCAAATATCTAAAATTGAATCTTATGAAAGATGTGCAAGCTCTCTACAATGAAATTTCAAAATATTATTGAGAAAAATAATATTGGTATTCACATTTATGGTTTAGAAACCCCAATATTTTCAAAATGAAAATGTACTTTCTACCCAAAACTCTTGCATCACATATGAATGCATATAAATTGACAAGATTTTTCTAATATTTACAGAAAAATTCAAAGAAACTTGGATAGTAAAGACAAGTTTGAAGGAAAAAGAAATCTTATAGGACTGGAGTCTGTCATAGTTGAAGTGTTTTATAATGCATAATAATTCAAACCACAGCATTGGTACAAAGGTAGATCCATAGAACAATTAATCCAATGGGAAAAACTGCACAACAGCTCAGTGAAAAATGAATTGCTTTCCTATAATGGTTGTACAGTAATTAGATATCCATGCTAAATATAAAGAACCTCATACTGCATAAACTATATAAAAACTAAAATCAGGTGTATCAAAGGCAAATGTGAAAGGTAAATCAATAAAAGAACTAGGAAAAAGTGAACAATATTTTAATTATTTGGTGATAAGGAAATGTTTCTTATACAAGATAAAAAAGGAAGCAACAATTTTTAAATGAATATAATGAACTGCATTAAATTAATAGCTTCTATTCATCAAAAGACATCTTTATAGGGTATGGAATAAGTCCTGGGATGTGATATCTACAGATGATATAACTTAAAAGTATTTAAACCAAAGATATTCATGAACTCCTAAAACCACATTTAAAAAGACAGAAAATTTGTGAAAATATTAAGCCATAAACAGGTGTTATGAATTAGGATATATTCAAAAAATTAACAAATGTAAAAAATTGTGTGCAATTTTACTATACTACCTGGTAGCTTTGGGAACTGCAAGGAGGAAGGCCTATAGTTCCGGGGATGGAGAAGTCCCTACTTGTACTTGCCGGGAAGAAAAATCCTTGTCAAGGTCCCTGCGGGTGCCTAAAGGTCAACCAATGAGGATCAGACCCGCCTCAACCTTTAACTCCCATGCCCTGAATCTATAAAAGGAGCCCTCCCAATCTCTGACACGCGACTTCCTCGGCCCCCCGCTCTGTTGGGACCTGGGAACCTCGCCCGGGAGCGGAACCCCAATAAAAGCCTGTGAATTAATTGATTCGTCTGCCTGGGAAGATTTGTTACGCGCCGGACACCTTGCACTACTGACTCCCTAAAAATGGCAAAACGAAAATAGATAAGGGGGAAAAGGATGTGGAAAAAGCAGAATTTTCATGGCCTGCCAGCAGACATCACTTAGCAAAGTTGGTTACATTTACTAATGCTGAATATATGCTTATGGTACTATCAAGCCTCTATGTCTACATATATACCCAAGATAAATGCATGAAAATATTAATTTAAAAATATTGCTATGCACTTAGCATAGTAATTAAGTGACACTTGGGATGTCTATATCCTATATCAGAGTGCCTAGGTTTGAGTCACAGTTTTGTTCCCAATTACAGCTTCCTGAAAATGCACATCCTGGGAGGGAGAAGGTGATGACTCAGTATTTGTGTACCTGCCATTCACACGAGAGACCCAGGATTGAGTTCCTGGCTCCAGGCTTCAGCCTGGACCAGCCTTATCTGTTGCAAGCATTTGGGAAATGAACAAATGAATGGGAGATCTCTGTCTGTCCATCTATCTGTTGCTCTTTCAAAAATATATATTTAAAAAATTTATAAAGGACATATATAAGAATATTCATAATAGTGTTATTATAATATTCTTAAGTTGATAATGTAAATACATTTAAAAGTATTTATACATTTTATACTGATTATAATACATTTAAAAGTATAAAATTAATTAATAAGTTATGACACTGATCAAACTACAATGCTCAAGCTACAAAAATGTATTGTTGGAGTTGGCATTGTAGTGTAGTGGGTTAAGCTGTTGTCTACAATGCCAGCATGCCATATGGTGCAGATTCTTGTCCTGGATGTACCACTTCCAATCCAGCTCCTGGCTTATGGCTTAGGAAAAGCAGCAGAAGATGGCCCAAGTGCTTGGGCCCCTGCTACCCATGTGGGAGACCTGGAAGTAGCTCCTGGTTCCTGGCTTCATTTGGTCCATCCCCAGCCATTGTGGCCATCTGGGGAGTGAACCAGTGGATAGAAGACTTCTCTCTCTCTGCTTCTATGTCTCTCTGTAACTCTTTCAGATGAGTAAATAAATCTCTCTTTTTTTTAAAAAAAAGTACATTGTTGAAAGAAGACATAATAAAAAAAGAAGATTCTTATAATTCCATTCACATAAATTAAATATAGGAAAATGAATAAATCTATATGGATGTAGGTTACCCTTTGAATGGAAATAAGGCCTTTCTCAGGTGCCGGTCATGTACAGCTTGAGTGAGCATGTTCATAAAGTGAAAACTCACCAAGTCACTCAAGATTTGTATACTTTTCTATGGATGCTATAATCCAAAAAAATTTGCATGAACAAACTACATGGAATGGTCAAACAGCAAGTTGGACACAGATAAGGAGTAATATGATGACTGGAAATAGGTCTGGAGGAACTGATTAAATGCGGTGTGGAGAGAAAATCAAAGGAAAATATGAAAGATTAAAAGATGCAGAAAGTAGAATGACAAGCTCTGATATAGATAAACAGTTCCCAAATGGAGGGAACTTAGGGGAACTAATACTGGAAAAGACAAAAATTAATTTTCTAGAACTAATGAAAAATTAGAATGTTCATTTGAAGAATCACAAGAAATCCAAATGAGAATAAATAAAAATAGAAACATATTTATATATAGTGAAATAGAAAATACACACATACACCACACCACACCACACTTAAAATCAAGAGAAAGAAAGCTCATTGTTTAAAAGAAATGAAAATTATCCTAAAAGCCAGATGAGATTTCTAACATTATTACTAATATCTTTTAAACACTAAGACAAAGTCCAGATTTTTCATCCACACCAGGTATCTACCTCATTCCTGCAACCTAGGTGGAAGTAAATCTGTAGGTATGAGCTTTGTTACTTCTTGGGAGTACTGAATTATGGTGTAGAAAATTACTAATATATAACCAGAATGTGTAAACATGTTGGGTAACCCCATATAATGAATATCCTATAAATTTCATTCCTTGTTCAAACAGTAATTCTCTCATCCCCTACAGAATAAGTTGCTTCTCCAAAAACAGATTTAAAAAAAAAGTTCATTTGCACATTAAAAAACAACAACCTACAAATCTCATTAGTTACTGCATTCAATTCTAGTGTCATGATTAATAAGTAATATGCATTCCTTCCCTAAATTACTCAAGTCCTGTTTTGATATTCTGTAATTTATGAGCTATATTATAGAGATAACCACCAGCCACAAACTGTATGTAAAATAGTATATGAAGTAGGGGAAATAAAACTTAGCTAGCATTTTAAATATCATCCTTCATCAGCCTTTTATTTTACCTTTGCCCTCAGCCTCCTCCTTAGCTGATTGAGGGCCCTTGACAATCCTGCCTGGTTGGTTTTGTTCTAGTATTACAGTACCTCTGGTCAATGTGATAGCACAAGAGGACACTAGGTGGACCCCAATTTCTATCTTTACTCCTTCCAGTCCTTATTGATCTCTTGCTTATAAGATGATGTCCAAAATTCTTTTTTATTCTCTGAAGAATAACTAATATTTCTATGGCACTGCAGCAGACTCTTTGGGGAACTTGAGGACAAAAGTACATTTATGTATCCCAAATTATCCTTAGATAGCATAAATCAGTAATCTTCCCCAGGGCTGGTATTGTGGCAAATCAGGTTGAGCTACCACCTAAGATGCTGGCATCCCACATAGGGACAGGTTCTAGTTCCGACTGCTCCACTTCCCACCCAGCTCCCTGCTAATGAGTCTGGGAAAGTCACTGAAAGATGGTCCGAGTACTAAGGGTCCTGCTGTAGTCTCCTGGCTTTGGCCTGGCCCAGCCCCAGCTGCTGCGGCCATTTAGGGATTGGACGAGTGGATGAAAACTCTCTCTGTATGTTTGTGTGTATGTGGAGGGAGATTGGGGGGTGTATCTCCCTCTCTATAACTCTGCCTTTCAAATTAATAAATAAGTCTTTTTCTATTAGTTTTAACAAATTTGATGTGATTTGTAGATACAATTCCAAGAACATAATGATATTCCTTTCCTTCTTCCTTCATTTCCTCCCCCTCATCTTTTTTTCTTTCTCCCTTTCTTTCTATCTTTTTGTTTGTTTTTGAGATAACATATTCACATATATTGCTAATTTTAAAAACTCTGTAAGTGCACTACTGATTAATAAAATATAGTTTATCTCCTCATTTCACTCACTTAACAAGTATTCATTAAGACACACATATGTCAGGTGCTATTGTAGGCACTGGTGCTCCAACAGTTTACACACACCCAAAATATATAACTATAAACATTTTTTAAAAATACTGTTTTTATTATGCTATACTATATTTATATAATCCTATGGAGAAATACAAAGCAAGAAAGGCAAGCAGGAATAAATGGGAGGTAAGTTCAATTGTAAACTGGGAATCCAAGGAATACTTTGGGAAAAACATGGCATTTAAGCAAAGTACCAAAGAAGAGGGAGCAAGTAATTGTGGTTGTTGAGGGAAGTGCATCCTAGCAAAAGAGAAAAGCAGATGCAAAGGTCTAAGCGGAAGCACAACGAATATTGTTGAGAATCAGCAAAGACTCACACTAACGAGAAGGAACACAGGCTCAACCATGAATATCATGGGTACAGTCCTTTGCCTTGCTTCTTGCACTGGAACAGGAGTTCCTGGGATGGTAAATGTTTTGCATAGCCTGCCATTAAGTTGTAAAATCTATGTGTATTTTTGCTGACAGGAACACAGCTGGAAGAAAGCAAATTCAAATCCATAATAAACATCTGTTCCAGTGAAGACAGGACTTCTCCCAACATGATGGGAAGGATCCAAAGTATGAACTTGCCACAAGGTAGCTCCCCATTGAGGGGGCAGGTCTCTGTCGTCACCTAACAACCTTGTACTCACCCACATAGGTCTCGCGAGCAAAGCGTGAACCAGACCTCATATGAATCATGGTAGAATGTATGAAGATCCACCTGGAAAATGAGAGTATGGGTAGCTTGGGGAGCAGCTGCATGATTGTTTTTCTTACTTGTTACTCTATCTACCAAGGAGACTATGATGAGACAGTTTCTCTTTACTTCTGAGGAATGAAATTTCCTATCTTGCTCCTCTGGATTTGGCTGATGGGTATAAATAAAACTTGTTAGGTGTAGCCTAGAATAGGGTCCACAGCAATGAGTCTCCTACACCTCCTATTTAAGTCATCTGGTCCTTTTTGTCTTCAGTGTGTGAGACAAGGACCATGGTTAGCTGGCACCTGCGGCTACTCTTCCTTTTGCTATCTCTGTGTAAGCAATGATATGTCAAAATCAAAAAACTGATTTTGTTACTTTACCAACCAAAATGGTCCATCGTGGCCAAGCCTGGCCTTGTGAGACTGACACTCCCCCAGAGACTACATGTATGGAATGTCAGTGTGAGAGAGCATATGTTAGGAATGCAAGATGCCTTCAGGAGCCTTCCTTGAGCCTTTGTGACCTGTGCAAGCCCAATTACATCACTGGACATGCTGGGTGAATAACTTGGAACAAACAAGATGCAATTCAGGTTAGGAACTTCAGGACACTTGATATTCTAGCCTCCAGAATGTGTGGGGCCTTGGAAGAACTTTACAGAGGCCCCCATCTATGTAAAAAAAGTTGATTGGAAATGAACATATTATAAAATTCAGGAATCCACATGAGGAATAGTAACATAGCAAAAGACCAAGAAGTATTACATATCATGTATTGGTTTAGTGTTCAATCAGTGGTTTCCAGGAGATGTCTTTCCCTTTTCCAGCCTAAAAGCCTTTTCAACAAGCTCTCTTTATGTTCATTGTTAGAGGTGCCATTCTGGGTAAATTTCATATCGCCCACTATGAGGTAACAGTAGCAATGCTCTATTATTCACAAGGACATGGCTCTCCAGAATGTATTATATTGAAACAAGGTACATCTTCATGCCTCTGCAGTCCTCTAATATCTCTTGTTAGGGATGATTACATTATTACTTACTACTCTACTTATTCAGTTGCTACTCCTGAATACAGACTCCCAATAATTTTCTCAAAGATTGTTATTATGCTTTAAGAAGATGATGATCACAAATACAAGTATTAACCAGAACAAGGGGCGAAATATGGGCAATAATTTGCTTTCTGATTATGTTACACTTAGTATTGAGGACTTGATACCTCACCATATAACAACACATCTCACAAGTTCTCTTGAACTCCTTGGGCAGTAATTGTTGTATTACTAGAATACTGTCATTCAATGCTAACCTCACTCCTATACTTTATAAACCTTCAGCAGTGGTGGGAAATAATTAGTGAACAGCTTTTGGACAGAATAAGAAGAATGTTCCTATCTTCATAAGGACCATTCCTCTTTCACTCAGCATGGATTTAGACTGACTCCTGAAATCACACACCCACCACATTGATGAGGGGCAAAAAAGACATCAATTCAAAGAGCCTGATGGAGTTGCAGTGAATTAGCCTTGGCATACCTCAGAGAAGAGATGTGCAGCCAACCACCTGTGAAGGACTGTCTGGCTGCTGAACATTTCCTGGAATTACTCCTGGTACAATCACTATCAGCCAGGGTTCTCAGTCATAAACACCATAATCTACTCTGATAGGTTTAAATGAAAAATAAATTTAGCAAGGGATATAAGATAATTTACAGACTCTCCAGAATGGCCAGGGAGTCACATGGCAAGGTCACAAAGCTAGAAAAATTGTCCATTCACACAATGAAGGCCACACAAGACTTGGCACACAAAGACTCAAGGAAGGGAGGCTGGAAACTCTTCCAGTTGTACCCTGTAGAGTAAAATAGTGACTTAATCCCAACATGTGGCAATTTTCTCACATTGTTCACAAGGATACATCTAATTGCAGGATCTAGCTAAAGTCAATACTTTTTTTTTTTTTTTTGCAGGGGCTCTGAGATCAAGACTTTTCTGTCTTTTAGAAATCATAACTCACAATTATCAAATTGAAGGGAGAGAGTTGAAATTATCAAGATGAAGGGAGAGAATTCTAAAAAGTTGAGCAATCAAAACTAACAAATTATCTGGTTGAGTTTCAGAAGCCAATAATGAACAAATAGTTCATCCCAATATTGTACATATATTTTCACATGTTCCAAAAGATATTTACTGACTCTTTTTTGAAGTTAGTTTATCCACCTATTTGTCTATGTATATATCTATCTATTTACATGCATTGTGTACTTCCTGAAAACAAGAAATATGTTTTGTGGTTTTTTTTTCTCTAATGTAAGCCTTAATAACACCTGGCCCATATTTGAGTCTAAGAACCAATTTGCAGAAAGAATGAGTGGTTGGAATTATGTCAAATTTATCAGAGTAAGGATATAAAAGCCACTCTAAAATATAGGGGCTATTTTTTCCTCCAAATTATGTCATCACTTATACCTACAATTACTACCATCACTATTCTTAGCATTTTCCTAGAGAATTATTTAAAACTATAAGAGTTTCCTCACATCATTGCTTATAATAATGAAATATTTGAGGTAATCTAAGTATTAAAAACTAGTGGATCAGCTTACTATGTTTGCATATGTTATTCCATATAATTGAGCACTATCCAATTATTAACTGCCCAGCATTTACTTTTTTCTTCATTTAATAGAAACATCCCCTTTTTGCTTTCAGTAAAATCCCCATCCACACTGGATATAAAATTGAAGGTGCCCAATTTACCTTGGCCAGTTGGTGACTATAGGTGCCAAGATTGGAGAGATTTTCTGAGCATATAATTTGAAAGACAGGAGTTCTGATGTTGGAATTTATTTATCCCACATTGAAGACTAGATCCTGTTTTTATTGCTTGCAAACAAAAATCCTAAGTGAAGAACTTATGTTTTAGAAGAATGTACTGTTGATCTAAAAAAGATTTACAACAAATTATTCAGTGAAAAAAGTAATATTCAAAACCAGGTGATATGTTCCACAGAATTAACATATTAACACAGAAAACATTATAAATGTATGTATAAATTATTATATTTATGTATGTATAAAATATTATAAATGTATGTATAAAATCATAATTATATTTTCTGGGAGATTATGTTATTCATTTTTATTATCTTCTCTTTGCTAATTCTTATTTTGCAAATATTTTAGTGAACCAATGTACAATTACTGTCATTCAAAAACAAGGGTACTTTGGAAGGGATAAAAACTATAAACCAGATAAAATTTTTGAATGTCAGTTACTTAATCTAAAAACTGGGAAGAGAACCAAAGAAATTCAAGAACAAAAGGAAGAAAAAAAGTCTGCTTGCTTTTACTCAAATAAAACATAATGCTTCCACGTGGAAAAATAAATTTACCATATCCAGCATACTTGATTTGTTTGTGATTTAGCCAGGCCTGGCCTAAGGGGTAAGATGACTGCTTTAGATCTTTTGAAAATTTCAATTCCACTCTTTTACTTTGGCCATGGCTGATGAAACTAGAATCTTCTTCACAATAGCCCCCTGAATTCTTTCTATTTCTTCAATATTTCTTTCTCCTTTTAGTATAAAATCCCTTTCATTTATAACTCACAATAAACTCTACCCAAATCTCCTTCATCACTCGGGAAAAAGGAGGATATTTATAAACTCCAATAAGAGAAAAGTCCAAGGATAGAGATAACATCATACACTGTAGTCAAATAACATCCTTGGGACTCAGTGTCTCTCTATTGATGCTGTTCACTTCTGCTTTGGCTTCATATTTATAAATGCTTCCTTTGGGGTGGCCCCAGAAGCTCCAAATCTACATCTTTTCTGATCTAGTGCCACATAAAAGATAATTTTTATCTTAAAAACTGCAAGTCCCCAAACTGAGGCTTTTTGGACAATGGGTTATATGCCTATCTGTGAGCCAATCATTTTTTTTAAAGATTTATTTATTTTTTACTTGAGAGAGTTACACACAGAGAGAGGAGAGGCAGAGAGAGAGAGGAGAGAGGAGAGAGGGAGAGAGAGAGAGAGAGAGAGAGAGAGAGAGAGGGAGGTCTTCCATCTGTTGGTTCACTCCCTAATTGGCTGCAACAGCCGGAACTTCGCTGATCTGAAGCCAGGAGCCAGGAGCTTCTTCTGGGTCTCCCACGTCAGCGCAGGGACCCAAGGACTTGGGCCATCTTCTACTGCTATCCCAGGCCATAGTAGAGAGCTGGATCAGAAAAGGAGCAGCCGGGACTAGAACTGGCGCCCATATGGGATGCTGGCACTTCAGGCCAGGGCATTAACCTGCCGTGCCACAGCGCCGGCCCCGTGTCAATCATTGTTGACAAATTGATTCTAACTGAAAAAAACAGAGCTACCCACCTGTAGGACAAGAAGGAGAGCCAGTCCATACCATCTCATGCATCAAGAGTAGGAGTGGAGTGAACAACCATGGCAACAATTCTTTCCCAAAAGAGATGTGATCTATTTTGAGCAGGCAGAACCAGCAAATAGTCACCCCATCATTTCCTCTCAAAGTCTACACAAGTATGGAAAGATGGGAGTGAGGACTGAAGTTTGGGAAACTTGCCAAGTCTTATTTTTTTTTTCTCCTTCACACTCTGCGTACAAATAATAATGAAAAATGACCATCAGGATCTAATGGAATGTCAAAAAAAAAAAAAAAAAAAAAAACAAAAAACCAAAAACTGATCTTTGCTCTTGGTAGAATCAAGATAAGATTTTTGACTATCTCTGAACATCAGTTTCTCCATTTGAAAAATGTGGGAGGGAGGAGAGAAATAAGAAAGATGAGCATGAAAGGTCCCTATCAGTACTAAGATTCTATGCTTCTCGATCTTCTAAGATTCTTAGATGAAACCTCATTTTGCTTTTTCACTTTCAGAAATTATTTTTAATGTATCATGCTTCATGGTTATTAATCAGGTATAGACCATGGGAATAATTTATTGTCTGATATTGGGCTTTGAGTTGAAAGAAAGATGAACAATCTGATGACAAATATGTAACAAACAATTTTTATAGAGGTTTAGATATATATTTTGATGAGAATATTTTGATGAATACACGATATGGATGCTTTTGCAGGAAAAGGATAATGTGTTAAGAACAAATTACAGCTCATTATGAAAACATGTTGCACTAACTTCAGGTACAGAAATTATGCCACCCGAGTCCAGGAGAATAGTGCCAAGGAAATTATAATTGTCATTTTTTAGTGATCCTAAACAGGATGCTATAGAGCCTTTGATAGGAAAATAATAATTGCTACCCTTTACTGAACATCTGCTGTGTGTCAGCTGTTCTCCGTGTTCTCTATTCACACTATTGTGAGCCACATTACAGCATTATAGACAGGGGCTATCATGTAAAACGTATGCATGAGAAATGATGAAGAAATTAGGGCTCAAGAAGATCAATAATTTATCCAAGCTCATAGTTCTGTTAACTTGCAGACAGGGATCTATTCTAGAGTTCTCTTGGAGTTTGTGAGTCTATTGTCTTTCCTGCTTTGAGACCAGGCCTTTTGGTAATGTCTGAAGAGGGAATACTTTGCATTCTTGCTTTATATTTGTAAAATTGTTCCCTCTTTGAATTTCAGGCAAATTCATACCAAATGAAGGAATGTCTAAAATAATGCAGAAACAAATCAGAGTTGTGTGTTTTTATATAAATCGTCAATTATTATCTGATGGAGAATACAAAATCTTGACACCAAAATGAATGAACAGGCTCTTATGGTTAAATCCATAAATGCATTTTGTTAGTGATCTTGCAGAAACCATGTTATTAAAACATGTGGCAGAAACATACCATTTGGTTGCTAACTTAGGATTGGTTTAAAGATAGCAGATTAATTTGTTTTTCATGTTTTCTACAACATATGATATTGTTTGGATGAATACAGCTCTGAAGCCAAGAGCACAAACTAACGTAGCAGCTGAAAGTTTCTTACTCTTAAGCGTGGTGATTGTTCCTCATTAAATCAGTGGACATAGATCTGCAGAGCTGCTTCCACAGGTAATTCCAAATGAATCAAGCCCTAGGGGAATCAAGGCAAAGGTTTCCCATGTGCACATTAATTTGAGTGTGTCTCATAGAGCCAAAGGCAGCAACAGAATCCACAGCAACGAGCATGCTAATAAAGTAGCTGGATGTACACAGAAGGAAAGAGAAGCAGAACAGGTCACTAGCTCTAGCTCAGCCGCAAGAAGTCATTCTATTCTACATTTTGAAAGCAAAATAATTATACAAGCTCAGGTAAATCTCCAGAGGTTGGATAATGATTCACAAGCCAGTTGGAACGTTTCCATTTTAGATGTCATTATTTTTGTAATGTCATTGATTGCTTAATCCTGCTAGTTTCCTTAACAGCAAAGGGAAATGGAAACCATTCCTGTAATTGCCAATACGCAGCTTTACACAGAAACCGGTTGAGCCGGAATGGAGATGGTGCTAGGAGTTCAGTCAATGAGTTTTCTCAATCAATCAGCAAGAGCTACTGAGTGCCTATTTTGTGGGTGCTACTCTGGGAAAACTCTATGCTTCTAGATTTTTTTATGCATAGCTACAACAAGTACCTTGCAAGAACTTGGAGAAGGGGAAATGAGTTTGCCTTAGAAAACCAACTTTGAAACCAAGGGATAAAGCAGCAGTAAGAAAATTCACCTCACAGCGATTGAATGGCTCTCCTGGCTAATTGTAACCTGACTGAATAAAATAACAGCAAAGGAAAGGAAGACTGTACTAAACAATGGAAAAGTGAAGTTTGCTAGGAATGAAAATCCAAGCATCTAGAGGGGAATCCTGCCAATGTAAACCTAATGCAAATTAAACATTGAAATGGTTTAGCACCAAAAGCAAGTACAAATTAAAAACAAGAGCCTTAATTCATTCTCCTTATTGAAATATGAGAAGGTTTTCGCCATTTCTATTTTCTTCCAACTTTTCCTTTAGGGAGAATGTAGTTATTTCTCTTCTTTTTAAAATGTAGGGAAACCTTTCTAAAAGTTAAATATGCCTCTCATCAGCTTGATGGCTCAGGCAGGTCTTTCTCAAGTACCAGGGATGATCTCCTTGTAATGCGATCAGCAAGGAAGATACCAATCCCTATCCCTACTTCTGTGCGAGGCCAGGAGCCTAAGTTCAGTGGAAGTTTTGTGGTTTTCCTGGGTTAGGAGGAGGTTGTGTTTCCAATTATATATCCCCAAAACAACACCCTGAAAGTCTGTGCAGGAATTTGAGTTTGCATGATTATTCTCATTCGAAGTTGCAAAGGATTTCTCATAAAGATAGAAGTTTTCCTTTGGAAAAAGGCAGTTAGCTAACACAGAAGTAACTCCAATTACTAAGTGAAAGGAGAACGAACCAGGTATGACAAAAGCCACTGTTACACCCTCTACTCAGAGACTAGTTACTCTTCATCTTGAGAATGTGTATGAAATGAATTGTATCTGCCTAGCTATATCCAAGGGTGAGAACTTGTAGTCTTTGAAGTCTCTTCAATGGACTGCCTGCGAAGCATATCACGTGTGCCTTAACATGTTTTGAATATTAAAATTATCTTCTTTCTCTTCTACCTTAGTGGTGAAGTTTCTTGAGCTAAGTTATATTTCCCCAACACAACTTCCTTTACTCTGATTCAATATTCATCCCAACTCCTAAATTATAGATTACTTTCCCTATAAAGGCCATATCCAATGCATAACATAGGCACCAGAATTTTGATTTGCATTATTCTCATTGCAAATAACTCACGTTGTGAAATAATAAGCATTTGATTATACACATCAGTCTGTATGAGTTTGATTATCATTTGTACATTCCCAAAAAATGATCTGTTCTGTTTTTAAAGATTTATTTATTTATTTGAGAGTTAGCGTTACAGAGAAACAGAGAGAAAGGTCTTCTATCAGCTGATTCACTCCCCAAATGGCTGCAACAGCCAGAGCTGGGCCAGTCTGAAGCCAGGAGCCAGGAACTTCTTCCAGGTCTCCTACCTGGGTACAGGGGCCCAAGCACTTGGGCCATCTTTACTGCTTTTCTAGGCCATAGCAGAGAGCTGGATTAGAAGAGGAGCCAGGACATCAATTTGGGATGCCGGCACCTCAGGCAGAGGTTTAGAAGAATCTGTTCTTAATATACTATCAGCTGTCCAAGCTTGTAAGTTTGAGGAATAACCTCCAATCTGCTGTGAATTGAATCACCAAAATTAATGCCATTCTGTAAGGACTCTTCAGAAACAGCCAACAGGCTTTTCCTAGTGGATTCCTTTAGATATGCAAAATTTTTTCAGAAACAAGAAGATATTAGATGAGGGAGTGAAGTGGGGAGGAGATGGGTAGAGGCAGGCTGTCTCCTTGTATGGAATTGCTCAATGTTAACACAAACATTTTCTGTTTTAGGTGTTGCTATTGGCTTTGCAATAAAAATAGATAAGTACTGGGGTTCCTTCAATTTTTATTCTAGGATATCCAGCTGAATTCACCAAGGTAGAAAACAGTTATTGTGCCAGGGACTAAAGAACAAAGGAGACACTACATTGCATCATAATACGACAGTCACAGGGCTCCATAGACAGCAGATGGAGGATCCCACTTGATTTTGGCCTTGGCATTAGTGTTCACTGCTTCCCATGAGCAATGGAGTAATGTTTTGATCTTTTTTTAAAATGAACAACCTCACCACAGGCAAAATGTGACACTCTGTAATTTATAGAGGTTATTTTGTATGTATGTATTATTTCTGGAAGTGTTAGTTCCTGAAAAATTATTCTTGGGTATATAGATTTTTTAGGTAGCATTGAGAGAGAGAAAAACAGCCCAGCACTGTGGCACAGTGCTTTAAACCACAGCCTGCAGCACTGGCATCCCATATAAACCCTGGCTTGAATCCTTGCTGCTCCACTTCCTATCCAGCTCCCTGCTAATATTCCTGGGAAAGCAGCAGAAAATGGCCTAGTCCCTGTGCCCCTTGTACCCACCTGGGAGACCTGGAAGAAGGCTGGACCAGCTCTAGTCTTTGCAGCCATTTAGGGAGTGAACCTACAGATGGATGGTCTCTTTGCTCTCCTTCTCTCTCTATATAAAGCTACCTTTCAAATAAATAATCTTAAAAAAAAAAAAAGAAAGAAACATTAGTTTCGGGGAAATTTCTAGATACCAGTCATTATCTGGAGCTGACCTTTTAACTCAGTAACATATTTAGGTCACTGCTCCTTCATTTGAACCTCTAATAAACAGCTTCATGTCTGTTTATTCTTTCTGTGCTCATTTTGTCAACCAGCCTCTTAGAAGGCAAGCCAACCTTTGCCTAGTGCAGGCTGTCTTCAGTATATCAGCTTTTCTCTTCACAATTTGTAATCTGCATCTGTGGATAAAAATCTCACTCAACTGCACCCAGGCTGGCACCTATGTACTGCGTAAGACGAAGTCATCGAGATTTATGTTCAAAATTTGAAGGACTGGGGCCGGCGCCGTGGCTTACTTGGTTAATCCTCTGCCTGCAGCACCGGCATCCCATATGGGCGCCGGGTTCTAGTCCTGTTTGCTCCTCTTCTGGTCCAGTTCTCTGCTGTGGTGGGGAAGGCAGTGGAGGATGGCCCAGGTGCTTGGGCCTCTGCACCTGTTTGGCACCTGGCTCCTGGCTTCGGATCAGCGTAGCTCTGGCTGTAGCGGCCATTTGGGGGGTGAACCAACGGAAGGAAGACCTTTCTCTCTGTCTCTCTCTCTCTCTCACTGTCTAACTCTATCTCTCAAATAATAATAAAAAAAATTTGAAGGACTTAATTTGGATTCTGGAGTACCTTACTTTCCAACTTTTCAATTATTATTTGTTTACTAAGAAACCTTTTAGTTTGTAAATACATAATTATTACCCAGTATGCACATTGTCCCTGAAGTTCTTGAAAAAACAACTGTAGGAAACAATGGGCACTTGATAATGGGGCAACTAATAAGTCTACCAACTTTCTTCAGAGTCTCCCATTTATTTTTAAGATGGAAATTGGAGAGCTAGAAGAGACAGTGAAAGAATATGAAAAGTGTAAAAACTCAATCTACATTTCAAGATCCAACTTAAACAGAACTTCTGAACTTCACCACAGTTGTCTGTTTATCTCTCACCTATATTTGAGCATACACAACACACACACATTTCTCTTTTCTTTTCTGAATTCTCAATAATATTTGTACCTCTCTTATGATTGAGATGTATTTTGTAAGTTTTCCTTCCTACAGTTTTTTTTTTTGTAAATTCTGACTGATATTTCCTTTACCCTATTTTTAAAAATTCAGTGTCATCATATGTTACACACACTTTGCCCTAGTTGGTTACTAATGCAGCTATTCACTCTGCAATAAAAGATCGAAAATTGCATTTCAAGCAAAAATAAGTGTATCCCCATTTTCACTTTCAAACAAACCCACTCAACTTTTAAATTACTATTCAGTTGTAAGAACTCCTCATAATAGCCTTAATCATCTATTTTCTTTTACTCTTTTCATTACTAATCAAGAAAATTAACATGGAGAATATAGCTGTTATAATTAAAATAAGATGATTTCACACTATTATATGATAAGGAATGTGATTTCCTCCAAAAAAGCATAATACAATTTTGTGATTTAAAAGCTAAATATTTAGTGGTTAAAATGTCATCTAATTTCATGTTATTCTAGAGAGTGTTGGACTGCTACATTCATCTTCAATACAAGAGGAGAAAATTGGGGTTAAATTGAACTCTGGTAAAAAGAAAGATTCACTGACATTCAGTATTACCTGAGGTGCCATGAAATGTAAAAAATTAAATCATTTTATTTTTTTATCTTAATGCACCTGAGGCTCATTTGCAAAAAATTTGAATAAGCAACTGATTATTTTCATTTGCTCCTATATCAGATGAGTAAGGTCAGAAACATTTGCTGCAATAGAGTGTGTTATGGTCTTTTTCAGGGCCAGGTGAGTGGTTGAGAATGTACACTCTAGGGTAGACATTCATATACAGTGTTCCTGGATATGTGTGTTTATTACCATCATTGTCTTTCAATTAACTATATATGTCTTCAGGAAAATTAGACTGTGTCTTACTAGGGGAAGAAAAAGCGCCATTAATGCTATAGCAGAAATAGACTCTCACTCTTGAAAGACATTAAAAGGTGGTGATACAATAAACTGGAATATGTATTTCATTAGATTATAGCTTCAATTAAATCTTTTTTTGTTTGTTTGTTTCTTTAATATTTTTTTAAACTTTTATTTAATGCATATAAATTTCCAAAGTACGACTTATGGATTACAATGGCTTCCCCCCCCATACCGTCCCTCCCACCCACAACCCTCCCCTTTCCCACTCCCTCTCCCCTTCCATTCACATCAAGATTCATTTTCGATTATCTTAATATACAGAAGATCAGCTTAGTATACATTAAGTATGGATTTCAACAGTTTGCTCCCACACAGAAACATAAAGTGAAAAATAATAGATGATTTTTTTAAATGATGATGAAATCAGAGCAGACCTATTGTCATGTTTAATCCCAGTGAGAGTCAAGCTGGGAATTGATAATTTCTTTTTTTTTTTTTTTTTACAGAGGATCAGTTTAGTATGCATTAAGTAAGGATTTCAACAGTTTGCACCCCCATAGAAACACAAAGTGAAATATATTGTTTGAGTACTCGTTATAGCATTAAATCTCAATGTACAGCACATTAAGGACAGAGATCCTACATGAGGAGTAAGTGCACAGTGACTCCTGTTGTTGACTTTACCAATTGACACTCCTGTCTATGGCATCAGTAATCTCCCTATGCTCCAGTCATGAGTTTCCAAGGCTATGGAAGCCCCTTGAGTTCTCCGACTCTTATCTTGTTTAGACAAGGTCATAGTCAAAGTGGAGGTTCTCTCCTCCCTTCAGAGAAAGGTACCTCCTTCTTTGATGACCTGTTCTTTCCACTGGGATCTCACTCACAGAGATCTTTTGCCAGAGTGTCTTGGCTTTCCATGCCTGAAATACTCTCATGAGCTTTTCAGCCAGCTCCGAATGCCTTTAGGGCTGATTCTGAGGCCAGAGTGCTATTTAGGACATCTGCCATTCTATGAGTCTGCTGAGTATCTCACTTCCCATGTTGGATCACTCTCCCCTTTATTTACTCCATCAGTTAGCGTTAGCAGGTACTAGACTTGTCTATGTGCTCCCTTTGACTCCCAGTCCCTTCACCATGACCAACTGTGAACTGAAACTGATCACCTGGAACAGTGAGATGGCATTGGTACATGCCACCTCGATGGGATTGAATTGGAATCCCCTGGTATGCTTCCAACTTCACCACTTGGGGCAAGTCAGCCTGAGCATGTCCCAAATTATACATCTCTTCCCTCTCCCATTCCCACCACCATGTTCAACAGGGATCACATTTCAGTTAATTTTCAACACTTAAGAATAACTGTGCATCAATTACAGATCTAAACCAGTCATATTAAGTAGAACAGATAAAAAAACTACTAAGAGGGATAATGTATTAAGTTGTTCATTAACAGTCAGGGCTATGCTGATCAAGCCACCATTTCCCATAGTGTCCACCTCACTCCAACAGGTTTCCCTCTTGGTGTTCAGTCAGTCGTCACCGATGAGGGAGAACATGTGGTATTTGTCCCTTTGGGACTGGCTTATTTCACTCAGCATGATGTGTTCCAGATTCCTCCATTTTGTTGCAAATGACTGGATTTCGTTGTTTCTTACTGCGGTATAGTATTCTAAAGAGTACATATCCCATAATTTCTTTATCCAGTCTATCGTTGATGGGCATTTAGGTTGGTTCCAGGTCTTAGCTATTGTGAAAGAAAATTAGTGATATCAATAAGGATATAATATCCTGAACTAAAATAGTAAAATAATAATGTGAGCATGTCTTATCCAGTAAAAACATAAATAGAAATCTTGTTCCTTTTTATTGGTTCTTCCCTGTTACAGTGAACAGTTACCATTTATTTCAGTCAAAATATGGCCAAGAACTTTGAATATCATAACATTAAATGGAATGTGATTACATAAAACACTGGAAAATTCTCAATGACTTATCTGTTCAAAAAGCAATGTAAGAAATAAACTGAAAATAAAAATAATGGTACATTGAAATAATTAAGAATATTACAGTGGTGGAATTAGTTCCTTATTATTCAGAAGAATTGTATAAGAAATATATTGAAATAAAAATCAAGACATAAGTGTAAATCAATGAGGGAATGTCAAGCCCATGCATTAACACCTATTTTTTGGTTTAAAAGAGATTGTGTGGGGCCCGTGTTGTGCTGTAGCTGGTAAAGCTGCTGCTTGCAATGCTGGCATCCCATATGGGTGCAGGTTCGAGTTCTGGCTGCTTCACTTCTGATTTAGCTCCCTGCTGATGGCCTGGAGAAAGCAGCAGCAGATGGCCCAAGTACTTGTGTCTCTGTACCTACCTGGGAGATCTGAATGAAGCTCCTGACTTCTGGCTTTGGCCTGGCCCAGCCCCAGCCATTGAGGACATTGAGAGAGTGAACCAGAGGATGAACGATCTCTCTCTCCCACTCTCTCTGTAATTTTGACTTTTAAATAAATAAATAAATCTTTTAAAAAAAAAGATTTAGTGAAAAAACAATGTGGTACATTCCTCAAAACAGGGAGAGAATTATAGACAGAATGAAAGCCATAATAAATGCTTATAATAGGTAGAATAAAATAGATAGTAAAAAGATTTTGAACAACACAAAATGAATGGAAAACTTCCCTGTAGTCCAGGGATCTTTGAGGTACTAGTGGCAACAGACATAATATTGCAGACATCAGAATCAACCCCAAAAGTAAGAGGAAAGGAAAGAGTGTGCAGAAAAGAGTAAGGAGGAGAGTATTCCATGAGGCCAGTTAGGCTTGGTTTAGCAGAAGAACACAGCCTCCAAAGTCCAGTGGTTTGGATCTGCACGTCAGCTCTGCTATTCAGCTTTACATGACCGTCGACAAGGTGCTGTCCTTTCTAAGGATTAAACGTATGTATACATTATACACAAATTACTATTACTATGATTAAATATCTGTTAAGATAACAGCCCCCTCAAAATGTGTACATCGTAACCCTTGGAATCTAAATATATTTCATGGCAAAGGAGAATTAAGGCTGACCTTAAAATAGATTACTCAAAATTATCCAAGTAGACCAATCTAATAAAAAAGCTGCTACAGTGTAGAAGAGGGAAGTAGAATAGCAAGTATCAGAAGGTCGTAATGTGAGAAAGATTTGACAGGCCATCACTGGCATTTGAGATCCAAGAAGGGGACCACAACCAAGGAATGGGCAGTCTCTGAATCTTCCGGAAAGGAATGCAGCCCTGTTGACTGATTTTAGCTCACTGAGATGCGTTTAAAGACTTTGCAGCCTTCAAAACTGTAAATTAATTCATTTGTATTGTTTTAATGCATTTGTGGTGATTTATGACATCAGAAATAAGGAAGTAACGTGATCATGTTGTAGTCAGTATGGGATAATAAACATGAATTCTCAAAGGGAAGACTGGTAAAGGAAGATGCCAGTGTACTAGTGTTCATTACTTTTGAAGCAAAAATATATGAGGAGAATTCAAAAAGGTTGTGGAAATAGAATTAAAATGTAAGTTTATTTTGGTGCAAGGTTTTTTTTTTTTTTTTAAATGCCCGAATAGTTTCTTCATAATGTGGATTTTCCCTCAACTTTATGAAGACCCCTTATATATCCAATGAGTTAACCAACATATCTTCTTTACTTACTACAAAGAACAATTATAGGGAAAAAAGCTGCATCAGTTTAACAAAGCTAGATGAAAAGATTATTTTCAAAATATAAATTTCTGCTTATCATCCATGTATGTCAGAAAAATTATCTATTTTATTTCAACATTAAGTGGAGAAGATATGAATTGCCACCTCACAGTTAATTTTTCCAGGTCAGTTTTAGAAAGTAGCTCTACTACTAATAAATCAATCTGTCTGGAGTCTCTAATTGGTACACATCTTTCCTCTGATAATCTGTATGTTTTGTCTCTGACAAAATAGTTTCCAAATGTGTGAAATTGTTCCACGAAAATCCACTAGTACTTTAAAGGACAATTCTTTGTTCATGATTAGATGGATGGACATACTGCACATTATTATGGCAAATTTCAAAGGGATAGAAGATAAATGTGGAAACCAAGAAAAATGTTCAGAAGAGTTTGAGCTTGAGTCTGCAAATTCTCAGCTGCAGAGGAAATAGAAAGGATGATAGATACTTCTGTCCATACAGTTAAGAATATTATTAATCATGATTCTTTTCATCCCTATACAGCTTAGAGAGGGAGCTGTTCAAAGTTTTCTTTTGACTATATCTAACACTTTGCTTCCATGGAAGTTATTTTTCCGCAAAATTCCTTAAAATGCCGCTGAACATTTACCATATTACATTGACAGTTTTGTGGTTGAAAATGTTTGTCCCTTCCACCCATCATTTTCTCCCTTACTAAAAGAACCTCATCTTCTTGTCACAGCCCCGTTATGTCAGGAGAAGCTGACTTAGCCCCAGTTCTAAGGATCCATGCCTAACCAATGAGCACATGGTGGGCCTCTGGCTGGAAGTTTCATATGAAATGTGTGTGAAACCAAATTCTAGCAAATTGGGAGAGATTTGCTGAGAGCTTTGGTGACAAGCTCATCCTTGATCTTATAATGCAGTCCGGGAGTCATTTTTCCCTTTATCTGCCACGAAGGGAGCAGCACAAGACTGGAAACCCTGAAGAAACAGAACCAGAACCCCTGAATTAAGCAGATCTACTGTGGTCTGACCTCCTGACATCAGCCACAGAAGCCAATTAAGCTTTGTGTTGTTTAGAACAGTTTGAACTGGATTTTGA
Organism: Oryctolagus cuniculus; assembly: GCF_964237555.1. Lineage (NCBI taxonomy): Eukaryota > Metazoa > Chordata > Mammalia > Lagomorpha > Leporidae > Oryctolagus > Oryctolagus cuniculus. The sequence continues at coordinate 159,035,933 of NC_091434.1, read as the reverse complement.
GGTACTTATTATTTGGGCATACATATCAAAAATGGTCTGGTTCTCGAATCAGAATACTGCTGATTCTGGTTGACCTTACACAATGGTGTACTTTAGCCAGAGAGATTACTGATCACAAAATTTGAGGGTTTTATTAGAAAATGAGGCTTCTTAGATGTCCTTCTTTTATGAAAATGTTCTTCCTATTTGCACATCAATTGATCCTTTTGTTCTAAATTAACAAATAAAATTATGATTTTATTTCTCATGCTTCCTTTTGCTAAAGCAAATAGAACACAGAAGTGGGGCAAAGCCAAGAGATGTACCTAATGGCTTATTGAAACCCTTTGATTTTTTAGGTTAGTAAAAAGTTAATGTAGGGTTTACATATTCAGGACTGTCCTAGAAAGCAAGCTGCTGGGGGGAAAAAAAAAACAACAACAACAATGATTCTAATCTAAGAAAGACCTGCTTAAATTAAAAATAAAAAACAAAATAAATTAAACGTAAACAAATAGAATATGAAACATTTTAAAGTAAATAGAGATGTATACTTAGTTTTACTAAATGTTATGATGTTATTGCTAAATTAGTAAGACAGAATAGAGGCCAGTGCAATGGCTTAGTCACAAATGGGCGCTGTTTTGTGTCCCAGCTGCTCCACTTCTGATCCAGCTCTCTGCCATGGCCTGGGAAAGCAGTAGAAGATGGTCCAAGTGCTTAGGCCCCTTCACCCACGTGGGAGTCCTGGAAGAAATTACTGGCTCCTGGCTTTGGATCTGCCCAGCTTTGGCCATTATGGCCAGTTGAGGAGTGAGCTAGCAGATGGAAAACCATTCTCTCTGTCAGTAACTCAACCTCTCAAATAAATAAATAAAATAAAATCTTTTTAAAAAGAATAATATTTCAGTTAAGGAAATGCATATTATAGGAAGAATAATTTGGAAGCAATGTCTCTTTTCAAGAGTTGGTCACAATCTCTAATTTTTTTAATAATTTATTTAGGGAGGTTGGAGAGAGAGAGAGAGAGAGTTTGCACTTCCATTGGCTGATTCCCTCCTCCAGGTGCTTGCAATGGCCAAGGGTTGAAGGCAAGAAATAAGAACTCAACTCAGGTCCTCCATGTGGGTAGCAGGGATTCAACTACTTGAGTCATTACCACTGCCTCCCAGGGTCTGTGCTGGCAGAAAACTGGAATCAGTCATCAAACCTAGGCACCCTAATGTGGAACATGACATTCTACCTTGTCTGAGCAAATGCCTACTCCAAACACATTTATTTTAAACTTTGATCTTCAAATAACTTTTCTTTTAAAATGCATTTGATTTCCAATTCTTGCAAATGACATCCCATTGCTTTTGATTTTAGTGTATTTTTTTTCTTTATTTGACAGGTAGAGTTATAGACAGTGAGAGAAAGAGAGAGAAAGGTCTTCCTTCCGTTGGTTCACTCCCCAAATGGCCACTATGGCCGGCACTGCGCCGATCTGAAGTCAGGATCCAGGTGCTTCTTCCTGGTCTCCCATGCGGGTGCAGGGGCCCAAGCACTTGGGCCATTCTCCACTGCCCTCCCAGGCCACAGCAGAGAGCTGGACTGGAAGAGGAGCAACCGGGACTAGAACCGGTGCCCATATGGGATGCTGGCACCTCAGGTGGAGGATTAACCAAGTGAGCCATGGTGCCAGGCCCGATTTTAGTGTATTTTTAAAATTGTTTGTTCAAAAGCTAGCCCTGTGGTGTAGCGGGTAAAACTGCTGTCTGCAGAGCAGACATCCCATATTAGCTCTGGTTTGTGTTCCACTGCTCCACTTCTGATCCATCTCCCTGCTAATGTGCCTAGGAAAGCAGTGGAGGATGGCTCAGGTACTTGGCCCCCTGCACCCATTTGGGATACCCCAAAGAAGCTCCAGGTTTTCAAATCTACCCAGCTCTGGCCATTGCAGCCATGTAGTGAGTGAATCAGCCATTTGGAAGGAAGATCTTACTCTCCATCCCTCTGTATCTCCTTCTGACTCTCTGTAATACTGCCTTTCAAATAAATAAGTAAATCTTTTTTTACAAAAGTGTTTGCTCATTAACAATTGACTCTCAATAAATAAGCTTTAGGTGGAAAATATTAATGAATTCAGGTTACTAAGAATTTACTTAACTGCAGTACCACTGGCCCATAGGTTTCATATTAGTACCACAGGTCTTGCTGCTAGTAATTGTTTACATTTTATCTCTTGCTCTACAGGTATCTGGACACATTTCCAAGGAGTAATTAATTGACAAGATCTAGTGCTACCTCTTCGAGGAAGGCTGTATGATCCTCCTAATGCCATCAATCCTCACTTCCTCTGCACTTCCATGGTGCTCTCTTCATACCTCTTTAGTATAGTGTTTACTTCCCTTTTTAAATTTTTTTTTTGTATAACTGTCTCCTTTCTTAGCCCATGACACCCTCAACAACAGACAGTTTTGTAGAACTTTGGACCTCGGTACCTAGCACACACCTGACACAAGTGCCATCAATACAAAGTTTCTCATACCCCTGGTTAAATTAAGCTCTTCTAAAGAGTTCCTAGTTAATGCCACTCTTTATCTGGAAGTTAAAGACAGTTACCTCCCCTCCTACTCCCTCTATTGCAAAAACTTTCAATTCATAGGGGTTAAGAGACCACAATTAAATTCTAGCTCTGTGCTCACTAGCTGTGCCACCTCAAGGAAGTTTCTTAACATCTCCCTGAGTCTCAATTACTTCAGCTGTAAAGTTGTTATAATAACAGAATCTACTTCAGAGAGTTTTGTGAGGATCAAGTGGGAAAAAAATGTAAAGGTTTTAGTATGTAATATGCACTTTTACATTTATGTAGGTGACAATATTTCTGGGTTTAACATTAGCTATTTTTATTGCTGTCATTCCTATTAGGTACTGAAGTATTTTTCTATCAGTGTGATTTGATATTAAACTTTCAATGATAATGAAATTGTATTATGGGAAGTGAGGCTGTGAATTAAGGTTGCCTTGGGAAAATTCCAGATAATTTAACAGATAACAATTATATTATAAACAGGAAACATTTATGCCAGGATTGCACTTTTATTGTTCATAGGCTATTTTTTGCTAGGAAAGCAGGTTTTTTATTTCTCATCAATCATCCATCCATCATTTGAATTCATTGGTGGCTATATTCAAGGTTTTAGCACATAGATATCTTCTTATAAAAATGCTAGAATTCAAATAAACTGTTGATAGTTATGGATTAAAGTATAAAAATGATTAGCTCTGTGTTCAAAATGCTACAAATATCCCTCAATCTTTATGCATTGTATATCATTGCAGATAAGACTGGATTATGAAATATTTGGATAACAGACCAGTAAAATGATCCACTAAAATGTTAATGATTTAGCACCATCTCCTAAAATCATTTTTGTAGCAATTCAGCTCCTGGAAATTTTTGGGTGTGGTGGGCATATGTGTAGGAGAGGAAAATGTATTTGTATAAATGTTAGTGCTTCTGAAATTTCTAAACATGCAGATTCTATCACAATTCCAAAGAATCTTACATGATGTTGTTTACAGTGGTTTTTTATCTGTAATACTAGTTCTTTGAAATATTCAAGTTAAAAAGAATTAAAGTAGTTAGAAGTAACAGGGACTATCCTGTTAAAAGTTTAACTGAGATTTTTGGTTGGACTACAGAAAATATGAGTTTATTTCGGAAACAGACACTTAGGCTGTACTCTACTCTTTGTACACTTTCTAGTTAGGAAAGCATAAAACCACAAATGTAAGATCAATTGCATATTCGAAGGTGCCATTGTGAGGGAAAGCACCTAGAAACTGGCAATGGTCTCCTCACAGATGCACTGAATTAGGCCTGAATTTCATGAGCCTTTATAAACGCTTACACATTACCTTGACCTTGGGAGCACTTTCTTTGAGTTCTCAATAATATGTTTAAAAGTTTAATTTATTGTTTTGTTGGCACTTTCAATTGCTTTAATGGGATTACAGGTATTATCTCTAATATTTTAATTTGGTACCTGAAAATTATTTCAGATTAAAAAAAAAAACTTTTGTGCAACTGGCAGTGCCAAAAAGAATTTTTTTTTAATGTGTGGAGAGGAGAGGAATAGAAGAGAGAGGAAAGGAAAAAGAGAAATGTCCACCTGATCACACAAGGAAGTGGAGGAAGAAGAGGAAAAGCAGGAGTAATCATTTCATAGAACCAGAGGAAAAGAGTAAAAAAAATTACATTTGACTTTGTTGCTCTCCATGTTCATCACAATCTTGATTTTTAAGCACTTACTAAGGTATATTTTCCTACAAATCTCCAGCAATATTTGTAATAAATATTACAAATAATTGTTATAAAAATTTTAATAGAGGCAGAGCTAAGATGGCGGAATAGTGAGGACGCGCACTAATAGTCTGGGAAAAGATAGGTTAATAAAAGTGGAGTTACAGTAGTCTCAGGGAAAGGCTTGGGGGAAAAAATTGCAGAGGAAACTCTTCCGGATCTAGTGCATGTGACACAGATGACCTACAGGGAGAGCAAGGACACCCACGGCGCTGAAGCCCAACAGCAGAGTCTATGCATCTGCGCTGGAAGGGGAGGTGAGCTCAGTAACCCGAGGCATTGGTGGGGAAAGGGCTTGAAGCCCCGCTGGGGAAAGTTCACCAGACTGACTATAGGAGAGAGGAAAAAAAAAGGGGGGGACCGCTACAGTCTCTCTCTGCTCACCTCACAAAGGTGAGCAAGAGACAAAAGAGCAGGCGCCATTTTGGACATACGTAAAAGGTGCGCGACCTCAGGGCTGTGCGCAACCTCAGAGCTGCGCCCACCCTCAGTCAAACAGAAAAACCTGACTCTGGGGGGTGAAATAAGAGGAGGTTAGGACTTAGTGAATGGGTGGAGCTAATGAACTGAGGTGGTGAAAAAAGAGATGGTGGGCGAGAGAACTCACAGAGTTCACTTGAGTACTCTTCCAGAGACGCTATAATTCAGTAACCTTGGCAACCCGGTGGGAGACTGCAGGAGAATTTGAGCCCACACTGAGGGAAGAACAGATTCTTTGTGTGGTCCTTGGGGGAAAAGCAGATGAATGATATACCCACAGAAGCCAGAGATTGGAAGCTGACTACCTCAATTGTGCTCAGCTGTGCAGTATTATTTCCCTCCTGAATCCTAAATAAATAAATAAATAAATATATATATATAGAGAGAGAGAGAGATTTACCATGCCTAACCTGAGTGTGTCACCTTTGGCACACCCTTAACCCTGAAGAACCAAGCAGAGCTCTCTGGCCACACCCATCTCAAGCCTCAAGCCTCTAAGGCTCCTCCAAAAGCAGACAGTCCACTTAACACAGACATAGTATAACAAGAAAAAAAACACCACAGCGAGGGAAGAAGAATCCAAAGAATATCTCCACAATGCCAAGCAACAAACACAGAAACTGAGGAAACAAGAACAAGGAAGACATTATGACACCCCCAAATGAACAAGACACCCCAAGCCAAGATTATGAGATAGAAGAAGATGATGAGATAGAAGAAATGCAAGATACGGATTTCACAAAATTTATGATAAGAACATTTAGAAGTTTTCAAAAACAAATTCTTGAACTACAGAAATCCTTAATGGACAAGATAGAAAATCTCTCTCGTGAAAATGAAATCTTAAGGAGGAATCAAAATGAAATGCAGAAACTAGTAGAACAGGAAAGTGTGATAGTGAAGAGAAATCAAAATGAAGAACTCAATAGATCAAATGACAAACACATTAGAGAACCTTAAAAACAGAGTCAATGAGACAGAAGAGAGAATATCAGACTTAGAAGACAGAGCACAGGTAAGTGTACAGTCAAACCAAAGAAAAGAAGAAGAAATTAGAAATCTAAAAAATATTTTTGGGAATCTACAGGATACTATTAAAAAAACCAACATTCGAGTTCTAGGAGTTCCTGAAGGCATGGAGAGAGAGAAAGGATTAGAAGGCCTTTTTAGTGAGATACTAGCAGAGAACTTTGCGTGTTTGGAAAAGGATGGAGATATCCTAGTACAGGAAGCTCATAGAACTCCCAGTAAACATGACCAAAAGAGATCCTCACCACGACACGTTGTAATTAAACTCACCACAGTGAAACATAAAGAAAAGATCCTAAAATGTGCAAGAGAGAAATGTCATATTACTCTCAGAGGATCTCCAATTAGACTCACAGCAGACTTCTCATCAGAAACACTACAGGCTAGGAGGAAATGGTGAGACATAGCACAGGTGCTAAGAGAGAAAAACTGACAGCCCAGAATATTATATCTTGCAAAGCTCTCATTTGTGAATGAAGGTGAAATAAAGACCTTTCATAGGAAACAGAAATTGAAAGAATTTGTGGCCACTCATCTAGCCCTGTGAAAAATGCTTAAAGATGTGTTACACACAGAAACACAGAAACATGGTCATCAATATGTGTGGGCAGCCACAGGCAGTCACCCCTTTTGTTTACACTTAAACATATGGATGGAGACATCCTGGCACAGACAATAAGCTAAGGAGATTCCAGGAAGAGGCAGGAAGAATCATATCTCACTGCTAGACTTCTCACAAAAGATGATGTAGATAATCAGCCACACCTGAAACCAGCATTTATTACCTAGGTGTTTTATGATACCCTTGTAATCTATGATTGATAACATTTTGTGATCTGTTAAGCAGAAGAATTTTATCGGGAACTCTTTGTAACCGCAAAAGTCTTTTAGATATGTAAATCCTCTGTGTGCCTTCTTGTGTACAACTGGTCATGTTTAAATACTACTGGACTTGTTGAATAAACAAGCCTTGATCAGGATTTGTCTTGGCTCCATTCTTTGCATCCTTGTCCCCACATTCAGATAGGTACATAGTATTTTCTTTGTAGTTTTAATCTGATTTTCTTCAGTAGTTTATAGTGTTGAGTATCTTTTCATGTGTACATTTGTCATTTGTACATCTTCTGTGGAATATCTGTTCAAAATGACATTTTGCCTATACAGTTGTCTACTCACCTTTGTGGGGGATGAATTCTAGGACTCCCCATGATACCAAAATCTAAAGATGCTCAAATGCCTAACATAAAATGATATGGTATCTGCATATAACCTACAAACATCCTCCCATGTGTTTTAAATTATCCATCCTTATTATTCATAATACCTAATATCTTACAAATGCTAATGACCACAAAAAAGTTTACACATGTTCAGTAAAGGCACAATTTCCTTTTGAAATATGTTTGATCCACAGTTGATTGTATCCACAGATGCAGAACCTGTAGATATGGAGAGCCAACTATACTTAAGTTGGCTTATTTGACTTTACAATTACAATTTGGCTATTACAATAATTCATTACATACCCTGGAAATAAGTTCTTTGTCAGATGTATGCTTTATGAATATTTTATTATATTCTAAGGACTCTTCATTTTTAATGGTATATTTTTAGGAAAAGAGATTTTTAATGTTTATAAAGATAATTTTATCAATTTTTTGTTTCAAGTTTTTCACTTCTTATTCAAGAAATTTTTATATAAGTAAATGTAAAAAAGATTTTTCTATTTCTTTCTAGAAATGTCATAAATTTAGACTTTGTCTTAGGTTTATCATCCATATCATATTAATTTTTATATGATGTGAGATGATGCATGGTGTTCATTTTTTATATGGCTATCCAGTTGTCTCAGAATCAATTGTTGAAAAGACTATTTTTATGCTACCTTTCAATTTCTGTACAATGATGATGTTCTGGAATAGCCAATGATTATTTTTTAAAATATTTAACAATATTATTTTATATCCATTTTGTAATAAATATCACCATCTATGAAAAAAAGTGTAACTATATAGGACATTCATGCTCTGCCTTTGAAGAACCTGTTGTTACATCAACTTCACTGAGGCATCATTCATAAATAGTGAATTGTATCTTTTAGTGAAATCACTTTTAGAAGTAGGGCAAAAGAGAAACTGGTGATAATTTGCTAGTCTCTGTCTATACAACTCCTAATTCAACAATGCATATTATTGATTGCCTACCTTGTGTCACATGCGTACTGTCAGGAGATAGAAAAGAAGTAGAAACCATTTCCTAGATGTTCTTATTTTGGCAGATTGGCATAAAGATGTCACTCATAGTCCAGTCACTGCTGTTAAAAAAGGTTTAGGAAAACGAAACCTAAACTAAATCATAGAGGAAGTTAACTTTCTAGGAAAATCAGATAAAACCTCACAGAAGTGTCATTGAATTAGATCAAGTTTATTATAGTTCTTCTTTGCTAATTCCAAAAAAAGAAATATGCTCATTAAAGAGAATTTAGGAAATATGAATACATGCTTTACATGCTTATGATCTCATCTGGATTAAAAAGTGCAAAGGGAAACCCTGCCTTAATTTAAAAAGGGAAACCTATATGGCTTCCTGTGGTCCTTTCCTACAGCAGAGGTTTGTTTTTGTTTTTTTTATTCATTCACTAGAAGTAGCCCCACCAAAGTGTATCCCTTTTTATTTGGCCAAATGTGCTTCCCAGGAAAAAAGGAAACTAGGTGGATATGAGAGGTGGGGATTCCATGATATGAGCACAAACATAGAAACATCAGTGCTTTCTGTTTCTGTAGTACTCATCATGAGCCACACAGCCTAAGTGCTTAGCTGAATTTCTGTCACAACCTTATGCGGGCTTTATACAGAGAGAAAACTGAGGCAAGAAATCTTTTTCCAGTCTCTGCAGTAGATTGTTCTTTACAAATATTCACTCTCCCTACTTTACCACTCCACTGATGCTTGGTTGGGGCATGCAACTGGCTTTGACCTCTTGATGAAAAAAATGTACTTCCCCGTGCTTTTGGTTAGAAAGAGTTGGCTATGTGATTTTCTTTAAGATCCAATAGGATCTTAGCCAGCATAACAAAGGGGCCTGAAATACATGTAGGAGTAGGCAGTGTTCTCCTTTTATACCTCTGCCATCATTATTAGAACATGCTTTAGCAGCCTATTACAGGTCCAAAGGGGCTGAAAGGTTGAGTAGACCTGGAACCAAATGTAACTTGCAGCACAGCTGAACTTGGATCAGAAAACACATGGAAAAGTGAAAGAGGACAGTTGTTCATTATTTATTCCCTAGAGTTTTAGGGTGGTTTATTATTTAGTTACCTAAACGGAAGAAAGGATTTGAACCCTGACAAGATAGGTACAGGGTCCACAACATAATGTCATCTATATGGGAAATAATAAATTATCTTCAGACATTCAGGTAAAGCTAATTAGTAGATGTTATAAAGGTCTATAACTCTGGAGAACATTATGGGTCTAGAATTAAGATATTTTATTGATTAGTTTCTAAATCTTGGTGAATCATTTAAAGCTCTCTGTGCTTTCTAAGACTATTGCAAAGGAATAAAGTGACAGCCATTCATGTTCTTTAGGAATGTTGAAAGTATTATGGAAATCCAAGTTTTCTTTGAATCTTTTTTCCTTTCTGCTGTATTCTCAGTGCCTAGAACAGTGCCTGATGTGTTTGATAAATTTAACAGAATTCTTTTCAAATAGAATTCCCAGCTCATAAACAGAAACATCACAAAGAACATTTATCATTAGGTGTGGGGAGCAACTGAGACTAAATTACTGGAACTAAGACTAACACTATGCATCTACTCTCCTACAATATGGCGCTGAGAGACAGCAAACAACTTCTACACAGCTGCCTCACCAGTTTGACTGATAAGCTGCAGGAGCTGATCCTGCTCCTTATTGGAGGAGAGCAGCGTGCTTGGCGTGTGGGCAGCAGAGCATGGCTTGGTGGAAGAGGACTATAAAGGAAGAGAGAGACAATATGCACCGGGGAACACCTGAGGAACATCTGAGCAGCCCCTGAGAGAGCTGGCTGGCAGTGTGCCACTCCTCCGCGGAAGCGGGGAAAGCGGCAGGGGTGCCGCCCCTCCGCGGAGGCAGGGGGCCGGCAGCTAACCCAGGATGGCATCGTTCCACCGCAAGTGAGGGAACGGCAGCAAACCTGGGAAAGGGCTGGGCAAAGAGAACAGCGTAGGGTCCGGTGTCGTTCCTCTGCAAGAGGGGGAGCGACAATTAGGGAAGGGATTTCTATTCTTAAATAACAGTAGGATAAAAAGTCAAGGAAGTTGCTTCCTTTTATAGCAGTAGTTTTTTTTCTTCGATACAGAGGGTGTTGGCTTCTTACTCCTACTGTCCAACTAATGCCCACAAACCAATGTTCTGGAAATGCTAACATTAAGTAAGATTGTTATTGCAGTCCTATATTAGGATTCTTTCAGTCCAAAGAGTGCTTTATTAGAGGATAGCTATTTAAATTTAACATATGTTCTGCAATTAGCAAAGAGAGGAGTGCTGGTTCAAGTCACAGCTATTCCATTTCTGATCCAGCTTCCTGATAATGCGCATGGGAAGGCAGGATGGAGCTCCTGGCTCCTGACCTTGGTCTGGCCCACATCTGGCTGTTGCAGCCACTTGGAGAATAAATCAGCAAATGTACAATCTCTCTCTGTCTCTCTCTTTTTTCCCTGCCCTCATTGCTCTTCCTTTCAAATAAATATTTTTTAAAAATGTTGAAATTTACTTACAAAATACAGATAGTTTAGAAAGTAGCCAAATGAACATCCAGAATGAAAAGTTAGGTCACTGTATGAGAAGTGAAATGTCCATGTGTCACTTTTCCTTTGCTGTTTTCCATGCAGTAAAACAGCCTAATGTGATGCCTCACTTTTTAAGATATCTATGTTTTGGCCAGCGCCACAGCTCACTAGGCTAATCCTCTTCCTGTGGTGCCAGTACTCCGGGTTCTAGTCCCAGTTGGGGTGCTGGATTCTGTCCCGGTTGTTCCTCTTCCAGGCCAGCTCTCTGCTGTGGCCCGGGAAGGCAGTGGAGGATGGCCCAAGTGCTTGGGCCCTGCACCCGCATGGGAGACCAGGAGAAGCACCTGGCTCCTGGCTTTGGATCGGCGCAGTGCACCCTCCGTAGCGGCCATTTGGGGGGTGAACCAACAGAAGGAAGACATTTAGGTCTCTCTAACTCTGCCTGTCAAAAAGAAAAAAAAATCTATGTTTCATTTGCCTAGGATTCAAGTTAGGGCTATTATAACAGTTTAGGTTTGGATAAGATAGACAGTTGGTTCCTCACATCAAATAACAGAGAAATTCAAACTAGAGATGTAATTTAACTTGTTCTACTTTCTGTTGTAGCACAGGCTTCCTTTTTATCCCAAAACTTCTCTAATCATTTCCTGAAAAAATATTTTGTGTTGTTGTTAAAGGGTTACTTCAGCTCCAAATTTTGCTGTTGAAATGTTAACTGGGACATTTGGTCAGCAATACATAGATATGAAACTGATTAACAATCTGGAAGCAAAAATTTTACTGAAGTATCATTCATTGTAGTGAGTGCTTCATCCTGTGACAGATATTCTTCATTGAGGGTTTTGGGTGAAACTCCTTCCATCTCATCTAAAATCTTTTAATACCTATCACTAATCCCAGACAATTTCTGGTCTCCATTTAACATGTGCTATCACTGTAATGTAATCTATCAGTATCATATTAGTTAGTACAAGAGGGCTTAAAAAGGAAGGAAAAATTATTATCCTTTTAATTATTTTTAGTACAGATTTTCATCATAATGATTTTTTTGTTTATTAAATATCTATATCTATCTATCTACCTATCTACCTACCTACCTACCTATTCAAAGACCTCCTGTTTATAACTCTTGGCTAGGAAAATGTATAAGATCATAGTAGGGAAATAAACAGCAAGAATACAAATAAAATTCATATCCTGAATTCCTTAGCAGGATTTAAGGTATTAAATCTGATTTTGCCTAACTTACCAACCTGTACCTATTATATAGTCCCGGACTCCAGATAAAATTGAAGTGGGAAGAATTTAGCACTATAGGAGTGACTTAAATCTTTCAAAAGAAGCAAGGGATAGATCGTTCAAGCTTCTTTGGTATAAAGAAGATACCAAAACTAAAGTGTTATTTTTGAAAACTGATAAAAATGTCTTTAATTAAAAGAACTTCTTAAGTGTAAATTTGCATGAACTCATTAATTTTGGAGACATTCTAACATCTTCCTCTTGTTTTTGCTTAATATCAGTTTCTTAACCAAGGTATTTCAATTAAATATACCACATTTTCCCCAGTTATTTTGTTTCCTCTATTTCCTTTGCCTTTGCATATTCTTGACTTCGAATTTTTACAACCTGAGTTATGTTTATATAACAAACAAAATATAGGACTAGAACTCTGCTGCCTTTTAGGAAAAGGTCCAAAATCTTTGGAGTGCTCTGCAGGGCCACAAGGTCTGCCTTTAGTCCTCTGCACTGCAGTCACTCTGGTTTTTATTTTAAGATTTATATTTTTACTTGAAAGGGAGAAATACAGAAAGAGAAGGAGAAAGAGAGAAAGAGAGAGAGAGAGAGAAATATCTTCCATCTGCTGGTTCACTTCATAAATGGCCATAGTAGCTGAGATTGGGCCAGGCTCAAGCCAGCACCCAGGAACTTTATTCAGGGCTCCCACGAGGATGCAGGGACCCCAAACCTGGGCCATTCTCCTGTGCTTTCCCAGGCCATTAGCAGGAAGCTCGATTGGAAATGGAGCAGCCAGGACTAGAACAGATGCCATTATGGGACACTGGCACTGCAGGTGTAGGCTGACTCCTCTATTTTTTTTCTTTTGTCAAACTATGTTCCTTCCTGCATTGGGATCTTGAAATGATCCCACATTCTGCCTAAAATACTACGTGTTAATGTAAAAAATTCATACCTAATCCTAATTCATCTATATTATTACCTTACACCATCTCCATTCCAAATGTTTTGAAGCAAATATCAGACATGATGAAACATTCTTTATTGCATTTTATCATTAAGATGTCTCTTCAAGTGCCAATTGCATCCTGCATCTCTTGGTCAGACTACATCATATTGTACATTCTCAAGGCACTCAAATTTTACTTTATAACAACAATGTAGGCATTCATTGTATTTGTGTTTGTGTGAGTTTTGAATTCATGACTTATCTTTTCCCCTAAACTTCATGTTACAAGAAGGAGAAATTTTGTTTTTTTTTTTGTTTTTTTTTTTTGTTGTTGTTGTTGTTGTTGTTCATCATTCTATCCATTCTGCTTATCAGAGTGCCTGGCTCAAAGTGAGTTCTTAATACACAGCCATTGAATTAATTAAACTTTGTGGATTTCCAAAACAGACCCCGTATGTTGCTGCTTGCTTAGCTTTCTTCATCATCTTTTGACTGAAACCAGAAGCTTTCTTTTACCTAGTTCCTGTGGTCTCTCCTGAAGCACTTGATAAAGTACTATTTTTCTCTAACAGCTGCTGTTTGTCTATTTTTTAAATGCATGCATTAGGGGCCGGCACTGTGGAGTAGTGGGTAAAGCCACTGCTTACCGTGCTAGCATTCCGTATAGGTGTTGGTTTGAATCCAGGCTGCTCCACTTCTGATGCAAGTCTCTGCTAAGGCCTGGGAAAGCAGTGGACACACAGTGGGGTCCTGGAAGAAGTTCCTGGCTCCTGGCTTCAGACCAGCCTAGCTCCAGCCTTTGCAGCTGACCTCTCTCTCATACTCTTTGCCTCTGCCTTTGTAACTCTGCTTTTCAAATAAATAATTTTTTTTTAAAATGCACGCCCTAACAAAATTTATAAATAATGTTTACCTTAATTTTCTAATGCTTAAACATAGGATTAAATAATTAATACATTTACTAATATTAAATAATTAAGATATTTAAGTAAGAAATATTTCCTATACATCATTAAATTGCTTTCCACCACTGATTATAGAACAATGTTGTCATAGAAATCAGGCTGTGGGAAGGTAGCACTGATGTAAGTGTTCATTATGCGTCATGGTAAAAACAACACTGATCAACTGAGAAAAACAACAATCAGCTGAGAGGTTGGTGGATCATCTTAAAGAAAATAATTGCCGAAATATTACATTATTTTTGTTCCTTGATTTAATTTTTTCTTCTAAATCAAATGAATCCAATATTTGCTTCATTTTATTTATTAAATCTCAATATGATTTAAACATTCTATTTCAGTTTGAGTAAGAAAAATATGCATTCAGAATATTAAATATTTGGAAAACTTCAAGGACATAAAAATGTATTCACAAATCTGGTATCATACATTTTACAAACGTATGTATGTATGTATATATGTATGTAGTTGAAAGATGGAAAGAAAAAGAGAACTCTCGTCTACTAGTTTACTCCCCAAATGCTTACAATGGCCAGGGGACTGAAGCCTGGAGATGCACACTCAATGCAGATCTTACATGTGGGTTACTGGAATAACTACAGAGCCGTTGTCATTGCCCCTGAGCTGGAGTCAAAGTGTTGTACCTGAGCCAAGTACAAACAAAGGAGTGCCACACATTGATAAAATCTGATGGTCCTTTATTGCAGGTAGTGGAGAGTGGGCTCATGCCCTAAAGAACTCTTGAACCTGAAACCCAAAGCAACAGGCTTTATAAAGGCTAAAAACTGCAAAATCGGGAGGAGAATACATGGTTGCTGAGATCAAGGGGGAGTACATAGATACTGGGGTCAAGCTAACCTAAAATCTATGCAAAATTAATATCAATTATAATCTTGACAATACCAGTTACAATCTTAACAATATCAATTATAATCTTATCTTTAATCCAAATATTGGTTTTAATCATATGTAGGACATAGACAAATTACATTTTTATCATTAACCCAGGTGTAGCCTATCTACTTTCAAGTTTGAGCAATCATGCTAGGGGGTTTCTATGCTCTGCCAAGTGTGAAGTAGTGGACTGTTACTGTCCGACTGTTTTAGATCATAGTTTCAGACCAAAGTCTCACGTGGGGTAGGAGGTGCCTTCTCAGAATGGAGTCCCTACTGTCAAGGTGCTACTTCAAGAACCTGGAGGCATACAGACTGAAAGTGAAAGGCTGGAAAAAGATATTCCATGCCAACAGAAATGAAAAAAGAGCGGGCCTAGCCATCTTAATATCGGACAACATAAACTTTAACACAAAAACTGTTAAGAGAGACAAAGAGGGACACTATATAATGATTAAGGGATCAATTCAACAGGAAGATATAATGATTATCAATGTATATGCACCTAATTACAGGGCACTGGTTTATTTAAAAGATTTGTTAAGGGACTTAAAGGGAGACTTAGATTCCAATACAATAGTACTGGGGGACTTCAATACTCCACTCTCAGAAATAGACAGATCAACAGGACAGAAGATCAATAAGGAGACAGTAGATTTAAACGACACTATAGCCCAAATGGACCTAACAGATATATACAGAACTTTTCATCCTACACATAAAGCATTTACATTCTTCTCAGCAGTACATGGAACCCTCTCTAGGATTGACCATACACTAGGCCATAAAGCAAGTCTCAGAAAATTCAAAAGAATTAGAATATACCATGCAGCTTCTCAGACCATAAAGGAATGAAATTGGAAATTAGCAACTCAGGAATCCCTAGAGCATACGCAAACACATGGAGATTGAACAACATGCTCCTGAATGAATAATGGGTCATAGAAGAAATTAAAAGAGAAATCAAAAATTTTCTGGAAGTAAATGAGGATAACAGCACAACATACCAAGACTTCTTGGAAAATACCCCAGAAGCACAGGCAGTCAAAGCCAAAATTAACATTTGGGATTGCATCAAATTGAGAAGTTTCTGTACTTCAAAAGAAGTAGTCAGGAAAGTGAAGAGGCAACCAACAGAATGGGAAAAAATATTCACAAACTATGCAACAGATAAAGGTTGATAACCAGAATCTACAAAGAAATCAAGAAACTCCACAACATCAAAACAAACAACCCACTTAAGAGATGGGCCAAGGACCTCAATAGATAATTTTCAAAAGAGGAAATCCAAATGGCCAACAGACACATGAAAAAATGTTCAAGATCACTAGCAATCAGGGAAATGCAAATCAAAACCACAATGAGGTTTCACCTCACCCCGGTTAGAATGGCTCACATTCAGAAATCTACCAACAACAGATGCTGGACAAGATGTGGGGGAAAAAGGACACTAACCCACTGTTGGTGGGAATGCAAACTGGTTAAGCCACTATGGAAGTCAGTCTGGAGATTCCTCAGAAACCTGAATATAACCCTACCATACAACCCAGCCATACCACTCCTTGGAATTTACCCAAAGGAAATTAAATTGGAAACAATAAAGCACATTAATGTTTATTGCAGCTCAATTCACAATAGCTAAGACCTGGAACCAACCCAAATGCCCATCAACAGTAGACTGAATAAAGAAATTATGGGACATGTACTCTATAGAATACTATACAGCAGTCAAAAACAACGAAATCCGATCATTTGCAACAAGATGGAGGAATATGGAAAACATTATGCTGAGTGAATTAAGCCAGTCCCAAAGGGAAAAATATCATATGTTCTCCCTGATCGGCAGCAACCTACTGAGCACCAAAGGGGAAACCTGTTGAAGTGAAATGGACACTATGAGAAACAGTGACTTGATCAGCTCTTGTCCTGACTGTTGATGTACAATGTAATACTTTATCCCTTTTAGTATTTTCTCTTTGTTTTGTTCTAGTACTATTGGTTGAACTCTGTAATTAACACACAATTATGCTTAGGTGTTTAAATTTTAACTGAAAAGTGATCCCTGTTAAATATAAGAGTGGGAATAAGAGAGGGAGGAGATGTACAATTTGGGACATGCTCAATCGGACTTGCCCCAAATGGTGGAGTTAGAATCATGCCAGGGGATCCCAATACAATCCCATCAAGGTGGCATGTACCAATGCCATCTCACTAGTCCAAGTGATGAATTTCAGTTCACAATTGATCACACTGATAGGTCTAAGAGTCAAAGGGATCACACAAACAAGACTAGTGTCTGCTAATACAACTGATAGAATCAAAGGGAGAGAAGGATCCAACATGGGAAGCAGAATACACAGCAGACTCATAGAATGGCAGATGTCCTAAATAGCACTCTGGCCTCAGAATCAGCCCTTAAGGCATTCAGATCTGGCTGAAGAGCCCAGGAGAGTATTTTAGGCATGGAAAGCCAAGACACCCTGGAAAAAAAAAAGAAGACCTAAATGAAAGCTCTCTGCGAGTGAGATCCCAGTGGAAAGAACGTGGCCATCAAAGAAGGAGGTACCTTTCTCTGAAGGGAGGAGAGAACTTCCACTTTGACTATGACCCTGTAGGAATAAGATTGAAGTCGGCGAACTCAAAAGGCTTCCATAGCCTTGGCAACTCATGACTAGAGCCTAGGGAGATTACTGACGCCATAAACAAGAGTGTCAAATTGTTAAGTCAACAACAGGAGTCACTGTGTACTTACTTCTCACGTGGGATCTGTCCTTAGTGTGTTGTCCAATGTGAAGTAATGCTATAACTAGTACTGAAACAGTATTTTACACTTTGTGTTTCTCTGTGGGTGCAAACTGATGAAATCTTTACTTAATATATACTAAATCGATCTTCTGTATATAAAGATAATTGAAAATGAATCTTGATGTGAATGGAATGGGAGAGGGAGTGGAAGATGGGAGGGGTGTAAGTGGGAGGGAAATTATTGGGGGGGAGCCATTATAATCCATTAACTGTACTTTGGAAATTTATATTTACTAAATAAAAAATTAAAAAAAGAACAGAACCTGGAGGCAGGAATTCAATGCAGGTACTCTTATGTGAGATGCAGTGTTTTAACTACTAGGCTAAGTGCCTGCTCCTTATATTACCTATTTCTTTGAATTATTTTCTAATTGTTAAGTAGACCAATCTATTTTGCTGACAGAAAAATCTGACTTAAATATATAAATTCTAAGCAATATCTTTTTACTCAGTTTACTACTTTGCAATAAAAAGCTAAATAGAATTATCTGTTTACTACTACTTCATTATGTCTAATGTTTTATGCAAAAATATAGCATTGTTTTGAATTAAAAGATGTAATGACGATATTTTTCAGAGGTGGCACTGTTTGGTGGGAAAAAAAATTTTGAGAAAGGGAAAGGAAAGCAAACTTATAAAATTAAATATTTCCTCAAGTCATAGTAGTAAATATTTCATTTGAGATTTCCGAGTGGTTATGTAATAGGAATTTAGTTTCTGCCTTAGATACACCTATACAGATATAATTGTACTTTGTGACTTCAACTATTTCCTTTTATGAATACAATTTCCCTAGTTACCTTTTCATTCTCACTACAAAAGCTTTCTGCTTCTTTGATATATGATTGTTCATTTTAGAAACAAAGGATGGGAACGGCATTGTGACGTAGTGGGTAAAGCCACCACCTTCAATGCTGGCATCCCATACAGGTACAGGTTCATGTCCTAGCTGCTCCACTTCTGATACAGCTGCCTACTAAAGGCCTGAGAAAAGCAGCAGAGGATGGCCCAGGTGTTTGGGGCCCTGTCACCCACGTGGGAGACATGGGTGAAGCTCATGGCATCAGCCTGGCCAAGCACTGGCAGTTATAGCCATGTAGGGAGTGAACCGGTGGATGGAAGATCTCTCTCATCCTCTCTGTCTCTCTGGAACTCTTTCAAATAAATAAATAAATCTTTAATTAAAAAAAAAAAGGATTATAGGATAAGTCTTTAACAAACCCATGGAAAATGCAAACTATGAATGGATTTTAAAAAGTCTGCTCCCAAATAAACATGTTTTAATATCACTTTTCCACAAACTTCCCTTATAGACCCAGCTTTTAAGCATTCTGCCTATTAAAGCTGTTTATGGGTAATAATTAGACAGGAAATGAAATAGTACTTCCCCTGACTGAATCACCCTAAATCAGAAATACATTATACAATTAGCATATCTTAAATTACCTTTCCCTCACTGGGTAAATAGGCTTGCAAGGTATGGAAAATTATTGAGTTAATTCCGTACAGTTCTTCAACATTTGAAAGGAATTGCTTGCATGCAATGTCATTTCAAATTTCCATCAAATTGGATCTTTCAAAGGACTTTCAAAGACTACTATTGACCTTGGTAGGAACTGATACTGTATGCAATTCAACTGCTTCATTTGTCTAATATAGTGTGTACAAAGTAGCTCTTCTTCTGAAAATGTCAGTTAAAATGAGAATTGTAATTATATTTTTTTTACCTACAATTTCAACTAGATTTAGAGCAAAGATACTTTAGCAATTATATGATATATAAAAGAAGTTACTTAACAGATTCTGACTATACTTATATTGCTAGCTGTACGGCATAAAACTTATGAAAGATGCAACTGTGACCCACTGTTTTAGCTATATTGGTAGCTGTATTTTAGCATTTAAGCATCTGACCAAATTAAATTAAAGATACAGCACCATCTTATGGATAGTTCTATATTTGTAAAATTTGGAAATTCAAAAATCTTTCCGGACTTAGGAATGAAAATTCCTGATCAACAAAAGTATCATAGAAGAGAAAAATTTCAATGTGTAGAGGAAAAACGATGCAGTTGGAGTAATTCCAGTGTGAGTGCATGTGCACATCATTATGTGTATATAATTCTATGATAAATAGAGGCACAAGTGGAGATTTGTAAATTTTTTTCAATATTAAGAAATCTGCTAAGAAGGAGAAGAAATAACTATTATCACAACACAAATTCAGAAGTTTGTAAAATAAGACACTTGGCTCAGAATATTTTTAGTCTCTAAAGGACTTTGCCACATTATTGAATATCACAATGATATAAAACTAAATAACTGTTGAGAAGTACAAGTGTTTTATTAGCAAAGATTCACAATTGCTAAAGAATGCTGACAAATGTAGATAATGATAACAAACCTATTTAATTATCAGCTAGAACTGTAACTGGTAAAAAGGCATCTTATATTTATCTAGCATTTAATTATTTTCAAAAATGAGTTATGCTAATTATTTTCTCTCAGATTTTAGAGACACATTTTAAATAAATACTTCCTAATAATCTTTATTATGTTAACATAAGACACATAGGCAGTTCAAGGAGATTACAGAAAAATTGATGGATGATGCTCCTCAGTGAATCATTCAGGTATTACTGTGTGGTTCATATTCTTAATCTACACCTAAGTTATCAAATATGAACCTCAGGCATTACATGACTGATCGTCTGTAACTGCTACACAGATGCAGTGGTTCTTACTTTTTTGCTGTTTAGGACTCCAGGTTAAAATTTTTGTTTCTTCATTTTAGAAAAAAAATGCCATGAGTATAGCAATTTTAGGAATTTCTGGGTTCTGTAGAGCTCATCCATGCTCTAACATTCTAAACAGCATTCCATTTATTTTATTATCTATTTATTTATCATCATAATTTTGACTGGGCTTAATTACAAGGATGGAAGTGTTATTGTGATGGAAAGAATCTGTCGTTTCTCTCCCTCTCTCAACACACACACACACACACACACACACACACATCCCTATTTCATTTTGAGTCATCTTCCTCCCAAACTAAATCATCTAAAGGAATAGTGTCGGAACATATATGTGGTCTAACAGTTAAGACTCTCATTAAGATGCTGGGCATCCCTGTGGCCAGCACTGTGGTAGCTGCTGCCGCCTGTAATGCTAGCATCTCATATGGGCAACAGTTGGAGTCCTGGTTGCTCTACTTCCAATCCAGTATCTCTGCTGATTGCTCAGGGAAAGCAGCATAAGATGACCCATGTGTTTGGGCCTCTGTAACCCCCATGGCTCCTGGATTCTCTCTGGCCCAGTGCTGACTGTTGCCGCCATCTGGGAAGTGAACCAGTGGAGGGAAGATGTCTCTCTCCTTCTCTCTCTCAGTAACTCTGACTTTCAAGTAAATAAGTAAATAAATAATCTTTTTTTAAAGATTGGAAGTGGAGCAGCCAGGACTCGAACTGGTACCCATATGGGATGCTGGCACTGCAGGCAGTGACTTTACCCACTATTCCACAGGGGCGGCCCCCAATAAATAAATCTTTTTAAAAAATAAAAAGATGCCCACAGTCTATACCAGAATGTCTGGATTCAATTCTTGGCTCTGGCTTCTGACTACAGCTTCTTACTAATGTGAAACCTGGAAGGCATTGATGATGGTTCAAGTCATTGGGTCCATGTCACCCACATGGGAGACTTGGCTTAAGTTGACAGCTCCCAGCTTTGGCCTGACCCACACCATGGCTGTTGTGGGCACTTGGGGGAGAAAACCAGCAGACAGCACCTCTCTTTCTCTCAAATACATACACACACGCACACACACACACACACATACATATATACATACTTTTTTTTAAGAAAATGAGTGAGGTAAATAACATCACTCCTACAGACTTATTTTTATATAGATTACTTTCAGGTTTCTTTAGAGTGAGACAGAAAATACAATGTTGAATATAAACAAACGATATCAAATTTTTTTACTTTATCCTCATAGAATAGAATAGGCTCTATTGCTGTTTCATTAGTAATCATGTTCTATATGATGGAGACTGTTGATGTTAAATTTGTAAATTGCATTTCAAATATAAACTTGACAAGAATTTAATAAAATTAAGTTATTCCTAGATGTCCACAGAAAAATTAACAAGAAAAAAATAACAAAGTTGAAAAATTCTAACCATGTCATATCCATATTTTATGTTCAGTTCTCAGGAGTGGCTAGGCAATTTTTAGCTGGATAAGAAATTTGGGAAAATTTCAGATTTATTTTTACTTCAGATGCAAGGCACTATATTAGATGTTAAAATGAATTTTTTAGCTTATCAAATGAGAATTATCTTTATATTAAAATAATTTTATTTATATTGTAAAAAATCTTACTAGTTTAATGCAATGAATTTATATTTGGAAGGTCTGACAATAAAAATTCATGAAAAATTAGATAGCTAAGCATTTAAATTAGGAAGGAAAATATTTTCAGAATCCATATCTTTAAATGTAATAAGATGCTCTAGTTATATTTGTTCAACACAGTGTAACAACTACTTTACTGTTAAGTCAGGATGAGAGAATATCTGAGTTGTATAATAGTAAAATTGCAAATGTACTCTAGAAACTAGAGGTTCTCAAAACATGGTCCTCAAACTCCTGTGGGTTGCTGAGATTCTTTCAGGGGGAAGTCTGCAAGTTTGCACTATTTTCATGAGAATACTAAGATGTTACTTTTCCATTGCATTAAGATTGCACTACACCTGATCTTGGCCAAAAGGCCAAGAAGCCATGGACATTGCACTGATAATATAAAAGCAAAGATGGTAAAACTGATGCCTTAGCATGAATCAAGGCAGCGGCACCAGTGTGCACTAGTAATCATGTGTTCTTCACTGTACACACCCACAAGAAAAAGAGAATCCATTTGCATTTATGCATGATCCTGGTTAAGCAGTAAAAGTGATTAATTATATTAAGTCTTGACACGGAAAATATTCCTAGAGACAGAATTGGAAGTATGCATAAAGCAGGTCTGCTACGTAACAGCACCATGGTTGTCTCACGAAATCACTGTTAGAGTTCCAAACTGAATTAACTGCTTCGTGGGGCCACATTTTTATTTGAGGGAATAACTTATTTATAAAGTTATAAAGAATAACTTTACTTGAGAGAATAACTTAAGAATAACAATAACAGACACACTATAATTTTTTTTTCAAACTTGGATATACCACAGACACTTTCTCAGTAGTCAGTAAAGCAAATTTATCACTAAAGGAAAAGAATTGACAGTATTGCCAATGATAAAATTCAAACTTCAAGCAAAAATTAGAATTTTATAAGCCACGTATCTACTAGTATGAGCTTAACAGTTGTCCAATATTGAAAGATTTTCCTGAGGTGACTGGTGATGATTGGCAAGTGTATTATTTATACTAGATCATAAAATGTGCTCACTGTATATCTGTATAACACACTGAGCCACTCTTTCTCAAGTGATGTTTATGCATAGGTCAAAGACCCAGCCAATGGATTTTTAATAACAGAGAGTACAGGAAGTCTATTGTTATGAGTTTCCATTCTACATTGTTTGTAGCCTTTAAAAAGAAACTGCCATTTGCTGTTTGGTTTAATATCAAAGAAGATAATCCACAAATGCATCAAAAACTTTCCCACTACTTTTCTATGTAAAGTCATGTTTTCTTTAAGTACTCCAATATATTGCTGCACCATGAATGTAGAAACAGGTATGAGAATCCAGATGTGACCGATTAAGCAAGACATTAAAGAGACTTGTAGAGCACAAAATAGTGCCACGTGGGGTGGGGTGGGTTTTTTGGCACCATAGGTTAAGGTACCACTTGGGATAACCGAATCCCATGTAGGAATACAGGTTTTAATTTCAGCTACTCTTCTTCTGATATAGCTTCTTGCTAATGCTTCTGGGTCACACAGTGGCTGCTGGCCTAAATGCTTGGGTTGTTGATAACTAAATAGAAGACCCAGATGGAGTTGAGGGCTCCTAGCTTTGACCTGGCCCAGCCCCACAGTTTGCAGGCATTTGAGATGTAAACCAGTGAATGTACAATCTGTATTTCTGCTTCTCTGTCACTCTGCCTTTCAAATTACTTAATTAAAACAGATCTATAAAAAGCAGTGTTACTTCTTTCACTCAATTGTTTATTTTGGAAACATAGTTTTTTTTTTAAAAATTATTTATTTATTTGAAAGTCAGAGGTATACACATAGAAAGAGAGTGAGAGAGAGAGAAAGAGAGAGAGAGAGAGATCTTCCATCCAATGGTTCACTCCCCAATTGGCTGCAATGGTTGGGCTGTGCCAATCCAAAGCCAGGATCCAGGAGCTTCCTCCGGGTCTCCCACATGGGCGCAGGGGCACAAGCACTTAGGCCATCTTCTACTGCTTTCCCAGGCCATAGCAGAGAGCTGGATCAGAACTGGAGCAGCCGTGTCTGGAACCGGTACCCATATGGGATTCCAGTGCTTCAGGCCAGGGCATTAACCTGCTGTGCCACAGCGCCAGTCCCGGTTTTTCTTTCATAAAATATGTAATTCATGTTAAAATAATATAGTTGTTAGTTTTAAATGCATTAAAATATCTGTTTCTAAAGTAGCTTATATTTTTTAAAAAGATTTATTTGGGGTCGGCTCTGTGCTGCAGCGGGTAAAGCCGCCTCCTGTAGTGCCAGCATCCCATAAGGGAGCCAGTTCGAGTGCCGGCTGCTCCACTTCCGATCCAGCTGTTATGGCCTGGAAAAAGTGGAAGATGGCCCAACTCCTTGCATCCCTGCACCACGTGGGAAGACCCAGAGGAAGCTGGCTTCGGATCCGCACAGAGCTCTGGCTGTTGCGGCCAACTGGGAGTGAAACAGTGGATGGAAGACTTCTTTCTCTCTGTCTCTCCTTCTCTCTGTGTGTAACTCAAATAAATAAATATTTTAAAAAATATATTTATTTGAAAGGCAGAGAGAGAAGGAGGGGAAGGGGGAGGGGGAGGGGGAGGGAGAGAATCTTCCATCTGCTGGTTTACTCCCCAATGGCTGCAATGGCCAGGGCTGAACCAAGCTGAAACCAAGATCCAGGAGCTTCTCCCAGTCTCCCATATGGGTGTAGAGGCCCAAGTACTTGGTCTATCTTCTACTGCTATCCCAGGTGCAACAGCAGGGAGCTGTGTTGGAAGTGGAGCAGCCCGGATGTGAACTGGTGCCCCTATGGGATACTGGCACTTCAGGCAGAGGCTTAATCTTCTATACCACATGCTGGTTCCTCTAAAGTAGTTTTATTTTTCCAATATGAAAAATTTTGATAAGTCTAACCCATACAAACAAAAGTATTTTGAGTCAGTAATAACTTTAAAAATTTGTTAAAATTTATTTGAGAGAGAGGAGAGACAGAGAAAGAGAGAGCATGATCCCTCACACTGGATCACTCTGCAAATGCAAACAATGTCTGGGGCTGGGCTGAGCTGAAGTTGGGAGCTAGGAACTCAGTCCAGGTGTCCCATTTGAATGGCCACCATTTGAGCCTCCCAATGTTTGCAATAATGGGAATCTCCCAATGTTTGCAATAATGGGAAACTGGAGTCAGGAGCCAGAGGGATCTGGAAATCAAACCCAGGCATTTCAATGTGGGATGTGTGCATCTTAACTACCAGGTCAAACACCCACTGCATGTCACTAATAACTTTTCAGGGTGGAAATGGGTCCTGAGAACAAAAAGTTTGATAATAATTGCTACCAAGTAAAATAATAGCAAATAGAGTTAATAAAGACACATCTTTGTTTTTTCCACTTGACACCATTTTTACTATCTTATAATGTCCAATGAAATCTCTACTTCACTTGAGTTTAATTTTCTAGAACAGTATTACTAAAATGGTTTAAGTTTTTTATGTAGCAGAATTCTTTTAAGTGCAGCATTGGTAGAATTCCTAGTCAATCAATGCAGTTCTCTACAGTGTCCTAGTGTTGTGCTTAATATAAAATAGGCACTCAATACAGGTTATTGACTGGCAGAAAAATGTGTTTAACAACCAAGTCAATATAAGTATAAAAAATGAAGGCTAGAAGGAAAAAAAGGCTCTGGTTATTTATTTCTTTCCCCATTTATGAGCATAATTCCTAGATTTTACCATTGCAACAAAAATCTCTTTGTAACTCTATTAACCATTAAGGCACAAACAAACACTTAGGTTAAATATCTGCTTCTCTGGAGATCATAATTATCTATCTATCCCTCTATCTATCATGAACCAATGTGAGGCTTTTCTTGTGACACTTGGAATGCATAGATCACAACGTGCTTCTACCTTTCCTTGCTCCCTGCATTTCATTCAATTCACTTTTGCCCACTTTCTTCAAATTTTCCATAACACATAAAACTAAAGAATAGAACTGTGGTCAATCAGGAACAAATGCTCAGAACTTCAATAGGATAAGGATGGAAACTTCTCATCTGAAGTCAACATTCTCAGAAAAATTATGAAATCTCTGAGATCGTAATAAAATCTAACACATATTCGGAAGGTAGTTTTACTCTAGTTGTTTTAAGGCTAATTATCTAGAAGCACAAATTCTGTCCTGAATAAAATCCAATATATAAATGCATAGAATCATTTGAAACCTTATTTACACTTTGTTTTTATAGGTGTATGGCTAAAAATGAACTTAGTAGTAAAGTGATTACATTGAAAGTAAAATACATAATTAATGAAGAATTTACTGCATCTCATGTAATCCTTAAAGTGATTTGATTGCATTATCTTATTAATCTTCATGACAGCTCTTTGAGTGTATCTTTTGTGTGCATGAGAATGCATGTAGATATATGTGCGCTACTTACTTATGTTCCATCTGTGCTTATCATCTACATATATTTTCCCCTATTAGCTGTAAAATGTGAGGTCCAGAACAGTTCCCTGCTAGGACTCAGATTCTAACTGAAGAGGAGAAAAGGATAATGCTGAGTAGAGGGAGGAAAGTAATTTAAAGTAATTTAAATCCTTTAGAAGGATTATTTCCTCGTATAGAATCATCTTAAATATTGAAAAAAAGTTTGTATTTTACTCTTACGGATGCATACTTCTTTAGTAAGCTAGCTTGTAACTTCACAGTTTTCCTGTACATATTGTAAGAATTGTTCTTCCATTTGACATGGAAAAGATTTCCCTATTATAAAATAATTTTAGCTATTTTACAAAGGATAATAGACTGTTAATTTAAACACTTATGGGGCATTGTGGTGTAGCACCTTAACCCACTTCTTGAAACCCCTGCATCCCATGTTGAAGCACCTGTTTCCAAGTCCTGGCTACTCCTAGCTTCTGTTCCAGGTTCCCGCCCATGTGCCTGGAAGATAGCAGAAGATGGCTCAACTGCTTGGGTTTCTACCACCCATATGTGAGAACTGGATGGTGTTCCTGGCTCCTGGCTTCTGCCTAGCCCAGTCCTGGTCATTGCAATCATTTGGGGAGTGAACCAGTGGATGGAAGAAATCTTTCTCTCTCTCTCCTTCTCTGTCATCTACCTTTCAAATAAATAAATGCATCTTATAAAACAAAACACTTAAGGGATATTTTGAGAATTTTTTTCTCTAACAACATAGGAACATACACAAGTATTATCATAATTTATTCTGTGTTCATGTCTATTTCATATGCATCCTCTCAAGGGCTAAATTTTATTGTTTTTGCTTACTTAGAAAAATGCATATCCTATAGGTAGGTGCCTCTGAAACTGTGTTCAATGAAAAAAAGACTTTTTGAATCTGAAAGAGTTAGCACTTTCTTTCCAGGACAAATATACAAATCAATTCTCAACTGAGATCACAAACCTGTTTCCTTAAATATTCTCACCAAAACACATTTCATATTTTATTTTGTTACTATGCATCCATTTCTCCATTGTGTCAGAGGTGTTTCATTAAAACGTAGTATAACTTTAATATGCTTTCATGCTCACCTTGACAAAAGTAAAAAAAAAATGAACCATGAATAAACTCGAAGTGTACTCTGTATTTAGGTAATCATAGTTCCATAGTGGGCATTATTTAATCAATTATTCCTCAGCACCATCTAATGATATAATGATTTCAAAGTTAATATCTAAAGTAGAAATTTGGCAAGAACATTAGTGAAAGCCAAAATTGTTAACTTTAACAAATTATTAGGGTGCAATTAATTGCTAAGGATCAGGTCTTTACTTCAGGTTTGTTTTTTTTAAGCCATCATTTAATGACAGGAGAATCAAAAAGGTTCCTCAGTGACATATGATTGGCATTCTACTCTAACCACACACTTTCTGGACCTTATCATCCAAATCTGGAACTTAAACTACCATCAATATGCCGTTGATTCTGTTATGGAGATTTGTCACAGGTTTGCATTTCTAATGGCATCTAGGATCTCCGATATGATACATAAGCTCCTCAAAGACTTGTTGTTTCTCCAAACCTACTTGTCCTCTAAAAGCCCACATTTTGTCTAGTAATCAAGTTATCCTTTCATGGAAACATTCTTTACCTGAATGTCTTCCACAATGCCTCTTATACATTCTATTAATTGCTTTGTCTATTTCTTAAGCTTTTTTCCTCCTCTTGTTCTTTGTCTGGAATTCAAGCCATCATTGTTTCTCTCTAAAATTTCCTTAGAAACATTTTCTTGGCATCTTGCCTCTGTTTTTGCTGGCTTTCATTTGCTTCAGATGGACTCTGAAGAGTTTTAGGTCACAGTATGTCTTACCTTATGGAAAACCCAATTTTCTTGAGGATGTGTTTTAAATCCCAAAGCATTCCATAGGAGGTCAATCCCAAATTGGCTTCTGCCTTTTCTCTAATCTCATCTTCCACAAACTGATGTCTCTCCTTCATTGCAGGCATGACAGCTTATCTTCAGTCCTCTAAATGTAGTAAACAATTCCATGCCTTAGCTAAAATTCTTCCTCCATCAGTGCCTTCCCTTCACTAGCTCTAAGTCAATCTTCGGGACACATGTCAATCATCCCAGGAGCCTTCCCTTCCTATCTTCTGAATGAGGTGCTTTTCCACTCCATTATCATTACCTCCAGGTTACTGGAGCAATCAGGAGATAGAAATCCCAATATTGATTTTTCCTCTTAAAAACAATTGGTTGGGGACAGTGCTGTGTTGTAGCGGGTAAAGCTGCCACCTACGTTGCTAGCATCCGTATGGGTGCCAGCTTGTGTCCTGGCTACTCCATTTCTGACTCAGCTCCCTGCTAAGATGCCTGGGAAAACAGCAGAAGATGGCCCAAATTCTTGGGCCCCAGCAACCATGTTGGTAGACCAAGGAGAAGCTCCTGGGTCCTGGCTTTGGTCCTGCCTAGCCGTAGCCATTTGGGGAGTGAACCAGCAGATGGAAGACTGCACTCTCTCTCTGTAATTCTGACTTTCAAATAAAATAAAATCTTTAAAACATGAAAAAAAAGATTTACTCATTTTTCATTCCTTAACCTGTAAACTTCATGACTCTATCTTGTTTCCTAAATATCCTTAAATAGCTTTTACATTAGAATTTTTAGTCAATATATTTAATTATTCTCTTTGCTGTCTTTTGTATATTTCTTCAAATTTCTTATTCTTAAACTCTTTTTAACTTCATGGAGAAAAGACTGTATACTCATTGTAAAAGTTATTAAGGGGACCTGTGCTGCGGCACAGTGGACTAAGTCTCAGTTTGTGGTGCTGGCAGCTCTGCATCTGATCCAGCTCCCCACTTATGGGCATTGAAAGTCACTGGAGGATGGTCCAAGTACCCAGGCTCCTGTCATCCCTGTGGGTGATCCAGAAGGAGTCTCAGGCTCCTGGCTTCAGCCTGACCCGGCTTTGGTTGTTGTGGGAATTTGGAGAGTAAACTAATGGATAGAAGATCCATCTCTCTCTCTCTCTCTGCCACTCTTCTTTTCAAATAATTGTCTTTAAAAAAAATCATAATTTTTTTCCAGTAGGATCCCAAGGCTTGCAGATCATTGATTTGATAACTATTTTTAATAACAGTAATTTTTTTTAAAGATTTATTTATTTGAAAGAATTACATAGAGAGGAGAGGCAGAGAGAGAGAGAGAGGTCTTCCATCCGATGGTTCACTCCCCAGTTGGCCACAACGGTCGGAACTGTGCTGATCTGAAGCCAGGAGCCAGGAGCTTCTTCCAGGTCTCCCAAGTGGGTGCAGCGGCCCAAGGACTTGGGCCATCTTCTGCTGCTTTCCCAGGCCATAGCAGAGAGCTAGTTCAGAAATAGAGCAGCCGAGACTAGAACCGGTGCCCTTATGGGATGCTGGCGCTTCAGGCCAGGGTGGGGTGTTAACCCACTGTGCCACAGCGCTGGCCCCCAATGAGAATAGTAAATTATCGCAAGTAGTCCAGCCAATAAAAGAAACTGAAAAAATACACCTTCCATGGCAAAGAAAGAAAGGGCAATAAAGGTACTATAGTTAAATTGTACTTTCATATCCCTAGGAGTTAAATTTTTGGAGTTATCAGTTTAATAAAGTTATCAGCTTAATATACTGACTTATTAGCAAAGCAAATTGCAGTACTAAAAGTCACTAATTAGAACTAGGAAACTGTGTTGCGTTTATTCCAATAATCACAGTTTTGCAATGGAAGGAAGGAGGAGTCTCTGTGTCTCCTTATCTGCACAATGGAACTAGAACTAAAACAAGGAAAACAATGTGTGTCAGGAGCTTAGCTGCAGTGTGAGGGACAAAGAGCCATTGTATTATCACCTGACTCAGAAGGTTATTTTAACGATAGCATTAAATACTAACTTTACAGACTGCACAAAGTGCTATATAAGCACCAGATATTCTACCATTTAGGAATAAAGATTGCCATTTACTGTTTGACCAAAAGTAAAACACCGTCTTCAAATATCTCCGTTTTTGAGATTTCTTACTACTCCTTGCAGTTGACCCTCAGCCGGCAACCATGCCCCTACTGAAAACCTTATTCCTCTGGGGCTTTAACAATCAGGCAAGGCTCGCTAGCATAAACGCCTCCTTGCCTTGTACCCCATCTAGGGAGTATGTTCACTAACTGCAGAAAGGATGTCTCCCTTGTGCACCTAACTACGGACATTGCCTGGAAAAGCTAAAACTGCTGTTTGGCCACGGGTTCCAGGGGCTCAGAGCTGACTGACTTGCGTTTTCGCGTGTCACTCCCACTTTGTCCTATCATCTCCCTGCTACTGGCCGCTGCACACTCCAGCTGGCGTTGAACGCACCGTTTTGCCCATCTACCCCCCTCTGTCAGGAATGCCACAACAGAATCACAAAGAGAAACAGCTGGGTGGTTCTGCACTGGGACTGCGAGATCCGAGCAGCTGAGGCAGCCTTCAGGTGCACCCAAGACGCCCACTTGAGGCCAGAACTGAGAGCGACCCGCCGGTGTGCGCTAGTTCGCCGCAGGCTCGGCCAAAAGCTAGCCGCGCTGTACCTCGGGCGGGCGCTCAAATATTTGCTGAATAAATGTCTACACTACACAATTTGTATTGAGTTAATCGCATCCCAACCCAGAAAATCATCGAGGTGTGTTGGAGCTAAATGAGTGTTATTTCGCAAATGTAAAATCTCTCTCGCTCGTGAGTCTGCAGGAACAATTTAAAAGAAAATAAATTAGCATTTCCCCCCCTTTTCGTGTACGTGCCTTTGACTTCTATGATTTGGACTTCAGCATGAGCGTCAAAAGCTGCCGCAGAGCAGGGCCAGAGACTTTTCAAAGTCTCGTCGGAACGGATATTTGGAAGCGAACGGCTCCCGTGCCACTTTTCCGCGCTCAGCCACGTTCAACCCTGAGCGTCAGGTTCAACCTCGGGCATCAGGTCCAGGGCTGAGAGGTGTTCCAGCCGCTCTCCCCGACTTCCCGTTAGAGGCCGGCCTTCTCTTTCCCCCAGCCCACCTGTCCGGAGAACTCTCAGGAGAAGGGCTGGTGGGTTTGGGGGGGTCGCGGCAGGCGCAGCAGCCACACCGCTCAGCCGCTCGCCGCCTCAGCCAAGTGCGCGCCAGGCCCCGGAGCGCCCGGCCGGGGCAGCGGCGGCGGCGGCGCGCGCACGCGCGCTCGCGGCCCGGCGCTCGCTCCCCGACATTCCCTTCCACGTGTTGCTTGTTGTAGGCGCCACAGGTTCCCCACCTGCGTCCGGGCGCTGCAGCCGCTGCGCCTCAGGCCGCGGGCTCTGAGGGGCCGCGCGGCCGGCGGGCCCCGGGCTGGCCGAGCAGCTCCTCAGACGCCTCGGCTCACCCCCAGCGCTAACTCCGCCTATTCAAGCCCGGCGGCTCCCCTTCTCCCCCCCTCTCCGTCCTCCGCCCGGCTCCTGCCCGCCCCTTGCGCCCTGGTGGTAGGAAACACTCCTGTGTCTAACTCGACGTGTCCGGAAAGCCCTGGCCAGTTTCCCTTTCGTTCTGCGGCCGCTGCTGCCAGCCCCGCGGCGCCCTCGGACCCGCGGAAGCCGCCGCCGGGGGTGAGGCGCCTGGGGGCCGCGGGCCGAGCGGCGAGGCCCCCCGAGCACCATGCTAGACCCGTCTTCCAGCGAGGAGGAGTCAGACGAGGGGCTGGAAGAAGAGAGCCGCGATGTGCTGGTGGTGGCCAGCGGTTCCCAGCGAGCGCCGCCGGCCACGGCTCGGGAAGGGCGCCGGGACGCACCGGGACGCGCGGGCGGCGGCGGCAGTGGCGGCGCCGCCAGACCGGTGAGCCCGAGCCCCTCGGTGCTCAGCGAGGGGCGAGACGAGCCGGAGAGGCACCTGGACGAGGAGCAGGAGCGGAGGATCCGCCTGCAGCTGTACGTCTTCGTGGTGAGGTGCATAGCGTACCCCTTTAACGCCAAACAGCCCACAGACATGGCCCGCAGGCAGCAGAAGGTGAGTCCAGGGGACCCGGCGCCTCCCGCCGCCTCTTCTCCCCAGGGTTTTCTCGCGGGGAGCTCTGGGGCGCCTGTCCATCGTCCTTCGGTACAACGCAGTTCCCTGCCTTTGGGTTAGTCTTTAGGGTGCAGCACGGTGCCTTCGCCTGCCGGGCATGGGGTTGCAGAGGACACACCGTCTCCCCCACGCCCGGCTGGCAGGAGCCGTCCCCTTCACCAACCGTGAGACCCCCAGGCTGACTGAAGACCCAGGTCCTGCCGAGGTTGCGCCCCGCAGGCTGGACTCTGGCCAGATTAGCATGCAACGCCCATCAACTTTGATTTGTAACAGCAGTGGTGCATCTTTGTGCACCCGCCCGGAGTGGTGGGGGTGCTGGAGCTGGCTTGGCTGTGGGTGAGAGTGAGCCTGCAGCTGGGTGAGGCAGGTGGAGTGGGAGCACTTTCCACTGTTAGCTTAGAGAGAAGGAACAGGTAGAAATTGTCCTTGGTGAGTAAAAACACAAAGTTAAATTGGTGAGTTTCCGGTACTGACACACAAGCAGGTCATGAAACCCAAATACTGAAGGAGGTGTTCAGTTTTGTAGAGGGGCCGTGGTGGGTGATTTCTGCCCTCATCAGACCTAATGAAGCACAGTATTGATAAAAAAAAAAATAAGGGGAATAAAGGACTAGTGCTTAATCACTTAATAACAGACACTTTCTGCTTGCTTGCTTTTGGCTTTCTCCCCAAAGAGGTAAGTAGTTTGTTTCAGGTGATATGCCTGCCAACTTTAGTTTTGAAACAAGACCCCAGGGGCCCGATGTTCTGTCCCAGACAGAGGTAATGACTGAAATCGCCTTAGCTGGGTAAATGTTTCCAATAGACACCGTCTGGGAACTCCTCTTAAAGCGCTGCTGAGCAGGGATGGTCCCGTGGAAAGCTGCAGCAGTGCCCTTAGTGTGTGACAAGCTGCGGGGACCGCGCGAGATTGTAGTTTGCTCATGGCTTACCTAGACTCACAGCTGCTTATTTGTTTCCTGAAATATTAACCTCAGCATGTGAAGTTTTTTTTTTTTTTTAGAAATTTGGAGAGCTGTTGAGTTGACTTGTGAAATACAACTGTGGTTCAGAGTGAATACGGTCTTCCCAGCCGCTGCTAGTAACACCCCCAACCCCCATTTACCTAAGCTTTCTGCACTTTGATTGAGGTACGGTTAGCATGTAGAGAGCTATACATATTTAATGTTTGAGTTTGGAGACGCGTCTACAACTATGAAACCACCTATTGCTAATAGTGCTGTGTTGTCTTTTATAGTTTTTTTTTTTCAAGATTTATTTATTTATTTGAAAGAGGAGAGAGAGAGAGAGAGAGAGAGAGAGAGAGAGTCTTCCAGCCACCTGTTCACCCCCCAGATGGCTGCAATGGCTGGAGCTGCACCAGTCCGGAGCCAGGAGCTTCTTCTGGGTCTCCCACACGGGTGCAGGGGCCCAAGCATTTGGGTCATCTTCTACTGCTTTTCCAGGCCGTAGCATAGAGCTGGATTGGAAGAGGATCAGCCGGGACTAGAACCTGTGCCCTTATAGGATGCCAGCGCTTCAGGCCAGGGCTTTAACCCGCTGCACCACAGCGCTGGCCCCATGTCTTTTACAGTTTCTAAGAAGGCAGATCTTCTGTTAAGTGGTGTTGCCCTCTGGGAGTTTACAGAGTCAGAGAATGTTACAGCTGGAAGGGATCTGGGGCTCTCTACACAGACCTCTATGCAGACTCCTCCTGTGGGAGAGAGGTAGCTCAGAGGCACATTTCCTGATACCAAAGCAACTGGTGTGATTGAAGTCACCCTTCCTCCAGTCTGCTCTGAAAGCCCTGTGGTGTTCTTGTGACCTGCTACTCCTCTGATACCTGTACCAGACTTCCTAATCTGCTGCTTGTGTTGAGTTTATTCCCATTGCATCCTCTCAACTCTAGGTCAAAGGCCTGTCAACTTCAGTAGTCATTCCTAACCTAAGTGCACGTAATTTTCCTAGGTTGTGTTGTGTTATGAGTCCATGTAAAGTTTAGGGATATCATCCAGGCTCCAATTTTATCATTCGTATTGCATTTAAGCTATTTTAGTTTATTAAAGTAAAAAAAAAGTTTGGAAAATTTGAGAGCTTATTTTGATTTGAAATGTTTTCCTTGAAGATGCTTTTGGAAAAAGCTATTTGCCAGTGCTCGTTTTATACTGTGAATGCTTGTTGCACCTTTTTAATAAAGCAGACTCTCCCTTGGTTGTTCAAATAGTACAGATCTCTCTGACTCCTCCTGTTCAAATAGAGTGTTTGCTGCCTCAGAAATTGAATTAACAAACAGGTGCATTCACAGTACTACTAAGACTATTGTTATAACCTTGTCCAGGCATCACCAAAAATAATACCAGGCTACAAAAAAGAAGCCATACACTGCATATATTCTATGCAAAAATATTTGGAATGCTTGGAAATTTCTGTCTTTTAAATATTGTTGGAATTGAACACAAATTTACTACTATAATTTTTATTATTTTTTTATTAAGGGGCAAGCTCCATTACAACTTAAGTCTTTACCTAATTCAAAAGGCTCCTCCATATTTAGAAAAAAAAATTCTTTTAGCATGCTGCTTGCTGAAGGGAATTTGGAGAAATTCTTGGCAGTTGGGTTTCCTCTTAGGACAGAATGAAATAGGAACTTAACCATGTTCATGTGAATTTGATGCACAAGCCAATAATTAATGCCAGAAACTTACTTTAAGTCCGGAATTACACAATTGGTTTAAATAAAAGGAGTAACAAGATCATTGCAAAATCACTAATCCCATTGTATAGTTTTGTAGTTAGACCAATAGTAAAAAGGTATAATAGCTTAAATTGTTGTCATAGACATGCAAATTGTGGGTTACTCCTTCCAACTTTGAAAATTTAAGATTCAGGGATTTAGATAGGAAAAAGTCCTTATTTTATAAGTAAGGAAAATTAACCACACAGATAAGAGCTTTCTTTACCCTGGAGGCCAGGACTCAGGTTCTCATCAGTCATAACCCATTCACTGTTAATGCTGGTGTGTGTCTGAACCACAGCTGGGCCATGCTGCTGTTTATTTTTTTCTTGGCTAATAGTTCACAAAGAAAGTAAGAGATTGTGTCCATGAGTTGTTTGAGAAAGGTTAAGTGCACAGTTAGCTAAAACTGCTTTGCTTTGCTTTTGTTTGTAATAGTTCAGTTCAGAATAACAGAAGTCAACTTATGTTTGGCCCTCTGATTCTTTGTTAATGGCCTTGTAGACAATTCTAGGACTGGTTATAGGTTGGATGCTTTTTTTTTTTTTTTTTTTTTTTTTTTTTTTTTTTTTTTTTTAAGATTTTATTTATTTATTTGTGAGGTAAAGTTAGGGAGAGGGAGAGACAGAGAGAAAGGTCTTCCATCTGCTGGTTCATTTCTCAAATGGCCTCAACAGCCAGAGCTGGGCCGATCTAAAGCCAGTAGCCAGGAGTTTCTTCAGATCTCCCATGTGGGTACAGGAGCCCAAGTACTTGGGCCGTCTTTCGTTGCTTTCCCAGGTGCATTAGTAGGGAGCTGGATTGGAAGAAGAGCAACCAGGACACGAACTGGTGCCCATCTGGGATGCCGATGCAGCAAGCAGAGGCTTAGCCTACTACAACACAGAGCCGGCCCCCAGGCTGGACACTTTGACAAAGCTCCATACCAGGTGGTCACACTTCTTGAGTGAAAGTATCCATGGCCTCATGCATATTGTAAGTGACAAAATGACGTCAGTAGAGTAGAGCTTGAGACTAAATCTTGCTTCTTAACCTTGATTTCTTTGTACCATCATGATGCTAATTATAATTATGAACTTTGGATGGCTCTAGATTATTTGTTAAATGTGAGATTAATGTTGAAAATAAAATAGTTTCAAGCAAATCAGGTACTATTTAATAAAGGCAATATTTTGGTCAGTTTTTTTGGAAACATTGAGACCCTGGAGGAACAAGTACTAGGAGTCCTCAGTAGTTGGAAGGTAGGGAGACACTGATAGGCATAGTAGCCAACATAAAGAGGTTAAGTACATTCACTCATCCATGTGAGTTTACTGACCACAAGTCTAAACTCCTACACTTGAATTTAAGATGTGTGTGACTTGAAGAGCTGATAGTTTAGCTTGGCCAGTGTCTATAGCTTTCTTGTGTGTACATTTTTTGTTTACATCATTAATTTAGTAAAAGATGTTGAAAAGGTGCCAACTATTTTTTAACTAGAGGTAAGGAAGAGGCATTAAAAAGATTATAGTAGTACCTAATAACTTTTGAGTATGCGTCATATTCTCATCCTATGTGTGTTTCCATGTGCATTGCCACTGTAATCACCTTTAATGAGCCTTATTAAGCTTTTATATAATGATCATTCCCACCAATTTGCAGAATAATTCTGAGTTTGACAGTTGTATAGAAACAACACTGTGAATTGCAGATGATGATGAAGTAAGCTTCTTAGGTATAATTGACCTGGAAGAGAGCGTTGTGGGGACACAGTATTGGGTGAGAAAATACTCAGTGGGTTTTTGCCTTCAGCTGTCTCCTTTCCATATTGTAACAGGTTGAGCATCTTTAATCTAAAAGTTAACAGTGTTCCAAAATCCAAAACTTTCTGAACGTCAGCCTGACACCACAAGGGAAAAATTCTATACCTCACTCATGTCATTGGTGGCAGTTAAAATGCCAGGTGCACTAAAAATTTCATAAAGGATTGCTTTCAGGCTTTGTGCATGAACAATGTATGAAACATACATGTTTAGATTCGGGTTCCATCCCCAAGATGTCTCATCATGAATATGCAAATGTACCCCCCCAAATCCAAAGTGCAAAATACTTCTGGTCTTGAGCATTTTGGAGACAGGATACTCAACCTGCACAATAAATTGACCTGTCTTTATCTCCCTTAGGAAGTGGTATTGTTTCTTTTCTTTTTAAATCTCCCAACTGTTTAGGAGAGCCCCAAGCTCAGGTAAAGAGCCAGTTTTACTAAAAATGAGCTACAGGTTTACAAAGGCCAAGAATCACTTTTCTTATGGTAGGTGCCATTGTGCCTTTTTTTTTTTTTTAAGATTTACTTATTTACTTGAAAGAATTACACAGAAGGAGAAAGGGGGGGGGGTCTTCCATTCGCTGGCTCACTCCCCAGTTGACCACAACGGCTGGAGCTATGTCGATCCAATGCAAGGATCCAGGAGCCTTATCTGGGTCTCCCACATGGGTCCAGGGGCCCAAGGACTTGGGCCATCTTCTGTTGCTTTCCCAGGCCACAGCAGAGAGCTGGATTGGAAGTGGAGCAGCCAGTACTCCAACCAGTGCCTGTATGGGATGCCATACTACAGGCGGCAGCTTTACCCGCTATGCCACAGCACCAGCCCCACCATTGTGCTTTAGTGCTTAACAAATACCTGACATGTTGGTACAGTGGGTGGCCTTTAGACTTTAGTGACTGTCTGTTGGATACATGCAAGTCTCAGTGTTAGTGATGTGATAGGATGGAGCAAAAATAATATAAAGGCAAAGTTAAAGGGTATGAACTCTTCCATGGAAACCCATGCTCCAGGACTCAAACCAGCCTTTTAAAGACAGCCATAAAACTTGTAATGCCTGTTGGGTATAATGACTTCAATTTCTCAATGCTCTTGCCAAACCAGAAAGAAAAGTAAGCAATGTGGAAGCTTCCCCTGGATGCTTTGCTTTTGCTTGCAGGTTTCCAGCACATCTGGTGGAAAAAGTCTAGAAAGCCACACTTTCAGGGAGCTGGGATCATTTATCCTTGTGCTACTGGGCATTGATACCATTATAGTTCAAGTATAGGAAGGATGGCTGGAGTGTTTGCTGCTTTTAATAATAGGGAATACCTTGCTGCAAGGGGAAAGAGTTGGAAACCACACATTAATGCCTCAGACTGGACTTAAAATAATGTCTGAGAAACAAGTGCTGGTTGCTTCAGCTGATTCATCTAACCCTCCACAGGGCGTCCTGAGACCACAGCACTTAATTTGGTGGAATGAGTTGTGCTAATGAGAACTCAAACAGATTAAGTGATATTGGCATTTCCTTCTTTCTTTAAAAAATTAAATCAGCCGTGATTTTGATAGATGATGGCTGCTTATAAAATGAAATAAAATATCGTAATTGTGTGTTTTCCCTCTTCAGTTTCCCTTTTCCCCCTTGTTTTTAATGGAAACAGCTTCCTTTATTTGTACTCTCACAAGATAAACAGCACACTTTGTAAGGTCGTTAAAGACTTTGAAAACAAAATTAAGAAAGCCAACTGCCAGGATATGAAGTGTGGGACTTCTGAAGGGAAAATCCTAGCAGTTGTCATTTGCTTGTAAGGTATATCACCTCTGAGTTCTGTGCTTCTTTCTACATGTTTCAAATTAGTTGAGACTTTTCCTTGGGAAGAAAGAGGAGAGTTGAATAGTCATGTGATACTGCTGTTTCAGTTTTTACTTTTATTATTATTTTTTTCGGGCCACAGCAGAGAGCTGGGCTGGAAGAGGGGCAACTGGGACAGAATCCGGCGCCCCGACCGGGACTAGAACCCAGGGTGCTGGCACCGCAGGCAGAGAATTAGCCTATTGAGCCACGGCGCCAGCTTCAGTTTTAATGGTAGGAAAGATCTAACGATTGTGAAGTAGGAGACATTGCTGGACAAATGAGATATTCTCTAGTGTTTAATAAAGAGTATTCAAACGTTAAGTTATGGAATTGCTGCTCAAAATCCGTAACATTTCACTAGATGACCACTGTATTTAAGTTACATGGAGCTTTTGGTGTGGCTTTACTTTTTCATTTTTTAAATTTATTTGAAAGGCAGGGGAACAAACGCAAAACTCTCCCATTTAATTCCCAAATGTCTGTAAAGGCATTCCCAAATGTCAGGCTGAAGGCCAGGCTGAAGCCAGGAGCAGTGAACACAATCCAGGTCTCCCATGTGGGTGGCTGGGACCAAAGTATTTGAGCCATAATCTGCTGTCCCCCATAGTGTGCATTAGCAGGAAACTGGGATCAGGCGTGGATCTGGGATTCAGGCATTCTGATGTGGAATGTGCATATGCCA
The DNA here is from genome assembly GCF_964237555.1 of Oryctolagus cuniculus. Lineage (NCBI taxonomy): Eukaryota > Metazoa > Chordata > Mammalia > Lagomorpha > Leporidae > Oryctolagus > Oryctolagus cuniculus. The sequence goes on along the minus strand of NC_091434.1, from coordinate 158,996,498 downwards.
CATGGCCTTTTAACCAGTAGGCCAACCTCCACTCCCCCTGATTTGTTTCTACAAAACAAAACAAAACAAAACAAAACACACCCCATGATTCTTATTCTTGGCTGCACATTAGAATCACCTGGAGAGCTTTTAAAATCCCATTATCTAAGCTGTACCCCAGATTAATTAAATCAGTCTCTTGGGGTATGGTTTTAATGCTTCCCAGGTGATTTCATCCTATAGCCAAGGTTGAGAAGCATTGTTCTAAAGAGAAGCTACAGGAAAATGGCTTATTTTCAAATTGACAAGGTGAAAATATTTGCAAAAATGAGTGAGACTGCTGAGTAATTCAATGAATATTCCATATTAAGGAAAGTTGATAGGAATATTTCTAAAAAGGACATCTAAGTAACATTCTGGAGTTCCCTGTGTCAGTACAGTTGGGGGGGCAGTGTATATTTGCTTAGACTCTTAAAAATTCCTTGATTAGGTGGTATGCTGGAGGCTATTAAATTACATTAGAAGTTGTAATTTATTCATTATGAAACCAAGGATAGATCACTATCTTAGCAACAGAAAATAAATATTGGATGCTGAAGGTGAGCATACATGTTGCTTTCCATTCCAAAATGAACTGGGAAGGAGAATATAGTAAAATCTTCAAATTGGAGGTGACACTGAGGAGTGCCTAACTGAAGAATAAATTCCATAAGGACCATAGAAATTTTTGGTAGGGACAATGTTTCCTCAGTGTATGCAATGGTAGTACATATAATGGGTTTGCAAAAACTAAACTTTAAAATTGTTTTATAAATAAAGTCGCTAAAACTATTTCAAAAGAACTTTACAGAGTTGATATTTGTGTCATCTTCATAATTATAGTATTAGGTGGACAATAGGAAAAGGCCTCTATTTCCCTCAGTTGCATTCGTAGGTTTAATTGTTTTGTGTTTGGTAGGCTTCTACATTGTAGGGCATAATTGAGTCTCTGCTTCTTGAAACTTTACTTTGTAGACTTTATGGTTAGAATATTTTTGTTGTATAACCTTCAAGTTGGTGATGAATTTTTACGAGGAAAATGTTACTGGGGCAAAGGGCCTGAACAATTTAAAGGCTATCTTTACCAGTCTAATAGCTGGAATGATATTTACTTTGCTGCTTTTTGATTGCTTTTCGGGATGAGTTTGAGCATGTGTGTGTTCATACGTGTGATCTAATATCCTTTTCCTATTTTTCTATTGAGATTTTGGTTTTACTTTTTAATTGATGTGAACACAATATCAATAAATAAATAGTTGTGTCCCTTTGTGGAGGATGTTTATTTTTCATTTTGTTTTAGCCATCTTTTGATCTTTTCCTTAATATTTTCCTGTTTCCCTTTTATGTTCTTAGGCAATCAGTTACTCATCTGGGATGAAATTTTGAGATGAGGAGTTGAATTTACTTTCCTATCCAAATAGCTAAGCAATTGTTACAGCCTAATTTTTGAGTTGTTTCATTACTTTTTTTCATATTTATTTATTTGAAAGATTGATTGATTGATTGATCGATCTTTCTTGAACTGGTTCATTTCCCAGATGTTTGCAGTGGCTGACACTGGGCCAGGCTAAGACAAGAACTAGAAGCTTAATTCAGTTCTCCCACATATTGGGAAGGGGCCCAGGCACTTGGACCATTTTCTGCTGCTTTTCTCAGGCCATTAGGGAGCTGGAGTGGAAGTGGAGCAGCGTGGGACAAATGGGTGCCCATAAGGGATGCTGGTGTCACACAATATCGGTGCCCACTACCAAGTTTTAAGGCAATTTCTTTTCTTTTTCTTTAAATTTGACAGGTAGAGTTAGACAGTGAGAGAGACAGAGAGAAAGGTCTTCCTTCCATTGGTTCACTCCCCAAATGGCCGCTATGGCTGGCGCTGTGCCGATCCAAAGCCAGGAGCCAGGTGCTTCCTCCTGGTCTCCCATGCGGGTGCAGGGCCCAAGCACCTGGGCCATCCTCCACTGCCTTCCAGGGCCACAGCAGAGAGCTGGACTGGAAGAGGAGCAACCAGGACTAGAACCCGATGCCCATATGGGATGCCGGCGCCGCAGGCAGAGGATTAACCAAGTGAGCCATGGTGCCAGCCCCGGCAATTTTTTCATGTTGTTTTCTTCATCAAGATTTATTGAGCCCCTACTAGGTGAGTTTAACAATATCCAGTGTTCTGGGAATACAGAGACTAAAACAAACAGAAATTGTTTCAAGGTCTAATGTTCAATAATTTACAGATTCTCTTTCTGTGTATTTCTCTTTACATCTGTTTCTGGATGACTTACTTTGATACATTAATCCAGTTATTTTTTTTCCTATTGTCAGTACCATATAATTTTGATTATTATGATAACTCTATTGCACATTTTAAGCTCTGATGGGATTAGTTCCCCCTTCTGTCAAAAATTCCTTTAATAATCTCTGCCCAGCCCCCGCTATTCACTTACCGTGTGGTGAACAAGGCATTTCATCTCTCTGGGTCCTGGATGTTTAATTTATAAAATGAGGATAATGATCTCATAGAATTGTTTTTATAATTAAATGAGATGATGCGTGTAAAATGCTTAGTATAGTGCCTATTACATGTGCATACCCCATATTAAATGCTGTCATTTTTTGTTGCAAACTTAATTTAGCCTTTTCTGGTAGCAGTATTTTTCTGCATTCAGTATGGTAGGAAATAGCATTTCTCTTCTTTTAATCAAACTATTTTATGATTTTACAATGTTTTGTGATTTTTATTAGATTCCTTACATTTATACCTGTGCTTTTTAAAAAAGTTTCCTATGCTTTGTTCTTTTTGTAATTTATCAACTTTGAATTATGGATAAATGGAAACATTTTAATTTTTTAATATGTTGATAGTCATTTTGATGATACACGATTGATTGTTTTTATATAGTATTGATTTTTCTAGATATTCTAGGTAGATGGTTTTCTCATCAGCTGATAGTGATGGCTTTTGTCTGGTCTTAACCAATGCCTGAACCTCTTCTGTTTTACAATCAATGTATGCATTAGAATGTCCAGAAGAATACTTCTTCTTTGTACTTGTTGCAAAGTCTTAATATTTTCCTATTTTGTATTTGTCTTGGTCTAAGTTTTACTGGGAAATGTCATTGGTTCTTTATCATGAATAGGATTGATATTATTTATTGTTTATTACATTAAGAGGATAAAAAAATCCAGTTGATGTTGAAAGTTATCAGATTTTGCATCAATTGAAGTCATTGGCTAGTTTTGTTTTAATCATGTGTCAGATTAGTTTGTTTCGTATTATTAAATCACATCTGCATTTCCAGGGTAAGTTCTACCTGATTATGTTCGTTTTTCTATATTCCTCTGATTTTGAATTCCCTATACTTATAATGTTTGATTTTTGTAAGTATATTTATAAGAGAAAAGCCTATCACTTTGTATTTTGTGTTTTCATTGTCACAGGTTTAGTGTTAAGGAAAAATGATAAGTAAGAGACATTTTACCTTTATTTACATTCTAGAAGAGTAGAAGAGTTTTTGGCTTGTTTTCAGTATATAAAGTGTCTGCTACCTGGATTTTTGAGTGAATTTGCTTGTGAAATTATATCGAGAATTTATTAGATTTTTTTGTTTTCATATACAGTTTATTTTGATTTATTTGAATGACAGAATCTCCCTCCCTCCCTCTCTCCCGTTCTCCCTCTCTCCCCCCCTTCTCTCTCTCCCTCTACCTTCCTCCGTCTCCCTCTGCTTCCCTCTCCTTCTTTACTTCTCCCTCTCTACCTCTCCCTCTCTCCCTCTCCCTCTCTCCCTCCTCCTCCCTCTCTTTCTCCTTCCCCTCCCCAGTATTCTATTTATTCATTCCAAATTCCCTCTATAGCCAGGGCTGGGGCAGGCCAAAACCATAGCCCTAGAAATCCACCCCCAACTCTCACATAGGTGGCGGGTATCCAAACACTTGAATCATCCTTTGCTTCCTCCCAGGGGCATTTGCAGAATAGTGGGTCAGAAGTGGAGCTAGGACTTGATTCCAGGCACTCTCATATGGGCTATAGGCATCCCAAGTGATAGCGTAACCTGCTGCTCCACATTGACCCATTTTTCTCTTTTTAGCCTTTTAGACTTATTCCTTATTCCAGATTCAATTATAATGATTGTGTGATACAGAAAAATGATCATTTCTAGATTTTCTGGTATAGTAACATAGTTGAATGAATTTCTCATATTCTCAATATCTTCTATGTTGGTTTTAAGTCTTATTTTAAATTCTTTTTATAAAGATTTATTTATTTATCTGAAAGCCATATTTACACAGAGAAAGAGGCAGAGAGAGAGAGAGGTCTTCCATCTGCTGGTTCACTCCCCAATTGGCCGCAATGGTTGGAGTTGTGCTGATCCGAAGCCAAGAGCCAGGAGCTTCTTCTGGGTCTCCCATGTGAGTACAGGGGCCAAGGACTGGATTTCCCAGGCTATAGCAGAGAGTTGGATTGGAAGTGGAGCAGCTGGGACTGGAACTGGCAGCTTTACCTGTTATGCCACAGTGCCAGACCCTAGATTAAATTCTTCTATTCTTAAAAATCTATTCATTATATGTGTTACATCCTATTATAAATATGCCCGTGAACTTTATATGTTCTGTTGTTTTATAAATTAATACTTTGTTATTTCTTCCTGATTCTCTGAGAGTTTTTTGTTTTGTTTTGTTTTCATTTTTGGAGGGATTTAGGGTGAAGGAGACAGAAGACAGTGGTTCTTTCATCTGACTTTTTGGTTAGGATACCTACTTTATTTTCAGTTTTTTATGCAAAGCTATGAATTTACCTCTAAGAACACTTTGGCATCAGTCTCTGATACATAATGAGGTTTGCTTTTATTTAAATATTTAATCTTTTTAATTTAATATTTAATCTTAGTCTTTATTTTTTCCTTGAACCAGTTTACATAATTAATCAGAAGAATAAATCAAAATTTTCAGTTATTGAAGAGTTCCTGTTTTTTCTTTAATAATTTTTAATTTTATGTTGACAAAGCATGATGATTACTGAGCTATTCATAGTATTTAGTGTATTTATTTTGTTTTTTTTTCTTTAAAGCTTTTACTTAAAATAAATTTCATAGGTACAACTTTAGGAATATAGTTGCTTTTCCCCCCCATACCCACCCTCCCACCCCTACTGTTGTCCCACCTCCTACTCCCTCTCCCATCCCATTCTTCATTAAAATTCATTTTTAAATAACTTTTTATACAGAAGGCCAATTCTATACTAAGTAGTTTAACAATATGCACCCCCCACACACATACAATGTATAAAGTACTGATTGAGAACAAGTTTTGCAGTTAATTCTCATATTATAACTCATTATTGACAGAGTAAGTGCACAGTGACTTCTGTGTTAATTTAACAACTGACACTCTTATTTATGATATCAGTGATCACTTGAGGCTCTTACCATGAGCTGCCAAGGCTATGGAAGCCTTCTGTGACCGCAAACTCTGTCAATATTTAGACAAGGCCATAAGCAAAGTGAAAGTTCTCTCCTCCCTTCAGAGAAAAGTACATCCTTCTTTGATGGCCTCTTCTTTCCACTGGGGTCCCACTCAGAGATCCTTCATGTAGAATATTTTTTTTGTCACAATGTCTTGGCTTTCCATGCCTGAAATGCTCTCATGGGCTTTTCAGCCACATCTAAATGCCTTAAGGGCTGATTCTGAGGTCAGAGTGTTACTTAAAGTGATTGTCATTCTATGAGTCTGCTGTGTGGATTGCTTTCCATGTTGGACATTCCCTCCTTTTTAATTTTATTATTACCAGGCACTCGATGTACACTTAGTTTATAATTAACCTTATTAATTCTTCCACCACAAATTAATACACATTCTGATCTAGGGTTAAAAGTTTGATATATTCCTAATAATCAGCACTATTGAAATAATTCCTATCGCATTTTTGTCTTCTTTATTTGTCATTGACTAAATTATTCCACAATAATTATACTAATTTATTTTGCATTTCTAGTTAAGTGTAATTAATAAGTTTTGATATCAAACTTAAGTATATAGATTCATACATTTATACTTACAAGCTGTGAAAAGTAATTCCTTTTGATCCCTCTGAGAGTGTGTGTGTGTGTGTGTGTGTGTGTTGGACAAAGCTTCTAGCTTGTCTTGGTTTAGCATTGAAACTGCTTGCTTTTGGGGAAGCTTATCAAAGATATTGGTAAGTATCCATAAATGCATGTGTATGAACAGTAGTATATGCATAAATGAGCATGCACATATAGACACTGGTGTATTCTTCTATGTATATGCACAAATGAGTATGCACACATGAACATTGGTGTATTCACTTCTGTATATGATGAACAATCAAGCATATGTAGATCTGTATGCATGTATACACTCTCATATTTCTGAGTTATTTTGTATCGAGGAAAATTGTTTTATGTACTTTTTCCCAGTCTTTGCTTTAATAAAGGAGTTTTGAGCATTTTATTTTTTATCACCAATCTTATGTTTCTCATTTTTTCAGCATTTTCCTTCTTTTCTTTTCCTGTGTTTTTCTTTCTGTCTCTCAGAGAGACAGAGAGAGAGATCCTCCATCTGCTGGTTCACTCTCCAAGAACCTGCAACAGCCAGAGCTGGCCAGACTGAAGCCAGGAGCCAGGAGCCAGGAATTCAGGCTTGGTCTCCATGTGGGTGGCAGAGACCCATTTCCCATCACCTGCTGCCTCCCAGCGTGCATATTAGCAGGAAGCTGGAATCAGGAGCAAAGTTTGGACATGAACTCAGGTACTCCAGTATTGGATGTGGGTCAGATACAGTGGGGGCATTTTGCTTTCTCTGATTGGTTCCCTCAGGAGTAATTTGGCTGCCTGCATTTCAGGGTGTTTCAGCTCTCCCATCATGGCAGGATATACATCATCCTTTGCCTTCCTCATGGTTTACTTACTGTTATTTTCAAAGAGCAGAGCACATATGTTTTGAGAGTCTATCTCCAATTTTGTTCATGGATTATGAAGTTAGAGGACTGTCCTCTGGAAATTGGATTATAGCTTTATGTTTAGTCTATAGTGTTATCCTTAAAAACATTTATTTTCTGGATCTGCATGAATTTTTTTATTGGAAGTTGAATTCTGCTACCATGAAACATATATTCTTACTACTCTAACAAGTTTAGGAAAAAAATGTTCCAAGTTTTATTTAAGGAGATGAGCATTTTCATTTGGTTCTCTAGATAAAAATATCTAAAACTCAAAATACTGCGTTAGCCAAAAAGGCTTACAAAATGATGAACATCCTCAGAAAGAATTCTAAAATGTAACAAGACACCTCTAGCCTACATTTGTGAAATTCTTGTTTTCTTAGTCAGGATTACTTGTCTTCTTGAACAGTAGTAATTAAGGAGAATTAGATAAAGCGCATTCTTGTTCTTGGGACCCACTTGAACTGGGGCCGCATTGATTTCACATGTTTTACATACTGAGCTTCCTTTGAATAAAGGTTTCTATTCACTTATAATGAAGGTCATTATTTTAAAATATTACACCTATGAAATGATGAAGAAAGAGGCTAAAATGTCCAAATATTTATGATAAAGTTATGTGATCAAGTATACAACACCATAACAATTTCCATGGGGTTTGACTACCAACTCATAGAACTTTATGTGCTTTTTCCTCCTTTTTATATACTCATGACAACTATTTAAAAGATAAATCATGTGGGAATATACAATTGAATCCAACACAGATCTTGCTACAAGAAGTTGAAATCTAATAGGTGAGTCATTGAATATGTGGTCCTTCAAGTAAATAGAGATCAAAAAGTCAATTGTTTAAAGTTCAGGGGAGTGATTTGGGCAGAAGAGTTAAAATGAGAGTTGTCATATGGGTGATAATTGAAGCCATGGCCTTGGATGAGGTGATCTGAGAAAAGAGAATCCAATAGAGAGAAGATTTTCACTACTGACCTTCAAGAACTTCAGGATTTAAGATAGGAGAGTGGTGAGCTGGCCAAGGAAGTGGAGAAAGAACAGCTGGATGTATGAAATATAGCAAGAAAACTAGGATGGTCTGAGTCCCAGAAACTAAGGAAAGAGCTCTTTAATCGAGGGAGAAAACCATGTCAGGCTCTACTGAGAGGTCAAGTAAGATAGCAATTGAAAATGTTAATTGGATTCAGCAATATGGAGATGACCCTACCATTGGTGACCCTAGCAACTTACTTTAAGTTTAGTTTCACACAACCTACCTTTTCAGACATTTACATTCCTAGACTGTATGTCTTTTGCATGCTGAATTCAACCTTTCTTACATTAGCTGAGCAGCTTGAGTTATTCCTTGATGCCTTTGCTGCCCAACAGTTAAGCCACATCAGTGTTGCTCTCTGTGTAGACATTTTCTGGTGATATGGGGAGACTTTGTAATTATAAATGATTGTGCAATGCATGTATTTGTTGTTTTTTGTATAAAAGTGAATTAAAGTTATTACTGATAAACATAAGTTTCAAATATGGTATGGTTGGTACAAAGATCATGGGAAGTATACTGTAAGTGGCAAATTTCTGACATTATTTGAGTATTTACTGAGTTTAGATGCTTTTTGACTGTGATTGCCAAAAAGAAAATGCAAAGAACTTATGCAAATGCTGGAATACATAAATCCAAAGTGTGATGAAGCAGGCTGTGGTATTTTTTAGCTCAGTGATAATGTATATCTTCCCTCCCCATTGCCTCCTTCCTCTGACTTTTGCATGACACTTCCCTATGTTGTTATGGGAATCCTGTTTGTAGAGGACTAGGAGGCTGCCTTTCTTCGTTCTCTCTAGATTGCTGTTCCTCACCCACAAAATGACCAATACTTGCTCCAGTGAGATGCTACGAAGATTATCTACAATAGTTTATGCAAAGTGCCTAGTATAGTGCCTAGTGTGGAGTGGATTTTCAAAGAATTACCTCTTTTATTTTGTAGTAATTAATATTGAGTAAAAATGTGTTACAAAGAATATTGAATTCAGTCAGCTGGATACTGAAGCAATATTTAAACAGATATTCTGTAGTAGGAACTATTTTAGGTGCTGAGAATATAGGCATGAACAAGATAGCTCCTTTGAAGCTTATATCCTAACAGAAGAGCTGAATAATCAGCCTATATATGTGCAGTCCTATTAGAGGGAAAGTGTCTCAGAGGTGCAGCTAGCTATTGATGAGGACGTGAATAAAGTGAAAGATCGAGCCACTTGAAGACAGTGAAGAGCACGCAGTGTGGGACAGGAGGTACAATATACTCTATGTAGAATAAAATAACCTTGCAAAGAACATCTGGGAGGTTCAGGGAGGCTAGAGTGGAGTGAGTCGGGAAAAATGGGATTTTATGAGGCTGGAAAGATTGGAACTAGCTTATGAAAGATACTTAGGATATGATAAGATGCTCAAAATTTAAGAGTGGTTGGCCAGCACCGTAGCTCACTAGGTTAATCCTCTGCCTGCGGCGCCAGCATCCCGGGTTCTAGTCCTGGTTGGGGTGCCAGTTCTCTCCCGGTTGCTCGTCTTCCAGTCCAGCTCTCTGCTTTGGCCCAGGAGGGCAGTGGAGGATGGCCCAAGTGCTTGGGCCCTGCACCTGCATGGGAGACCAGGAGGAGGCACCTGGCTCCTGACTTTGGATCGGCACAGTGCGCCGGCTGAAGCAGCCATTTGGGGGATGAACCAACGGAAGGAAGACCTTTCTCTCTCTCTCTCTCTCTCTCTCTCTCTCTCACTGTCTATAAGTCTATAAGTCTCTCTCTCTCTCTAACTCTGCCTGGCCAAAAAAAAAAAAAACTAAAAAATTTAAGAGTGGTGGAAAGTCATGGGGAGGTTTTGAAAAGGTTCAGGAAGTGATCTGATTAAGATTCTAAAAAAATGATCTGTTAGATCTGAGAATAGATAGGCCACTGCATGACACAACCAGGGGCATCATTGACATGGAACTTAAGATTCCCCTTGGTGTTGCAGAACCTTGCTATTAGATTGTAAGGGTTAGATTGGAACAGGAAGACCAGTTGGGAGGCTGTGACAGTGGTTCAGGTTTGCATAAGGATGGTAGCCTACGGGATAATATGGAATACAGGCAGAGTATTATTAAATTAACTTCATAAACATAATGAGCAATAGGATAAAACTGGTATTTTGAGATTATAATATAACCAACATATTTAACCTATTTTATTAAAATAAAATATACTCATGTTTTTCAAAATCCAAGTAATTTAGAATAGAAAGGCACAGTCCCCTACTCCACTCATCTCCATTCCCTCTCAACTATTAATTATTCTAAAAATACTGATTCTTCTAGGAAATGCTTCACATATTAAAACAAGATGCATATACCACTTTTTACATTCTTTTTAGACTTTAGCCCTTGTTTCCTGTAGAGCAAACTCAGTGGGGGATTTCATGCACACCAGCTAGCAATATTACTTTATGTTCTTCCTATATGTCTTCCAAGCAGCAAAACTTTTAGTTGGGCACATGGCTGTTTGCTAAAGACTCCAGTCTCATCTTCCTCACCCCCATTCCATAACAACCTAACAGAATGTGACTGTCCGATGGGTCAGGAACACGCATCTGGGAGAGATACTGGCTTTGTTGTTGATCCTTCTTTGGAGCCAAGACCCAGTCCCATGAGACCATCAGTCTTAATGAGGAAGTTCTTTGTTTTACAGAATTCAGAATATAGGGTAGGGAATACTGAGATTTCTCTTGGGGTCAGATAAACCATCTTGCCAGAACAGGAGCAAGTGTGTGGTTTACAAATTGTTGCCTCAAAGATGGGTAACTGGCAGAGCAATGATCGGGTCTCGTATTTGTCCCAGCTCTTGTAGCAGCTAGATATGGACAAAGACCACTTTCAGCCTGAGGGGATGCATGGAGGCGTTGTGTCCAAACCTGCGGGCCTTTCCCTTAAAGAGAAGGACATTTCCTCCCTGGTCTCTTCCCCTTCTCCTTGGCTGGAATGTTGGTGCCAGAGGTGTTAGAGAAGCCGTTTGAACGAAGAGGTGATTGCTGTTGCTGAGGATGGCAGAAGCACAGTTTAGGAGTCCAGGACCGGGACAGCTTGCAGAGGAGTGCTGCTGCTCCAGCTTAGATGGCAAGGTGTGAGAAAGGGATGCCTGTCATGATTAGGCCAATTTAACCTATTTAATTTTGGGTATTTTTTCCTGTAAGTTTCTGTTACATCATAGCCTAACTAAAACTGGCTTTATGAATTAAGTAATAGACTCAGCTCTCCATCTCTTGCTCCTTCAGATATAAGCATTTTGCCATACTTCTGCTGTCTATGTCTTGTCTACTCAGCTCCATTTCCATCTTCTTTCTTGCTACAGTGTTTCCAGCTCTAGATAAGATCCTTGCGTTTCCAGCTGCAGGTGGCCATGGACTTAACTGGGTGCATGAGACAAAAGATAGACTTTGTTGACATTCTTTGTTCAGGGATGCTAGAGCCTCATCTTGTGACCATGGGGAAAATACTAAAGGAATTTTAGAGGCAGTGGCCCAGGCACATATGAGTCTGAAATCATGTCCAGGAGCACCTGCATCCAGACTTTTGTCTGTGAGAAACATAGACTCCCAATGTTGATAATTTATATTATGTTCTTGACAACCATTAAAATCTCTGTACTTGAAGATTGTCAATTCTACACATTGAAAGTACTTAATGTAGTTTACATGAAGGCAATTAATTTTCACTGCACAAGGATGTAGTATGCTTTGAATTCACCTATTTTCATTTAACATTTCTAGCAGGTTGTACTTGTTTTTCTTTCCTATTTTGTCTCCTTTATTGCTTTCTTAAGTTGTTCCAAACTATAAACCAGTGGCTCACAGTGGGGATGGTGACACTCCCCAGCAGACATTGAAAATTTTTGTGGGGCCATTTTTTTTTTTTTTTTTTTTAGTTATAGGGAGTTACTACTTATGTTTGGTAGGCAGGGCCCAGAGATTCTAGAAATTGTGAAGAGTGATGAAGAAATGTACTTTTTACTTATAACATCTCAGTTTCCTATTGGGCCTTTATGTAGATATGTACCTATTTATAGTTATTTGAACCTAGAGTATGATTCTTTGTAAAATGCAGAGGGTCTTTCATATGGCTTTAGTATGTAGCACTTAATTAGGTATTAAGAAAACTCACAGGTATGTTGAGAGGAGGTTGAGTTTTATTTTATTCCAGGGACTTTCTGGAGAAATGCTAACCATTTTGGAAAAATCATGTCCCCAACAGTAATGATATTTGTGATATTTGCTTTGCCAATTCAGGATGCTTGTGTCAACCTTCATTTTCAGTTGTCACATTCTCCTTGATTTTATGAATATATACAAAAACTATTTAGCCCTTATTTCAAAATGTCAAAAATAAAGAATAGTGTTGACAACATTCAGTAAAATATTGCCTAAGTTCCCTTAAGTCCAGACATCTCTGTTATGTAACTGGGTGAATACATCTAGTTTATTTTTCTTGCAGACCAGTTGTGTCTAAGCATTTACATATGGAAATACACTGTTTTCAGTTATTTTATTGTTGATTCTAGATAGGATTATTTATATTTTTAAAAATCTGGTACTATAACCCAGCTATAAATTTTATTTCTGCTAGTAAAAAGGGCTATTAATTCATCTGTTTTTTAATTAACAGGGTGGGATTATCAGTTAACATTTGGCAGGAAAAGCTGTCACAAACTAGGGGACAATTTACAAATTACAGAGAATTAAGCAGGGTTTGAGGAACCAACGAAGGATGTGGAAGCATTCAAGGATGAGCTGTAGGGGGAAGCCCTGACTATGCCTAGACATAAATGGGCAAAAGGAGGCACTGTGGCCAGAACTGGGTGGGAAAGCAGCAGTGTGACTGACAGCGGTTGTGATCTCCAGTGACGAATCCAATCCCCGTCAAGTCCTGTGTGGCAGTGGGAGGCCAAGGAATTCTATCTTCTGCTTTCTTCCTCTTTGGGTGAGGTACCAGAACTCAGGGGGAGCAAAGAAAACCCCAGGAACAAAGTGAAAAGCAGAGGTGTCCAGCTTCTGTGGCCCATCAGCCTCCCAGGGCACAGAGCCGGGCATGGAGGAGAGACTGGGAGGGTGTTCAGGACCAGGATTGAGAGTCACTGACCCAGGCCATAGCATGCTCTTTCCCCGAGGTGTGTCCCCCTGAAGCCTTCCTCTGCCTGCTGTGGCAAGCATAGGGCTTGTCATTCTCCCCATAATTCTTTTGAGTTGAAACCACTGTTTTATGAGTCTCTCATTCTGTTTGAAATTGAGTGGGCAAAGAGTTCTGGATAGAAATCATTTTTACTCAGAATGTTGAAGGCCTTGCCACACAGGTTTGTAGCTTCTGGTGTTGCTTACAAAAAGCTTGAAGTATGATTTCATTCTCCTTTAAATGACCCATTTTTATTTTCTCAAATGTTTTTAATGTTCTGGTCTTTATCCTTGAGGATTCTAGAATGTTAATCTGTATGGTTTAAAAATAATTGGTTGTGCTAAGCACTTGCTTGCAATCTGGAGATAGGAGTATGTCCTTCAACTCTTAAAAATTCTCAAGTTCTTTTTTGTGAACTTGGGATTGAGGAAAGCTGGGAAGGGTGAGGTTGCTTTTCTTTTTTTTTTTTTTTCTTTCTTTTAAGATTTTTAAAATTTATTTTAGAGGTAGGGTTACAGACAGTGAGAGGAAGAGATGGAGAGAAAAGTCTTCCTTCTGTTGGTTCACTCCCCAAATAGCTGCAATGGCTGGAGCTGCGCCAATTCGAAGCCAGGAGCCAGGAGATTCTTCTCAGTCTCCCACGCGGGTGCAGGGGCCCAAGCACTTAGGCCATCTTCCACTGCTTTTCCAGGCCATAGCAGAGAGCTGGATCAGAAGTGGAGCAGCCAGGACTAGAACCGGTGCCCATAGGGGATGCCAGCGCCACAGGTGGAGGATTAACCTACTGCACCATGGCACCGGCCCCGAGGTTTGCTTTTCTTAAGGGAACTCATTCTGCTGTCTTTATTAGCACACTTAGAAGTTCCAGAATGTTCTGTTTGCTTGAATTTTCTCATAATTTTAAGATTGTCGTTGGCAAACAAGTGTTTTCATCTGCCTTTTGGCTTTACTATAGTTACAGAGAGTAATACAGAGTTTGTTTTGGTGAATCAGAAATCACATTGTGTGTATGATTAAGGTATTCCCTATTTTTCTGATGTTGTGATTTTCTTTGTGATTTAATAGTTTTTTGATTCCCTTGTGTTATAATGGAACTATTAACTGGAATAGGACCATGGATTCTGAAATGGTCTTTTTGTGAAAAACACCTGGCTAGAGAGAAGAATTTCAAAAGAAACTTGCTGCTCTTTCAGGAGTAGGCTTTGCCTGGAGGCATTAATTAGGTATCACACACATTCAGATAAGAACAAACATTAAAAGGTTCTCACCTAATTAATTAACTAGCTCTTTTCAATATTTGACTCCTATGTTCCATCAGTCATTTGTAAACATTTATTAGAGTCTTTTGGGATTTTTTAAAAAAAATGCAAAATAGCGTAAATTTGCAGTTAACCAAAACCCAATCAAATTGAAAGTTTTAAGCAAAGCATGAGGGAGGCCTAGTGAAGGAAAGCGTGTTCATTCTGAAAACAGCTGGTGAGGTTTGTGCTGAGCTCAGAGACCTGCATTCCATGAGCAGACACTGCCCAGTCCTGTGTGTGTGTGTGGCCCTCAGGCCTGGCTCCCTCACCACATCCATATCTAGTGATTCCAGAAGGTAGCGCCATCTGTGTTTTTTTTTTTTTTTTTTTCTTCCGAAGGGCCACATATGTGATAATGAGAACATTTTAACTTTTTATGAAGCAGCTTTCTTTATTCTCATTAAAGACAGATCTCTTTGGCATATTTGCTTAAATTCTATACTTTCTACTTGGAAATTTTTATTTTCTCACCAGGGAGCTCACTATGGCCCCAATGTTTTCATTAATTTCAGAATTGTGTATTGCTGTCCAGAGGTTTCACAGCAGAATAGTCTCAATATTGTCAAAAATGTATAGTTTAAAATGTCAGCAAAACATAACGTGCCTGAAATATTAATGCTAAGCAGGTTCTGAGATTTATTCTTCAGAGAATGAAGGTTAAAAAACAGGTGGGTTGGGCATTTGGCCTCCTGGTTAGGACAGGTGCGTCCTCCATTGGAATATCCAGTTCTTGGCTCTGGCACTTGACTCCAGTTTCCAGCTTCCTGCTGATGTAGACCCTGGGAGACAGTAGTGATAGCTGAAATAATTGGGTTCTTGCCACCCAGACTGAGCTTTGAGCTACTGACTTCATTTCAGGTATTTGGGAGTGAACCAGCAGATGGAAGATCTCTCAGTTTCTCTCTCACTCTCTCTCTCTCTGTGTGTGTGTGTGTGTGTGTGTAAAATAAGTACACACAGTTTTTTAAAGAAGTAAGTCATAAAACACACATGGCTTTTAAAAGAAATGAGTAGGATTAGTGGAGGGTTTTTAGTGCAGTGGCTAGGTTGCTGCATTGGATATCTGCATCCCATATTGAAGTGCCCAGTTCAAGTCCAAGCTACTTCATTTCCCATTCAGCTTCCTGCTGCTGCACACCCTGAGAGGCAGCTGATGATAGCTCAACTCTCTGGCTTCCTGCCATCCTTGTGGGAGACCCAAATGGAGTTTGAGCTTCTGGTTTTTGCTTGGCCCAGCTCTGGCTATTGTGAGTATTTGAGGAGCAGATCTGCAGATGGAGCAGATGGAAGATCTCTCTCTCACTCTTTCAAAGAAAATGAAATTATTGTTTAAATTAAATAAATATGGACTAAATTATATTCTCAGAAAACTGAATGTCTTTAGGAATATTAACTGTGAAACAAAAATAAACTGGCAGTTCTCAAAAAAATTAAATAAATAGTTTTTAAAAACATGAGAATTAAATGGTACTACTTTTAAGTCTTCAAAGTTTGAGCTCATCCTATTTCTATTTCTCTATTTTCTCAGAGAATGTAAACAATTGGAGCAAGGTCCTATAGTTTGTAAATGATGATGTTTGTTTGAATTTGAACTTAGATTTCTGTGCCTCCAAATCCTTGGGTCCTTACTCAAGGGTGTCCCAGGGTAAGAAGTACTTGGTTTCTTGCATAAAATCTCTTGTTTAAGATGGTTTTACTAGATTACAGTTAACTCAGGATTATGAGGATATTGCAGGACAAAAAACGTGCCCCCAGAGCATTTCTGTGTAAGTTAAAGCCTGACATACAGTCATTACAGTATATAATCAACTTCAACAGTGGTTTCATAAAGTTATTCAGGATTTTTTGAAAAACGATTTGAATAGGAAATCTTGAAATGGCAGGACCTCTGGTTGGAGTTCTGAGTTCCTGTCAGCCACTGTAGTTTGTATTCACAATGCTGATGCAGTTAGGGGTCCTGAGTGCAAGTGCCTGTTCCTTCGCTCTTCACTCTGTGTGCCTTCTCTTTCCCAAAGTGACACTGAGTCTGCTTATGCTCAATGGTCATCATCTATCAAGTGACTTGAATTCCTCTTTCACTTTTTCATTCTTTACTATTATTTGTTTCTCTATTACTTGTACAACTCCAGACTTTTCTTATATTTTTTCTCAATATAAAAATAATTCTTGCTTGTAGTAAAGTCAAAGTGTCTTCAAAAAGTTCATGGAAATGCACATTATAAAAAATTACATATGCATTTCAATTTTTTTTTCACCAAATTATCTCTTAATTCCATTTGTCCATGATTATTTTAAAATACCTTTGTATTTGGAAAGCACAGAAACAGAAATTGAAATGTTTATAATATGATCAATGGTAACAGTGAGTGCTCAGCAACTTACATAATTATTATCCCTGTCTTCCCTGCCCCCAGACTGATCATATCATCGCAATTGTACTTCTTATTCTCTACTACATCACATTGTACACTGAATTTACCCCTCTTCAGAAACTCATCCTAATGCATTTTTAGTGGTTATACTTTCTTTGCTCATACACACGCCATTATTAACATTTGTGCGATGGTTGCTTGTGGGGAGCAACTGAGACTAGGCTAAGTTACTGGAATTAAGATTTATTCTATGCATCTGCTCTCCCACAATATGGCGCTGGGAGAGGAGTAAACAGCTTCTACACAGCTGCCTCCAGTTCGACCAGTAACCTGCAGGAGCTGATCCTGCTCCTGATTGGAGGAGAGCAGTGTACTCAGCGTGTGGGTAGCAGAGTTGGGATTGGTGGAAGAGGACTATAAAGGAGGAGAGAGACAACATGCACCAGGAACATCTAAGGGGAACACCTGAGGAACATCTGAGCAGCCCCCGAGAGAGCCGGACGGCGGTGTGCCGCTCCCCCGCGGAAGTGGGGAAAGTGGCAGGGGGAACCGCCCTTCCACGGAGGTGGAAGGGTCGGTAGCCAACCCGGGAAGAACCAGCAGCAAACCCGGGGAGGGCCGAGCAGACAAAAGAACAGCGCAGGATCCTGTGTCATTCCTCCAGGAAGAGGGGGAGCGACATAATGGTGCCGTGACTCGGATATGAAGCTTAGGAGGCGTAATGGTGCCGTGACTCGGATAGGAAACCTAGGAGGGAAGAAGCGGGAAGAAGTGGGAAAATACCGGAGAGAGAGACTAGAAGAGCCTAGGGAAAAGCCGGATGGAAAAAGTGCCGGAAGAAGTTAGGATTGAAAGCGAAAGTGAAAGCTGGAGGAAACATAGACTCGAATGCGGACTATGGCGGGGAAGCTAGGAGATTAAAAGCGAAAGTGAAAGCTAGAACAAACAGACTTGGATACGGACTGTGGGGAGAAGCCAGGAGAAATGAGAGGGGAATATTGTTGGAAGAAAAGTTAGGAAACATACCGGGTAGAGAAAAATGTTAGGGAGAATGAAGCCGCGGGGGCAGGCTGAAGCGGAGACGTAAGCTATGTTGGGATTCGTCAAGTCAGCCCGGGGAACAAAAGGTGAAAATCTAAAACCAGAGGCCGAGACGTAAGCTAGGTTGGATTTCGCCAGGTTAGCCCGGGGAACTTAGACTGAAAACTAAACCAACCAAGAAGCGGAATCGTGAGCCTAGGCTGTGGTTTGCAGAAGCCACCGCGCGCAGAGAGAGCGCGTGGGGCACAAACGGGAAGAGCGCACGGGGCGCGAGTAGATAGGAACGCGGGGCTGGTGCGGGGCTGTGGTGTGGGCGCGAAGGGGCGCGGAGACCGCAGAGCGAGCGTGAAGCAGGGAAGCCGCCGCGGGCCGAGGCGCTGAGAAGCTGCCTCAGGGCAGGCGCCGGGAAGCCACGGGGATAAGAGAAACAGAAGTATAGAAGTAAAATGAGAGAAATAGGAATGCTGGCAGATAGAAGTAAAATTGGAGAAATAGGAATGCCCGGAGGTAGAGAAATAGAGAAAAATAAGGCCTCCCCACAACACGGCAATGAGAGGGCTTGGATTCGGTCTGCCTGATTAGGCGATAAGCACCAGCAGCCAGCTCGACCAGAGTATGAGCTGCAGGTCACCGAAGATAGGCACGAATCAACATCAATAAGTCTCCCCACAATACGGCAATGAGAAGGCTCGGATTCGGTTTGCCTGATTGGTAGGGCTTGTAAGCACCTGCAGGCAGTTCTAGCAGAGCAGAGCATGTGCTGCAGGGCACCGAACACAGGCACGCATCAGCGCCTAAAAACCTCCTCACAACATGGCGAAGAGAGGACCCGGATTCGGTTTGCCTGATTGGTAGGGCTTGTAAGCACCTGTGGGCAACTCCAGCAAGCAGAGCAGAGTGTGTGCCACGGGGCACCGAAGACAGGCGCGTATCAACGCCAAAAATAAAAAGAAAGGGGGAACTGTGGGGAGCAACTTGGACTAGACTAAGTTACTGGAATTAAGACTTATTCTATGCATCTGCTCTCCCACAATATGGCGCTGGGAGAGGAGTAAACAGCTTCTACACAGCTGCCTCCAGTTTGACCAGTAACCTGCAGGAGCTGATCCTGCTCCTGATTGGAGGAGAGCAGTGTACTCGGCGTGTGGGTAGCAGAGTTGGGATTGGTGGAAGAGGACTATAAAGGAGGAGAGAGACAACATGCACCAGAAACATCTAAGGGGAACACCTGAGGAACATTGGAGCAGCCCCCGAGAGAGCCGGCCGGCGGTGTGCCGCTCCCCCGCGGAAGTGGGGAAAGTGGCAGGGGGAACCGCCCTTCCACGGAGGTGGAAGGGTCGGTAGCCAACCCGGGAAGAACCAGCAGCAAACCCGGGGAGGGCTGAGCAGACTAAAGAACAGCGCAGGGTCCTGTGTCGTTCCTCCACAAAGAGGGGGAGCGACAGTTGCTTATACCTTATGGAGCTGGGGATGAAGGGGTAGATCTTACGGTATTATATGTTAAAGATACGTTGTGAGATTTGAAAGATGTATTGAGTAATCCTCTCCTTTAAAAAGTGAGCTGATTAAATATACTCCTAGGAATAGTTTGTGAGGATGCCTGTTCTCACCTTGCCAGTGTTGAATATTATATGAAAGTCCTTCAAGACATCTGTGGAGATGCCAGTGTAGTGGAATGGTAGGTTGAACCACTGCTGTTGATGCCAATGTCACGTATTGGAGCACTGGTTTGAGTCCCAGCTGTTCTGCTTCCCATTCACCTCCCTGCTGATGTGTCTGAGAAAGCAGCAAATGATGGCCCAGGTGCTTGGGCCTGTGCAACCCATATGGGAGACCAGGATGGGGTTCCTGGCTTTGGCCTGGCCCAGATCTGGCTGTTGTGGGAATATGGGAAGTGAACCAGTAGATAGAAGATGTCTCTCTCTCTTGCTCTCGCTTTCACTCTGCCTTTGAACTATGCAAAGAAATCTTTTCTAGAACTCTATGAAAAACCACAGTTAAAAGATGAGTTTATTTTGGTACAAAAAATTAAATCCATGCATAGGTTTCTCATGATACACATTTGCATTTTGAAGACTCTGCTCATTAAAGATGTCTTTGTAAAGTTATTTCTTTCATTTTTTAACAGAAACTTATGTAATCATTACTATGCTCCATAAAAGTTTGTTAGACATCTTTGTATGTTTATTTAATACAGATGTTATCTCTCTTTTTTTGGGCATTCATTAAGATATCTGCTTTTCCAAGTTTTTGAGCCATGGTTGGGTACTGTTAATGTAGACTCATGTGAAGTGAGCTGGGAGCCCAAACTTCAAAGTTGGGTGTCTGAAAATCCTACAAGTGGAGGTTTGTGTATTCAGGAAGACTGATGGATTGGTGGCATGGAGAGGAGTTCCATGACATGTTAGTTGCATGGGGAATGAGAGTGTGAATGAGGTAATGAAAGTGAAGATGAACAAGAGGAGAAGAAAGAGAAGTGCTGTAAGACATGTTTAAGGAACAGGAGGAGAAGCATACAGGGCTGAGCAAGGTGGACAAAGATCATTCTAAGAATTTTCAGGTGCCACTTGTAGGCTGGACATACCATTACCACTACAAGGAACAAAGGAAGAGAAGAGGATCTGACGGTGTTCAGGGAGGGTTTTCTGGAAGAAACACACTTCCTTGTGTAGTCTTTTCCATCTTACAGGCAAATCGTAATGGGAAGCAAGCTTGGGAGATCATTTTTCTTACCGTTCTCTGTACTGGAGGAAAGGAAAAGAGATGGGATTTGAATTGGAAATAAAGCCACAAAAACTATGCCAACAAATGGAAAGGGATAGTTTTAATTTTGACCATGTTTATGGGAGAGATATTCATGCAATGGAAAATAGTGCCTAGAACTCAGAAGTTGTTAAGGTGTATACAATAGATGCAGATGTAGAATACATTTGCTTCATATTCAGTGTTTTATCCAAAAGAATTCAAAATAACTCTGAGTTTTTCCTCATATTTCCATGACTTGTTACCTAAATTCCATTTATTAGGTCTCATTCACCTTTCTTGTATAAGGACCACAGCCTGCATCTTCCAACTTCCTATGACAACCCATTATTCTGGTCCAATCTGCTGCTGTAATCTTATTAGTTGATCTCAGGATTAACTAGAGTCTGCCTGTGCTGTGCAGATCCTTTATCTGTATCTGGAAGTTGCATTTCAGTCACTAGTTTATTAAAGGTATGGCAATAACCAAATCCCACCTCCCACCTCCACCCCTTGCCTCGGCTTTTAATATCTGAGGGAATGGATTGCTGTTAAGACTCAGTACCTTTCTGTGTGTATAGTACCTGTACTTTCGGTAGCTACTCCATTCCTTTCTCCATGTTCAGGATTTTGATATGGGAAGATCTGGCTTCCAGGCAGAATAGTGCAAAGGAGCTACTCCTGCTAATAGGAAGGAAATGATCCCTCCAGGAAATTAGCAACCTTTATCTCTAGGGTCTTGTCTTTTCTCCCATCAGTGTTCCTCTCCCACCCTGACTATAGCAGATGGGGATCAAAGTTACACATACAAAGCTTTCAGTCTCCACCACAAATGACTTCCTCTCTAGGGAGAAAGGCTTTTATGTAATTTGAAGCCTTTTATAGGTTATATTTGTATTTTCATATATAACAAGTCAGTAAACATTATCTCATTTTTTTAGGTCTCACACAAATATAATGATATCCCTTTATACTGTGATTTTCAAGGACATAATTTCTTTTTGAATTAAACTAAGTGGTGTCTGACAGCTGTAGAGCTAAAGGAGTATTTTCATGTTGGTGAAAGTACCTGTTCCCTTGGGGGTCAATTCAGCAGTCCCTTTCTACCAAACACTTATGGAACACAATATAACCCTAAGTGTTTTATTATAGACCTTTTGCTCTCTGCACGTACCTGAAGCTACATCATCTGTCATTGTGTATGCATACTGTTTATACACAGTGATAATAGGCATCAGCCACCAGGGCGCTTCTGGAAGACTCTCTTGTCCTTGCATGTGTACAGCACACCTTGTTCTGGCACAGCTCAACAGCATGATGCCTGATGTGCTATCTGGCAATGTTCCATAGCAATCATGAACAGTATTTTGGTCTCTACTGACATTTCTGTTCAGTTTCCACTCCTTGAAAATGTTCATCAGTGTGTTATTCTGTGAGTCAGGGCAGGTAAAAGCAAGAGCTTCATTCCTGGCTCCTCTAGGATGTTGCTGCAGGAGTTACTGTGGTGGGAGCCTGGGGATGCAGCAGGTTTTCTGGGGGAAGGATGGGTCTGGGCCTTTTGGCACAAGGTTCTCTCTGGCTTGGCCCTGGGCTCCATATCAGAAGATGTTTGCAAAGCACTGAAACCAGCACAGAGTACTTGACCTTCCACCTCTTTTATCTCCTCTTTGTTCCCCATTCCATTTTTTTTTCTCCTCCCATCTTCCCTACTACCCATGGAGCCTAATTTGCTTGGAAAGGACTGGATAGGAATATTGTGGTTCATGAGGGATTATATACTTAGATTATGCATTCACGATCCTAATTGAATGCAGTTATAGAAATGTACATTGACTTGCGAATCTTTTGAAGTAAGCATATATTAATCAAGATCTATTCAGGAAAACAACCATCACCAAGTGGTTCAATAGAGGGAATTTAATACAGGGAATTAATTACGAAGACAGTGAAGAAGCCAAAAGAGCCACTAGGCAACTGTTGTGCAACTCAGTGTTTCACAGCTACTGAAAGTTCTTGCCACCCTTTGGGCTAAAGGGACACAAGGGAGGAGTTGATATTGTCAGAGCAAAGGAAGGAGCCGCCTACCAGGATCCAGGGTCGTGTGGTGGTAACTGGAACTATGGAGGGGAATTGGGGCCATTTCTGAAGGTGCTTCATGAGGCAGAAGAGGTAGGGGAAAAATGCTTTTCCCTACCCACCTGTCCAGTCTCCTCCTAGTCTCTTATCAGCCTATTTTTAAAAGATAGATTTATTTGTTTAGAAAGAGTTACAGAGAGAGGAGGAAATAAAGGGACAGGGAAAGATGAGAGAGAAAGAGTGAGATAGATATCTTCCATTTGTTGGTTCACTCTCCAGATAGCTGCAATGGCCAGAGCTGGGCCAGGCCAAAGCCAGGGACCAAGAGTTTCATCTGGTTGCCCATAAGGGTGGCAGGTACCCAAGTACTTGGGCCATCTTCAGATCCTTTTCCCAGGCTGTTAGCAGAGAGCTAGATCAGAGGTGGAGCAGCCGGGACATGAACCAGTATCCCTATGGGATGCCTGTGTCACAGATGATGGCTTTACCCTCTGGGCCACAATGCCAGACCCCTCTCTAATCAGCGTGTTGTAATGTAGTATAGCCTGGGGACTACAGTTTGCAGGGGTCATTCATGTGATGGGGACAACTGAGCATAGATGTAGGAGTAATCAGTCAAGGACTGGCACAAGGGCCAAGACCTTACCCTTCAGCAGGTTCTAGTGATTGTCATCACATACTATTTCCCTAATTTAGTTTCTATAATTTATTTACAGTGGAATTTCTAGAGTGGAGCTGGCAGAGAACTCCATGTGCAGGATTCTGCAGTAGACTCCTAAATTTGTTTGCCTGTTTCCATCCTTATGATCCTCGACCTTCATCTGTTCTCTGCAGTCAGGCAGTGATTGCTTCTCCATTCAGTTCCTCCTGTGGGTTCCTTGTTCCTCCGCTCAGAGTGAAAGCCCTTACATTGGCCCGACAGGCTCTTTGTGATCTCCCCAATCTCCCTACTTTATCTTTCCAATCACTCCTGCTGCTCCTCCCTGTTCACTCTGCTGTAGCTCAGCTCATCTCCTTCCATGTTTCTGTCTCTGCCCTTTTGTTCGTACTGGTCTGTGCCTTGGGTGTTCTCCCTTCAGACACTCCTTTCTTACCTCCTTCATCTTTCTTTGCAACAACATCAATCCCACGAGGTGCCCCCCCAACTTGAAGTTGCTCCCTCCCCCCAAATTCTGCCTGTCCATAAGCTTCCTGTTTTCCTTTCCTACTTTGCAAAGATCATCTCCTAATATACTGTATATAGCGTGTTAATTTTTCACTCTTGCCTGCACACACACACACACACAAGTTGCATGAGACCAGGGTTATTTTTTTGGTCAGTGTTGTTTATGGAAAATGTTCAGTACATGTCATCATTGAACGAGTTATAAGTCGTTGAATGACTGTTCCTAGATTTTTAATATTTCTTAATATTTTTCATTTGTATTAGTTATATTTAATGTGACAGCAATAATTTATCAATTTAAAAAATATTTATTTTGAAAGTTAACAGAGAGATAGGGAGAGACAGAAAGAAAGAGGTCACTCCCCAGATGGCCACAATGGCCAGTGCTGGGCCAGTCTGAAGCCAGGAACCAGGAGCTTCTCTGGGTCTCATGTGGGCAGCAGCGGCCCAGATACTTGGGCCATCTTCCGCTGTTTTCCCAGGTGCATTATCAGTAAGCTGTATCAGTAGTGGAGCAGCTAGGACTTGAACTGGTGTCCATATGGGATGCTAGCATCACAGATGGCAGCTTACCTGCTATGCCACAATGCTGGCCCCCATCAGTTTGTTTTCAATGAGTTTCCCTGAAGTGTTACACTTTACTATTAATGGAACAAAATAACTGCATTTTCACTCAAATTTTTGAAGTAGTAAAGAATTTTGGGTTCAAATGACAGTTCTGCCACTTACTAGCTGTTTGGCCATGGGCACTTATTTATGCCTCCGTTTCCTGGTCTGTAAGGCAGGAATCATGGTACCACCTCTACTTAGTTGTATTAAACAGATGTGTGCAAAGCACTTTAAATAGTTAAGTGCTCATCACATCCCAGCCATAGTTATGGTTTACAAGTGGCAGGAAGTGTCACTGCCTGAGAGCTCAGCTCCACCTGCTCACTATGAGGCCAGGACTCCCATGGGATATTCCTACCTGTGGCAGGCACAGAGGGTCAGTAGGCAAGCCCACACCTGGGAGTTGTGGGGCACCAGTCAGCCTGGGTGAACTCCTCTTGGGACTGCTCTATGGTTTAGGTCCCCATCCTTCCCGTTTTGCTTGGCAACTCTCCGACCTGCACCTTCCTGTGAGGACATTTTACTTCCCCCTGCTTCCTACTGCAGGATGTCTTTGGTATATCTAATCTTGTCTTGGTGCCTGCTTCTTGGTGAGCCAAATGTGCGCGCCTGATATTGAGATCATTACAACTATAAGTAAAACACGAGTGATCTGAGAAACAAACAACTATCTCACTGTGGTCAAACAGCATAACTGGTCCCAATAGGAATGGAAGTGTTTTGGTAGCTAGTGTAGAACCACCATGTGCTAGGCCATGGAATGAACAGAAAGCATTTGTTACACTTGTACCTTCTCTGGCCACTGGTGGAGCATCTACTGAGAGATATTATTAGCTTTTTGAATTGAAAGCTCCTTGAAGGTAAAGACTCACTTAGATGCTTCCTTTCTTTTTTTTTTTTAACTTTTATTTAATGAATATAAATTTCCAAAGTACGATTTATGGATTACAATGGCTTCCCCCACATACCGTCCCTCCTACCCACTACCCTCCCCTTTCCCACTCCCTCTCCCCTTCCATTCACATCAAGATTCATTTTCGATTATCTTAATATACAGAAGATCAGCTTAGTATACATTAAGTAAGGATTTCAACAGTTTGCTCCCACACAGAAACATAAAGTGAAAAATAATAGATGATTTTTTTTAAATGATGTAGATGCTTCCTTTCTATCAGGCACTGCAGCTAACTACAGTAGTAGACATATAAATGTTTGATAAAATTTTGTTGTTAACATTCCTTAATTGATGGGACTGTGTGAGGGATCTTTTAAAGGTTCATGCAAAATTGTATCATGTAAAAACTACACATGGATTTAAAAAGTTTATACAAAAATAAACTTAAAAATGCATGTATTTGGAAAGCAGAGTGATAGAAGGAGAGACAGTGTGAGAGCAAGAGAGCAAGGGTAAATGTGAGTGAGAAAGCAAGAGAGAGTGCAAATGAGTGAGAGTGTGTCTTTTCTATTCGCCAAATATTTGTAAGGGCTGGGGCTGGGCTAGGCTGAAGCCATGAGCCAGGAATATCATCCTGGTCTCCCACAGGGGTGGCAGGACCCCAGGTGCTTGGAACATCCTCTGCAACTTTCCCAGGTGCATTAGCAGGGAGCTGGATCAGAAGCAGAGGAGCTGGAACTAGAACCGGCATTCCAGTATGGGATGCTGGCCTTGCAGGTAGTGGCTTAACCCGCTGTACCACAATACTGGCCCCAATAAACTTATATTTTGATTCCTTTATTAATAAACTTTTGAAAGCCCCTTTGTACTTTCATATCACCTGGGAATTGTGGGTAGATAGTAAAGTTGTTGCTGACAGTTGGAGAACAAAATAACTATGGACCTTTAGAGTTTAGGAACATTGTGAAAACATCCCTGGAAATCTATAGCAATGGATTTTCTAATGTCCTGACTACAATTGTGACAAGCTTTCTGAATTTTTCTAGGCTCTAAGTGTATTTTAAAAGTAGGTTGGTAAAATACAAATAAAAGTGGTTTTTGGTAGTTTGTCACTGAGCAGATTAAATGTGATAAATAGTGCTTATTCCCAGGTATGTTATAGCTTGAGGAGAGCTTTAAACTGTTAACAGTGTTTCTTTTGTAAAGAAAGCTTCTAAAAAGTTGAGAAGCATGAATCAGCTAGACTTATGTTTATGAAAAATGCCGGGCAGCTAGCATGCTTCTTAGATTGATCACTGAGAGAAATGCAAATTTCTGGGTTGTCTCTGGATAGCTTATCAAGGAGACTAAGTTCTAAACTGAATTTTCTCTCGTGAGGTGAAAACTGAGGCTACAGAAGGTTGAAAGGTTTAGTAATTATTTGTTAACCTGCCTGGGACTTTGGAAAGCAGGTGCCTTACACTTGCATCAGAACTCTTAATAGAACATGAAAAGCTGTTCAAGGTACCTTGGAAGCATCTAATTTCCTTGTGAAGTCTTCAGAAAGATATCATTTGTGTGTAATTCTTTAGGTTTCTAGGTGCAGTTTCTCTCCCTTTCCCAGCCTCCTTATCTCCTCTGTTTGAAGCTGTCAGTTGCTTTGGTGTCTAAAAGTCTCAGGGAAAAGTCTGATAGACTGCATTTTACAGACAGATGCAAAGTGTTAAGATAGTGCACCAACTTGGGGAAATTTATTTTAACCTGAGATGACTTCTGAAGCAGAGAATGAAATGAACTATAGAAGGAGAAAAAAATTGGGCATTGGAGGTTGTGGCATTGGTTTGCTTCACAGCTCTGCTGCTTTCTAGCAACTGACCCTGAGTACCTAGCAGCTCTGGGAGCCCTGATTCGGCCTCTGTAGAAGAACACTCAGTGCAGGCCTGGCTCACAGCAGCTTGTGGATAAATGACCTCTTCTCTTGGAGCTCGTGCAGCTGTTTGCCAGTTCCAAGGGAGGGTTTTTTTCTCTTTTGACTCTTTCCATTGTGATTGAAGAGAGATTCAGATTCCATTATTCAAGTAGTGACTTCTAAGGAAGGACTTGTCTCCCTGGAACACTGCCTCATTGGTTCCGTTTCACTCAATTGTGTTCTGTGTGGTGAATATTCAGTTGATCAGGCTAGAAGGTTTGGGCAAATTACTATGTCATTGCTCTATAACACTAGCTTTCTTAAGTCCCCACCTAATACTACTGCTTTCCTCTAAGCATGATATACTCTTTTATTAACTTTGCTACATTGCTTCCCACCACATGCATTTATAGGTATTTAATACCCTTCACTACGATCTCATTATGTGCTATGACATTTTTTTCTTTCTTTTCCTTATTGTGAAACAACATTGGCTCAAAGATATTACAGTCTTAATAGGTAATAGTTTGGAGCAATAACCAATGGTTTTATCTGGGTTTGCATTGTAACTTTACTATCTTCTAGCAGTACAGCTGCAATAAACTTACTTTTGAAAACTCACATTTCCCATGTGTTAAATGGGCATAAACATCATATCTTTTGATTGATTAAGATGCCACTTGCTATGCCCACATCCCATGGGTGAGTCCTTGGGTTTGAGTCCTATCTCCACTTCTGATCCAGTTTCCTGCTATTTTGCACTTCTGGAGGCAGTGGTGATGGCTCGAGTACTTGAGTCCCTGATACTCATGTTGGAGACCTGGGTGGAATTCTGGGGTTTTGGCTATCACTTGGCTGTTAGGGGCATTAGGCAAGTTAACCAGCAAAAGGAAGAACTCTGTCTGTCTCTGTCTCTGCCTTTTAAATAAATAAATAAAACATTTTTTAAAAGAATAGTATCTTTTAGTAGAGCTGTCATTAATGATTAAGTTGAAAAAAAATCTTAAGGAGAGACAGCAGAGGCTTAGTGTATTGGACATCTTTGTTGATCAAACAAGTAGAACGATATAGAAACACTAAATATAGTAAAATGGGAAAAGAAACATACCTGTATGCATAGTTACTGGAGAAGTAACTCCATCAGAATTGAAAAGAGTTAATCACCTCTTCTCAGAAGTGTTCTGTGATAATTGAACTAGATGGGAAATGATAAGTATGAGGAATAACAAAGAGAGACTTAATTTAGGTCAGTAGATATGTGGTTCCCAAACCCTAGTAGATATTAAAGTCAACTGAAGAATCCTCTTAAAATGTACATTCCTGGCCTGCTGTGAGACTCACTGGGTCAGCAGGTCCAGTGTAGGTCACAGGAACCTGCTTTTTGATAAGCTGTTTAGTTTTGATTACCAGACACTAAGAAAGTTTTGGTAGATCTTCGTGAGATCACACACAGCATGGTGTGCTGCTGTAAGAAGTAGACTTGAGTGTTGTATCAGGAAGTGAGTGAGTTTCTGTTGCCACTGCCCCATAATCAGGTTTAGTATTTTTGTTTTGTTTCCTGGAAACTCATCTTGACTGAGCTTACCTTATTCACTTGTCCTTATCAAGATGTAAATAATTGATCTGCCCCTTCCTTAAAATTATTGGTTTCTGTATTTAAAGACTAAGCAACATAATCTTCAATTTCTTATCATATCACAATTCTTTTATATCTATATTAATTCTAAGGCTGAATTTGGATATATGTAATTTATATTTTCCAGATGGCATTTGAAATACCTCATTTTTGACCTTAGATTTTCTGTGCAAGGCTACGTTAGCACCTAATTCAGGTCAAATAGAAATTTATTTGCATGATTTAAAAAACACAGCCATCAAGATTTTCAACATTTTAAACTATTTAGAGTGGTTTTCTTGGTGTTTCAGATATTTGTCCTTTGGCTTTAGGCTGCAGCTTAGTGCACAATCTTTTCAGCATAGGAAGCAGTTTTTCTTGCACAGCGTTGTTAAATCAGTTTTATATATTTGTATTCCTTGGAGTAGAGATAAATAAGCCTTGCATACTAGATCTTATAGTACCTTTATCACTTAATATTTGAACATCTTCAGCACTTTAATTTTAATAAGGCTAAATGGAATATGTAGGATAGAACGACTGCCATTTAGTACCTTACATTAAAATGAATGTTTCCAAAGTGGAACTGTGAAATCCCTACAGATAAACAGCTAGAATCCGTCATATTTCCTTACTCATGAGTTTTTAAAATACGTACTGCACCAGTTTTCTCTTTTGCTGTTTTAGCTGTTGTGTTGAATGAGGGAATTTGTGGCATTGATGTGCAGTCATAAAACAACTTTATGTTTCCCTCTCTAACCCTTCAAATGATTTTGGATTTTTTTAGCCTTGTCTGATGGAATCTTAGGTAGGCTCCAAAACTTTCCTTAGAAAATGAATATGTTCAGTCATATGCATTGATTATCAAACTCTCTTCTGATATCTGTAATCACAGCATAATGAATAATTAATTCTGGGTTTATATCATGGTCAAAACCCTAAGCCTCACTTAAAGTAGGAGAGTCTCCTGTCCACATATGAGCCTGTTCCAGGTTGAAGGCCTGCAGTGGGACAGGGAGTGTCATCAGCCCCCCTTGATGGCCTGGAGTCCAGTTCCCTGTGCAGAGCTTGGAGAGGAGCATGGAGTTGTCTGGCAGGAACAGCTGATGCCTGGGACATTGGCAAACTTTACTCTTGGAAAGCATTTAAAATTAACTTATTGTGGATTTTTCCATTGTGCATTGTCATCATTTTTGGAAGATTACCCATGGTATGATGCTACTGTTGGTACCTGTCTGTCGCTCCCCCTCTTCGTGGAGGAGCAACACAGGACCCTGCGCTGTTCTTTCGTCTGCTCGGCCCTCCCCGGGTTTGCTGCTGGTTCTTCCCGGGTTGGCTACTATCCCTTCCACCTCCGTGGAAGGGCAGTTCCCCCTGGCCGCATTCCCCACTTCCACAGGGGAGCGGCACACCGCCGGCCGGTTCTCTCGGGGGCTGCACGGGTTCCCTTAGATGTTCCCCATAGATGTTCCCGGTGCATGCCGTTTCTCTCCTCCTTTATAGTCCTCCTCCGCCAATCCTAACTCGGCTGCCCACACGCTGAGTACGCTGCTCTCCAATCAGGAGCAAGTCCTACAGTTTATTGGTTGAACTGGAGGCAGCTGTGCGGAAGCTGTTTACTTCTCTCCCAGCGCCATATTGTGGGAGAGCAGATGCATAGAATAAGTCCTAATTCGAGTAACTTAGTCTAGTCCGGATTGCTCCCCACACCTGTCTCTTGCCTGGTTTTGTCTCTGACCTCACACCTTTACCCACTTTCTCATGAGAGCATCTCCTTCTGTGGCAGGAGGCTCACTTTTAAAATGAGTCTTAGCACATCTTCTCTGTTCAGGGCCTACACCCATTCTTAGCACATCCTTGCCCATGTGCATATACATACACAAACACGCACACACATCTTTAAAGTTAGACTTTCTAACTGTAATGCCCTGTGATTCCCCAGCATAGGTGCATGTCAGACCCTTCTAATGGTTCACTAAGCTGGATCATGGTGGTGATCACAGAGGGGTAAAATGTCACTGTTTTCCAACAACTTTCTCTGATGAAATTCTTTCTTTGCCTTTTTGACACAACTCATTTTGTACTCTTAAGCTAGATTTTTGCATAAGGCCCTGAAAACAGGGCTTAGTTAAGAATAATGGCCACTTCCTTTCAACCGTGTACCTTAATTTGAAAGTTAAGATACTTGTCATTTATTGTTTTCAGTCTCCCTCTTCCCACTCCAGTTACATTTTTTTTTTTTTTTTGACAGGCAGAGTTAGACAGAGAGAGACAGAGAGAAAGGTCTTCCTTTTTCCATTGGTTTACCCCTGACATGGCCGCCATGGCCGGCGCGCTGTGGCTGGTGTGCTGTGCCCATCTGAAGCCGGGAGCCAGGTGCTTTCTCCTGGTCTCCCATGTGGGTGCAGGGCCCAAGCACTTGGGCCATCCTCCACTGCCTTCCCAGGCTACAGCAGAGAGCTGGACTGGAAGAGGAGCAACCGGGACAGAGTCTGGCGCCCTGACCGGGACTAGAACCCGGGGTGCTGGCACTGCAGGTGGGGGATTAGCCAAGTGATCTGCGGCGCTGGCCAAGAATTCTTCTTCTTCTTCTTCTTCTTTTTTTTTTTGACAGGCAGAGTGGACAGTGAGAGAGAGAGAGAGAAAGGTCTTCCTTTGCTGTTGGTTCACCCTCCAATGGCTGCAGCGGCTAGCGCGCTGCGGCCGGCGGCGCTGATCCGAAGGCAAGAGCCAGGTGCTTCTCCTGGTCTCCCATGGGGTGCAGGGCCCAAGCGCTTGGGCCATCCTCCATTGCACTCCCGGACCACAGCAGAGAGCTGGACTGGAAGAGGGGTAACTGGGACAGAATCCGGCACCCCGACCGGGACTAGAACCCAGTGTGCTGGCACTGCAGGCGGAGGATCAGCCTATTAAGCTTCGGCGTTGGCTTAATTGTGTCTTGAATAAACAATATTTCAGCAAAGGAGAATGGGCTCAAAGGAAGAGAATGAAATAATAGCAAGAGACAAGACAAGAATGTAGGAGAGTGACAGGTAGATTTGGAGGGACTCTGTGTAGTCTGGTGAGATTTGTATAATATATATTGTTGGGGGCATGAAGCAAAATTGGAAGTCAAATTTTGGATGCCCTTGAATTCTATGAAGCAAAGTCTTTATGAAGGTAGTAAGAGATGTGCAGGAGTCAGAGGTTCAGTGGGATGATGGTTGAAGATGCTAAGAGATCCACAGTGGGGCTGAGCAGCTGCTGATCCAAGGGCATGTGTGAAAGATACTCCAGTCTTTTGTGTTCATTATCCTAATTCTGACTGAAGGTGATAACCCCCTTTCTCCCTCATTCCTGGGATTTGTGGTAGAGAATATTGGATATTATTTGAGTTAGATTTTTGTCAATGGAAAATAGTGACCGGGAAGTCTGAATTTTCCAATCTCTGAAAAGCACCTTACCTCTACTATGAACTTTTGGGATGATAAAATCTAGAAAAAAAAATGCAGCAAAGAATTTTTATATTATTGCTTTATGTCATGTGATTCTCTTTACACCTGAACTTTACTTAATCTCTTAAGCCTTAGGTGGATACTCCACTCTTACTTTGTCTTTTAAAGTTCAATATCTGTGACCTTTCTAATCACATCAGACTGTGGGATTTTCAGTTCTTCCTGTGAAGTGATTTAGGTATAGTGTTTGTACTCTGGGACTTTGGGTAAATTCTCAATTGCAAACTTACAAACATTATGATAGAAAGTGTGTGTGTGTGTGCATGCGTGTGTGTGTGTGTGTGTGTGTGTGTGCTGAAAGAGGAGTGGGCATTTGAAACAGCCATTGGGCCACTGTTGGGATGACATGTCCTGTGTCAGAGTGCCTGATTTAAATCTTATCCTACCCACCTGTGATCCAGCTTCCTGCTAATACGCAGGCTGGGAGGTGATAGCTCAACTGCTTGGCTCACTGGCACCTGACTGAAGTTTCAGGCTCCTGTCTAGCCCCCAATCCTGGCTGTTGGAGGCATTTGGGGAGTGAATCAGGGGATAGAGGATCTCTCTGTCTTTGATCTCTCTCTCTCTCTCTGCCTTTAAATTTTAAAAATGAAAAAAGAGTAGATTTTCTATTCTGTTTGTTAATCAGTGTTGCTTTCTGTGCTAGTATTTGAATGCCAGTCTTCTAAAATGTTTCCAATGCATTAATAATACAAGATAGATATCCACTGGTATTTTAAATCCTTTTTATATCATTGAGTATGGCTTTGATTTTATCTGCATTATTATAGATGTTCTTTTAACAGGAAACTCTTAGAAATAAAGTGATGGAAAATATATACTCTCTAGGTGAATCATCCATAGGAAATAAGGAATTTTTTAATTAATAAGGAGTTCCTGTTTTTCAGACTATCTCTTTTGGAGTCAAGGGCAAGTGAATTGTTTAAAACTATGAAAGGAAATGATTGTTTTCCATTATTTTTAAAAAATTATTTGAGAAGTAGAGAGACATAGGGGCCACAGAGTGGCAGAGAAAGAGAGCTCTCATCCTCCAGTTCACTCCCCCAAATGCCTGCAATGTCTGGGGCTGGGCCAGGCCAAAGCCACAAATTGGAGACTCAATCTAGGTCTCCCACATTTGTGCAGGGACCCAGTTACTTGAGCCATCACTGCTGCCTCTCAGTCTGCATCAGCAGGAAGCTGGGATTGGAAGCCGAAGGGACTCTGCTATTAGGGGCTTTCGAGCTGGCATCTTAGCTCCTAGAAACTAAACAGTCCTGCATACTACTAGGTATCAAAAATAATTTCTGTATGACAGTGAATCAAACCAATTTACGTTTGGATTGTGTGTCATCCACCCGCCTCCCCACCCTCCCCAAAGCTCTCTTGCTCTTCTGTTTATGACACTTAGCCCCAACCTGTTAATAAGCCTCATACCCCAGACAGGTTTGGTCCTGTCCTAGTGGGTCCACATAAGCAGCTTGAAGCAGAAGGCCTCACACTTATCTTGGTGCTCAGTTGCCTGGAAACTGGTTTCCTGCCTTACTCATCTCTGATCATCTCTCTGTTGGATATCCCAGTTTCCTTTCAGACTCAATATACTCATCTTGAATTCTTCGCTTGCCTTTTTGTCAGATTTGTGCTTATAATGCCTCCCAACCTTGCAGGCCTTTCCATGGATCCTGTTTTCACTTTGAACTTTGGCTTCCTGATGATCCCCCATCTGCCCTTTCATCCTGTAGAATCATATGCCTGTTTCCTTTGTGCTGTTAGGACCCATGGCCCTTGTCACCATCTCTTTATTAACTTACCATCCTTTTCTTTCTCTTGTGTTCTGATCAGTGTGGAATTTCATATCAAGTCTTCCCTAATTTTTCCTCTTTCCTTTGTCAAGGTCATAATCTGGAATAATCATCACTTCCCAGTGAACTGGATTCTTAGAGAAATCATATGTGTTCTGCTTTTGATTTATTGCCATATAATGCAAAACAGCAATTTTCTGTCTCCTTTATTTTGTTTCCTTCTCCAAAG
The DNA here is from genome assembly GCF_964237555.1 of Oryctolagus cuniculus. Taxonomy (NCBI): domain Eukaryota; kingdom Metazoa; phylum Chordata; class Mammalia; order Lagomorpha; family Leporidae; genus Oryctolagus; species Oryctolagus cuniculus. The sequence continues at coordinate 158,962,129 of NC_091434.1, read as the reverse complement.
AAGATCACTTTTTTTTTTTAACCATATACAACTTGTCTTAGGATTTCAGATCAAGGGGAACATTTATCAGGTCTACAGCTAAAGAATTTGAAGCTCTTACAGGTTTACATGGTTTAGCCAATAACACAGTAGAAAGCCAGGAATGAAGCCAAAATTATAAATCTTCTCTTGGGCTGATCTTTGATTTATGTAGCCCTTTCTAGGAAGAATGTTGAAAAAAAACAAACCTATAAAGTTTCTTGGAAACAACTCTTGTTTATTTGATGCTAAAGAAAATCCATTAAAGTTGAGTGAAAGTTAAGCTGACCTTCTTGATTCTGTATCCTCTTGGTTTTGTCTCTCAAAAAGCTGTCATAGCTACAGAAGCTATGACTGGATTCTCATTCTGAGTGTCTTCTTTCTATGGTTGGAAGTGACTTTTTGTACCGGGCATGAAGTGTTGTTGCTGTTTGGAGGCTTAGGAGTCCTGGGATATGGAGACTTGATGGGGAATTCTTTGTACTATTAGAGTAGAAGAAGATAATTTTCAACTATATAAATAATTACAACCTAAATCACCAAACAAAATCATCAAAAATTGTCATTTTGGAGAATTAGTATGCAAACTTTAGCTACTTTAAAAATACATATATATGTATATTTTATGCATAAATATAAAATATTTATGTTTTATGTATAAAAATACATAAAATCAGAGCATAATGACTCTACATCACTTGTTCTCAATTCTGTAAGACCAGTGCTACTTTTGAAAATAATTTATAATACCACTTCTCTTTCTCAAAAGAAAATTCATAGATAATGAAATTATTTGCAAGTGAATAAATCAATAGAATGCTTAATATATGACATACAGAAATAAATATAAATAATAACATGTACATTAATACATGTTATATAAATAATGTACATTAATACATGTTACATAAATAATAACATGTACATTAACACATCCGTTTTGAGTTTCATGTCTACCATTTTAAAGAAAACACACCTAGGTTACAGAAACGGAAGTGCATGAGTGACAAACCCGGGAGGTCATCCATTTTCAGAAAAGCTCCATGGTGGGGAAGATGGAGATTAGTGCCAAATAACCAAAACTCACCCCTTCCTGCCCCAGAGCAGCTCATCTGCAGATCAGCACCACCACTCAAGTGGCAGCAGGCGAAGAGGCCTAGAAGCTAAATTTAAAATCACTGAGTGTCCCAGTCACCAGTACACAATAAGTGATTCAGTAATAGTGGTTTAACTACCATAGCCAACAACATGACTTTCCAAGCTAGCACATAGCCAGTGGTAAATTTTCTAGTAAAGCGAACATTCTCCTTTTGTACAGCTGAATTTCTGAAAAAATTGTGTATATAGTAAAACCGGGCAAACATATTTGTATTTTTGTATCAGGGGGTTAATTTTGGACTCAAATAGTCATGAATAGTTTTACATTTATGTGGATGTAGGACTCTGAAACCCCAGGGCAATTTTTTACGTAGAAGATCACATAGCATCATTGGCTCTTGCTTGCTGAATGCCATCTGTGCCCCCAGTTACTGGGATAAACCATAAGTAACCCAGGTATTCTCCAGAATGTCACTCAGGGAGGGGCATGGCTTCTTCCCCTGCTGCCACTTGAGTGGTGGTGCTGATCTGCAGATGAGCTGCTCTGGGGCAGGAAGGGGTGAGTTTTGGTTATTTGGCACTAATCTCCATCTTCCCCACCATGGAGCTTTTCTGAAAATGGATGACCTCCCGGGTTTGTCACTCATGCACTTCCGTTTCTGTAACCTAGGTGTGTTTTCTTTAAAATGGTAGACATGAAACTCAAAACTGACCTTTTGCCTTTAACAATCAGGCTGCAATCTAAAAGCCAGACTATTACTTTGTTATATTGGAAGTGTTCATTTGTAGGCCTTAGTAGAAAAGAATAGTGACTGCACTGTAGACTCTGAGAGAGCTAACACTGTGACCTCTATAATCACACATGTAACTGCTTCACAGTGGGGTTTTACTGTGAGGCAGACATAGTAGAGTGGATTGAATATTAAATCTGAAGCCGGAATACTGGAGTATAAACTCTGGCTATGCTAATTATTAGCTGTGTGACCCTAGGAAGTTTTCTTAACCTCTTCAAAATCTGTTTCTTCAGCTTTGCTTTTGTCTCGTCATATTTGAACTCAGCTGCTGTTTCAGTCTTTGACTTTTCCTCCACATTTGCAAAATGCTGCTGGATTTCCAAATCGAAGCCTTTTCTGCTTCTGTCTTCCATTAACTTTACATCTGAGATTCAAACATAGAGTTAGTAATTTTGATTTGGGTCTTCCCTGATGTACCATAGGCCTGTGGTCGTTTGAAAGCACTGCTTCATTCTGCCCATTACTGCAGTCTGCAGATAAAGTTGGGTGAACATGTCATAGTCACGATTCTTTGAGCTGTGAGGAATAAGACCTACTTGAGGGAGCTAGGGAACCAATGAGGGTTTATTATGAGGGAAGTGGCTCATGGTTCTGTAGGGCAGGGTAGGCAGCCAGGCCTCACAAGGGGCTTTACTTAGGGATGTGAAATTCTTAGGAACAAAGGCAGTGCAATTTCATTTTTTTCTCTGTGGGTGTACAACTTTCCCCTCCTTTTCACTCTGGTTGTCTCTTTCTTGGTGTTGAAGTCTGGTGTGCTCTGAGGCTGTGTGTATATCATTGCCACACAGCCCTGTACTGAGCATGTTCTTACTTTAGCTATCAGCAGACTGCCCCAAGTGAGTTATTCCCTGCTCTTTATGAGAGAAGAATTTCCTGAGTGACCTGGCTTGCATCTTGCTTGTGCAGAGAGGTGCGGGTAGGGTCACATATACAAATGCAGTTGTCCCTGGCTGGAGCAGGGGAATTCTTAGAGGGGGCTATTGGGAGAAGTTAGAAATCCATGTGCATTGCATTTTTTTCCTAAATGGCTTTATTTTGCTTCTTTTGCCCTTAATTTATAAAAACAAAGTTAGCAGTGAAATTATTGATAGGGCTTGTGAATGAGGAGAGATTTTTTTTTTTAGTATTTTCCCTCAGGCTGTGTTTATATCTGACAGTAAACGATGGATCTGTTGGTTGGATTCCTGGACTGTTTTTATTTTATAATATTTGTTTATATTAAAAAGTCAGATGAAGAGTGAGAGCAAGACAGAGAGAATCTCTTTTGTGTTAGTTTATTGTTCAAATGCCTACAACAGCTGGGACAGGACCCAGCTGGGTTGGGGCCAGGCCCAAACCAGGAACCCAGAACTTCATCTGTTTATCCTGGGTAGGTGGCAAGGAACCAAGTACTTGAGTCATTGCCTGCTGCCTCCCAGAATGCACATTAGCAAGAAGCTAAATCAGAAACAGAGTGGGGACTCAAAGCCAGGCACTCCAGTATGGAATGCAGGCATCCCAAGTGACAGTTTAACCCACTGTGCCACCGTGGCTGCCCCATGTAGACTGCTTTGACCTATGTTATTGGTCATGTGTACAGAGCAGTGAGAGTAGGGGGCAGACAACTCTGGCAGTTTTGGGAGTTGAGTCAGGATGATTGGTGACTGATGTACTTTTGGCAGGAATGGGTATAAAATACACTCCTCTTTTCAGTAGCCCTCAGCCCTTTAAATTAGTAATTGTAGCAGCCGGTGTTGTGGTAGAGTGGATAAAGCTGCCATCTGCGATGCAGGTATCCAATGTGGGTGCCAGTTTGTGTCCTGGCTGCTCCGCTTCCAATACAGCTCCCTGCTGGTGGCCTGGGAAAAGGCAGCCATGGATGGCCCAGATGTTTGGGTCCCTGCCGCCCACCTTAGAGACCTAAATGAAGCTCCTGGCTCCTGGCTTAAGCCTGGCCCAGTTCTGGCTGTTGTGGCCATCTGGGGAGTGAACCAGAGGATGGAAGATCTCTCTCTTGATGTCTCTCCCTCTTTCTCTCTAACTCTTTCAAATAAATAAATAAATACTTAAAAAAAAACAGTAATTGTAGTTCGTATGCTAAGTTCGGTCAGTGTGAGAAATGATGGTGGCTTCTTTTATCATAAACTTGTGCACGGGCAGGAATGGAGAAGAGACAGACTTTTCTCTAGCTCTGAACCATGGTTTTGCATGTTAGAATCACATGGGTTCCCAATGGAAGCTTCACCCCCACATCAAGTGATTCATAACTGTGGGTGCATGACCAAGAACTTTATTTTTTAACTTTTTTCAAATGATTCTAATGTTGAGAACATCACATCCTTTCTAAAGCAGAGTGACCGGTCCCATAAAGGCACCAAGCACGCAATTTGCAGAGGGATGTGCAGGAAGGAGTGAAACCTGGCCGATGTGTGACACCTGGCCTTTTGCATGTTGCTGACAAGGTTAGGCTTTACTCTATGGAGTGAGACTTACTGGGGGTTTTAAAGAGGGAAATACCTGGTTCTGAGTGAGTGATTTTAGGGAGAGTAGGCTGGGCAATCACAGGGAGCATAGGTTGGAGGAAATTTAAGGTGGATATTGTAGAAAGTTCTTGTGAAACATTATATCTGAACAAAAGTAGTGGCTGAGCAAGTGCAGTAGTAGTACTGTCACGAAGAGAAACTGTGTTGAGAATATCTGTAGGATTTGATCATGGATTAGATGAGCAAGAGGAAGCAATAGATAGGATGGTCCCCAACTTCTGGGCTTGAGGGGCTGGGAGAGTGGAGGTCAGTGTTCCCAGGTTTGGGCAGACAGAAGGAGTAGCAGTGCTGAGTTTGAGACAGCCATGATCAGACAGTGTGTTGGAACTACCTGGCTCTAGAGGTTCTGGTCTAATTGAGACTGTGTTCTCCACAGGGCCAGAGGTCTGATGGTGTTGGAATCAGAGATTACAGTCAGGAGTTCAAAGTGAGTTAATACAGTCTCTTTCTTTTGGACCAGGATCCATCCTGTCCAGTTAGTTGGAGGAGCAGATCTTTAGATCTGAGTTTGCCTGCGAGTCAGAAGTCTTGGGAGGCCTTTACTGAGGGCTGCAGGACATTGTTTTTAGGTTCTTGTGTATCTCAGGTTGTGATCTCTTTCTGTCAGGAATCCCTGTGCTCCAAAGTTTGGTTGTAGGTTTTTGACACTAGGCAGTCATTGTATCTCACATGTCAAAGTAGTGGCCCAGTCCTTCTAAATTGGTCATTTTGATAGCTTTTTCCCACTGTGGCAGGCATATGTGTAATTATGTTTTGTAGCTTTTCTTTTTCTCTCTGTTCTTCTGTGTGGCTGAATGGAAATGTCTTCCATGTGCTTATGGTAGAAAAGCAAAATATCCCATGTAGTAAATGATTACAGACTTTGTCTATTATCCATTAAAGAATTAGAGTTATCTGGTAGTCACAGCCAGCATTGCTCCTTTAATGAAGCTTTTTGTTTTCCAGTTTGGGTATCCTTTGCTAATTCTAAAAATCTACATAATCTCTTAAGTACCTTAATCATATGATGTTAAGGCATTGTCTCTTTTGCCTTTCTCTGCTTTCAGATATGTTAGTTTGTGTTTTGATTTTTGCTCCTGATTATAGCTCCATTTTAACCTGCAGTATCTCATGCTTCCTTACTATTATGGTTATTGAAAGACCTAGCAACTCTAGCATATTTCCTTAATTGTCTTCAGAAAAAAATCATGATTGTTCCAGCTTATCAGTGCCTGGCCCATATTGGATAGCATAGACTGCTGTTTCCATTTCCTTCTTATTTTCTCCCCCCCTTTATATTTTATAATTTCTAGCCATACTTTGTGGTATAATCATCTATTTGAATTTATAAAACATTAAAATGTACAGTTTTTAATAACTTCTTTTGCATTTTAATCCTTATATTGTTCATATGCTTATTACTTTAGCATATTACAAATGTGTCCTTTTTTATATACAGTAATATAAGCACTTTCCACATTGGTCTTTGTAACAATGAACATAATAATTACTTTTACGTTATCAGAGTGCTGGCCACTTAGATTATTTTAAATTTTAGATTTCTTTTCACATTAAGCATCAAAACCTCCATGGGGATTAAAAAGGAAATAGGACGAGGGGTCACGTTGTCAAAGCCCTGCCACTGGATTTCAGGGCAAGGTTGAACCCAGCAAGAACAAAGCTGAAACCAGAACTTGAAGCAGAAGATAAAGGTTATGAGGATGGACACATAATGGGCTTACCATGTAGTACTAGATTTCTTTCATTTGCTTCTTTAGAAACATTCTGCATTTCTGCATCCTCTTTCTATCCCAGAGGCTGACCTGTGTGGACTTGATGTCTTTATTTTGGTTTAGTTTGGCCCATGGGGTACCTGACAGAAGTTAGAGGGAGTAAGTAAAGAAAAGTGAAGATATTCATTGCTTCTGCTCTCCCCTGGCAAGAGAACCTACAGTAGGCTGTATTCCTGAACCAAAGCTCCTGCCTTCCCATAAAACAGCCAACTGTGTGAGTATTCTTGAAGGCTTCTGTAACTGCTCCTCACCGCTTTCTTTCCAGCCTAGAGTGGTCACAGTGCAGCTGCTGCTAGCGCTGGCCACCGCAGCACCCCTAGTGGTTCCTTTATGCCCACATCTTGTAAATCACCCTTCTGTTAAAAAACCTCCACCTTATGTCATTTTGAGTGTCTCATCTCTTTCCTGTTGGGACCTTGATGGGTCATGGTGTCTGCTTTGCTTAGAGTGAAGAATTCTGGATACTACTCCAGTATGAATTAGTCTGTTAATGTGCCAGTGTATTTGGATTGTATTGATTCAAGCTGCGGACCTTCAGTTCTTCCCTCTCAGAATGGGTTTAGAAGAAACAGCTGAAACCTAAGCAAGATTTTGCTTTCCTTTGCTTATTTAATGATGTGTAGAGAGTTTGTACTAATTTTTCTGCATAATCAGGTTTTTGGGTCTTCTCTTGTTTGACTTTGTCTTTTCTAATCTTGCAGTACAGCTTGAGGTAAATTAGTATTCCTACAGAAACCTAGTAAATACTCAATTTCATTTCTATCTCTACTTTGACAAACTGGCTTTAAATTTGTTTTAGGAGCAGTGTATTTTATACTATAAGGTGTAGATTTAAATTGAAAACTTTCAATGGTAATGTGTTATTTATCAAGTAATTCTAATCCTTTGGCTTGGTGATATCTAATTTATCGTATATTAAGTTCCATATAATTAGATCTTTTCTAGGATGTTTAATTTTTTTGTATTGATCTGTTTTTGTAATTTTGTGATAGTACACCAGTGTGTTAATGATTGTTACTTTGTAATAAATGTCTCAAGGAAGATTAAAATGCTTTTTTCCTTCATGTTTCTCTTCTAGGGTTTTCAACAACATATTTTTAGATGAGTTTTGGTTAATTTTGTCAGTGAGTTTCTATTGACAGGTTTGACTGGTATTCCAAAAATAGAGGAATCAACTAAACGAGTTGACAGTTTTTCAGTATTTACTTTTTAAATAAAGGAACATGAGCTCATTTATTTGAGCTACTTCTTACATTGAGATTTTTTTTTTTTACATTACAGTACTATTACATCATTTTGTTTATATTAGTTACATAAGCTGTAGGTCAGTTTAATCATTTTATGATCTTTGTTTTACAGACTTTTTTCAGCTGTTTATTTCTATCTAGTTTATTAGTAAATCCAGTTTTTCTTAAGTACTTGGCAAAGGTTTCTTTAAACATTGTTAGTGTTAATAGATTTGGGGAAAGGCATTTGGCTTCACAGTTAAATTGCCAGTTGTGAATCATATCACGTTACCTAGGTTCAAGTCCTGACTTGGCTCCTAATTCCAGCATCCTGCTAATGCGCACCCTGGGAAGCAGGTGGTGACACAAGCAGTTGGGTCCCTGCCACCTTTGGGAAACCTGGATTGAGTTCTTGGGCCACAAGCATTTGGGGAATTATCTCACTTTCTGCCTCCCCCTCTCCCTCCCTGTGTGTTTCTGTGCCTCTCAAATAAATAAATTTACAACAATCTATATATTTTCTGTAGTCTAAAATAGTATTACTAATGATGACACTGAGTTTTTTTTTTTTTTTTTTTAAGATTTATTTATTTTACTTGAAAGTCAGAGAGAGAAGAGGCAGGGAGAGGGAGAGTTCTTCCATCCGATGGTTTATTCCCCATTTGGCCGCAATGGCCGAAACTGCGCCGATCTGAAGCCAGGAGTCAGAAGCTTCTTCTGGGTCTCCCACGTCAGTGCAGGGGCCCAAGCCCTTGAGTCATTTTCTACTGCTATCCCAGGCCATAGCAGAGAGCTGGATGGGAAGTGGAGCAGCCGGGACTAGAACTGGCACCCATATGGGATGCCGGCGCTTCAAGCCAGGGCTTTAACCCGCTGTGCCACAGCGCCGGCCCCTCATCATTGTTCTTTTCAGTGCTGTTTGTTGCTTGCCCTACTATATTTTTATGTAATGATTCACAATCATCTTTTAGCTTTTATCCAGGACATAAAGATAAGAATTTCTTTTAAAAATGGTTGTGCTGGTGTTATTTTAAATGTGATGGTGAGGAAATATAAGTGAGGATGGTCAATTTTACAAGTAGAAAGCAGATCTACAATTATCACAGAGTATATTACACAAATAAGGTATATATGGTACATGTATATACCTATTTGTACAAGTGATACATGTGATTTTTTCACTGGCAAGGTAAAATGTTATAATCTCTATTGTAAATCACTTATAAAGTCAACCATGAGTGTTAAGAAATTAAAGTTTTTTTTTTTAATGACTGCAACTTTTTACTATTGAAATTTATTTATTTGAAAGGTAGAGACAGAGAGGGTGTGGGGTGAGATCTTCATTTGTTTGTTTCACTACTCAGATGCCCAGGGCTTGTCCAGGCTGCAATCAGGAACCTGAACTCAAATTGGCTTCCCATGTGGATGGCAGGGACCCAAACACATGAACTTCCTGGGTGTGAATTAGCATGAAGCTCCTTGAGGGGCAAGGATTAAAACCAGGCACTCAGATGTGGGATATGGGCATCCCAACCACTGCGCCAAATGTCCAGCCCTTCTTGACACTTTTATGAACTGTTGGATGCTTTTAAATATCCTCACCTATAACTGAAAAATAGAAAGGCCTACATTATTTCCTATGCAGTAAATTTTGTGCATGTATTTACAAAATTCAGTTTTGCATGCCACATTTACTACTTAAATACTTAATCTACAGTTATTGAACTGATAAGGAAGTGGGAATGCTATTCCCTCATTTGGAGCTGATGGTTCCAGGTGATTCTTGCTGACATGAGCCCAGCCCTCCTGCTGGTTCATGGCTCCAGTGCAAAGCTCATTACAAATCTTGGCAGCACAATTAAAGCAAGTGTTTCATCCTGTTTGCTGTGAGACACAGAAAACACTGTAGGATTAGCTTTAGTCATGGAATTATGTTTCATGGCTAAGGACTCTGCTAGGTAGGTTTTTACTTTGCATGCTGCTAAGTGGCTCACCATTCACTGAGCCGCACAGCCAGAGCACTTACAGCGACCTTGCCACCTGTGCCTAAGTGCTCTGACTTCATGTCTTATCTCACCCACTTTCCCTTAGTCACTTTGTGCTTCAGCTGTTCTTTGGGCTTGGAACGTTCTTCCACAGAGAGGTGCATGACTCATTCATTCATCTTCTTCAGGGTCCAGCTTAGGTGTATCAACCTTGACCATTCTTTGAAGAACTGGTATGTTGATTTTATGTTGCCTATGCATTATAAAGGTAGCTATTGGGAAACTCAGGTTAGTACTGATATTTTTTGCAAATAGTATAAAAGAATCTGTAAGTTGACCTTACAGCCTGTCCTTACTGAGACTGAAGTTTTGGATATATTTACCACCAGATCTGTTGGCCACTTCTCAGTGCTTTCCTGACTCTCAGGAGGACAGCATGCTCTGATGACTCTTGAAAGTGTCTCTATGAAAATTTGGTTAATAGTAGCCTATCATAAGTTCTTTATTACAGTTTTTTGAAGATTTTTTAAAATTTTATTTAATGAATATAAATTTCCAAAGTACAGTTTATGGATTACAATGACTTTTCCCCCCAATAACTTCCCACCCACCCACAACCCTCCCCTCCCCTGCTCCCTCTCCCTTTCCATTCACATCAAGATTCATTTTCAATTATCTTTATATACAGAAGATCAATTTAGCATATATTAAGTAAAGATTTCAACAGTTTGCACCCACATAGAAACACAAAGTGTAAAATACTGTTTGAGTACTAGTTAGAGCATTAAATTTCAATGCATAGCACACTAAGGACAGAGATCCTACATGAGGAGTAAGTGCACAGTGACTCCTGTTGTTGACTTAACATTGACACTCTTGTTTATGGCATCAGTAATCACCCTAGACTCTTGTCATGAGTTGCCAAGGCTATGGAGGCCTTTTGAATTCACCGACTCTGATCTTATTTGGACAAGGTCATAGTCAAAGTGGAAGTTTGGGATCTCACTCACAGAGATCTTTAATATAGTTTTTTTTTTTTTTTCCCACAGTGTCTTGGCTTTCCATGCCTAAAAAACTCTCATGGGCTCTTCAGCCAGATCTGAATGCCTTAAGGGCTGACTCTGAGGCCAGAGTGCTGTTTAGGACATCTGCCATTCTATGAGTCTGCTGTGTATTCTGCTTCCCATGTTGGATCGTTCTCTCCCTTTTTTATTCTATCAGCTAGTATTTGCAGACACTAATCTTGTTTATGTGATCCCTTTGACTCTTAGTCCTTTCATTATGATCAATTGTGAACAGAAATTGATCTCTTGGACTAGTGAGATGGAATTGGTATATGCCATCTTGATGGAGTTGAATTGGAATCCCCTGGCACGTTTCTAACTCTACCATTTGGGGCAAGTCAGATTGAGCATGTCCCAAATTGTACATCTCTTCCCTCTCTTATTCCCACTCTTATATTTAACAGGGATCACTTTTCAGTTAAATTTCAACACCTAAGAATAATTGCATATTAATTACAGAGTTCAACCAAGAGTTTAAGTAGAACAAAAAAATACTAAAAGGGATAAAGTATTAAGTTGTTCATCAACAGTCAGGGCAAGGGCTGATCAAGTCACTGTTTCTCATAGTGTCCATTTCACTTCACCAGGTTTCCTTTCTGGTGCTCGGTTAGTTGTCACCGATCAGGGGGAACATATGATCTTTGTCCCTTTAGGAGTGGCTTATTTCACTCAGCATGATGTTTTCCAGATTCCTCCATCTTGTTGCAAATGACCGGATTTCATTTTTTTATTTTACTGCTGTATAATATTCTATAGAGTACATGTCCCATAATTTCTTTATCCAGTCTACTGTTGATGGGCATTTAGGAGGATTCCAGGTCTTAGCTATTGTGAATTGAGCTGCAATAAACATTAAGGTGCAGACAGCTTTTTTGTTTTCCAATTTAATTTCCTTTGGGTAAATTCCAAGGAGTGGGATGGCTGGGTTGAATGGTAGGGTTATATTCAGGTTTCTGAGGAATCTCCAGACTGACTTCCATAGTGGCTTAACCAGTTTGCATTCCTACCAACAGTGGATTAGTGTCCCTTTTTCCCCACATCCTTGCCAGCATCTGTTAGCTGATTTCTGTATATAAGCCATTCTAACCAGAGTGAGGTGAAACCTCATTGTGATTTTGATTTGTATTTCCCTGATGGCTAGGGATCCTGAACATTTTTTCATGTGCCTGTTGGCCCTTTGGATTTCTTCTTTTGAAAAATGTCTATTGTGGTCCTTGGACCATCTCTTAAGTGCATTGTTTGTTTTGCTGTTGTGGAGTTTCTTGATCTCTTTGTAGAATCTGGTTATTAACCCTTTATCTGTTGCATAGTTTGCGAATATTTTTTCCCATTCTGTTGGTTGCCTCTTGACTTTCCTGACTGTTTCTTTTGCAGTACAGAAACTTCTCAATTTGATGCAATCCCAAATGTTAATTTTGGCTTTGACTGCCTGTGCTTCTGGGGTCTTTTCCAAGAAGTCTTTGCCTGTGCCAATATCTTGCGGGGTTTCTCCAGTGTTCTATAATAATTTGATGGTGTCGGGTCTTAGATTTAGGTCTTTAATCCATATGGAGTGAATTTTTGTGTAAGGTGTAAGGTAGGGGTCTTACTTCATGCTTTGGCACATGGAAATCCAGTTTTCCCAGTATCATTTATTGAATAGACTGTCCTTGCTCCAGGAATTGATTTTAGATCCTTGATCAAATATAAGTTGGCTGTAGATGTTTGGGTTGATTTCTGGTGTTTGTATTCTGTTCCATTGGTCTATCCATCTGTTTCTGTACCATGCTGTTTTGATTACACCTGCCCTATAGTATGCCTTGAAATCTGGTATTATGATGCCTTCGGCTTCGTTTTTGTTGTACAAGATTGCTTTAGCTATTCGTGGTCTCCTGTGTCTGCATATGAATTTCAGCATCATTTTTTCTAGATCTGAGAAGAATGTCTTTGGTATCTTGATTGGGATTGCATTGAACCTATAAATTGCTTTTTGGAGAATGGACATTTTGATGATGTTGATTCTTCCAATCCATGAGCATTGAAGATTTTTCCATTTTTTGATATCCTCTTCTATTTCTTTAAGATTTTGTAATTCTCATCGTAGAGATCTTGAACGTCCTTGGTTAAGTTTATTCCAAGGTATTTGATTGTTTTTGTGGCTATTGTGAATGAATGGGATTGATCTTAGCAATTCTTTCTGAGCTGTGGCATTGCCTGTGTATACAAAGGCTGTTGATTTTTGTACATTTATTTTATATCCTGCTACTTTGCCAAACTCTTCTGTGAGGTCCAGTAGTCTCTTAGCAGAGTTCTTTGGATCCCCTAAATAAAGAATCATATCGTTTGCAAAGAGGGATAGTTTGACTTCTTCCTTCCCAATTTGTATCACTTTAATTTCTTTTTCTTGCCTGATGGCTCTGGCTAAACTTCCAGAACTATATTGAATAGCAGTGGTGAGAGTGGGCATCCCTGTCTTATACCAGATCTCAGTGGAAATGCTTCCAACTTTTCCCCATTCAATAGGATGCTGGCCGTGGGTTATTCATAAATTGCTTTGATTGTATTGAGGAATGTTCTTTCTATACCCAATTTGCTTAGAGTTTTCATCATGAAAGGGTGTTGAATTTTATCAAATGCTTTCTCTGCATCTTTTGAGATAGTCATATGATTTTTCTTCTGCAGTTTGTTAATATGGTGTATCACATTGATTGATTGTGCACATTGAACCATGCCTGCATGCCAGGGATAAATCCCACTTGGTCTGGGTATATGAGTTTTCTGATGTGTTGTTGCATTCTATTGGCCAATATTTTATTGAGGATTTTTGCGTCTATGTTCACCAGGGATATTGATCTGTAATTTTCTTTCAATGCTTCATCTTTCTCCGGCTTAGGGATCAAGGTGATGGTGGTTTCATAGAGAGAATTTGGGAGGATTCCCTCTTTGTCGATAGTTCTGAATAGTTTGAGAATAATTGGAGTTAGTTCTTCTTTAAATGTCTGGTGGAATTCAGCAGTGAATCCATCTGGTCCTGGGCTTTTCTTTGTTGGGAGGGCCTTTATTACTGTTTCAATTTCTGTCTCAGTTATGAGTCTGTTTAGCTTTTCTATGTCTTCCTGGTTCAATTTAGGTAGATTGCATGTGTCCAGGAATCTATTCATTTCTGATAGGTTTCCCTGTTTGCTGGCATACAAGTCCTTGTAGTAATTTCTGATGATTCTTTTTATTTCTGTGGTGTCTGTTGTTACGTTTCCTTTTTCATCTCTGATTTTATTGATTTGGGTCTTTTCTCTTCTTTTTTTAGTTAGTTGGGCCAATGGGGTGTCAATTTTATTAATTTTTTCAAAAAACCAACTTCTCGCTTGACTTATTTTTTGTAATTTTTTTTTGATTCAATCCTATTGATTTCTTCTCTGATTTTAATTATTTCTCTTCTCCTACTAGATTTGGATCTGGTTTGCTGCAGTTTTTTTAGATCCTTGAGATGCGTTGGGAGCTCATTTAATTGGTACCTTTCCAGTTTCTTGATGTAGGAACCTATTGATATAAACTTTCCTCTCAACACTGCTTTTGCCGTATCCCATAAGTTTTGATATGTTGTGTTGTTATCCTCATTTACTTCCAGAAAATTTTTGATTTCTTCTATGACCCAGTGTTCATTCAGCAGCATGTTCAATCTCCATGTGTTTGCATGTGCTCTAGGGATTCCTGAGTTGCTAATTTCCAACTTCATTCCGCTGTGGTCTTAGAAGCTGCATGGTATGATTCTAATTCTTTTGAATTTGCTGAGACTTGCTTTATGGCCTAGCATGTGGTCAATCCTAGAGAAGTTTCCATGCTCTCCTGAGAAGAATGTAAATTCTTTAAATGTAGGATTGAAAGTTCTGTAGATATCTGTTAGATCCATTTGGGCAATAGTGTCGTTTAAATCTACTGTTTCCTTGTTGATCTTCTGTCCAGTTGATCTGTCTATTTCTGAGAGTGGAGTATTGAAGTCTCTCAGTACTATTGTATTGGAGTCTAAGTCTCCCTTTAAGTCCCTTAACATATCTTTTAAATAAACCAGTGCCCTGTAATTAGAAGCATATACATTTATAATAGTTACATCTTCCTGATGAATTGAACCCTTAACCATTATAAAGTGCCCCTCTTTGTCTCTCTTAAAAGTTTTTGTGTTAAAGTTTATTTTGTCTGATTTTAATATGGCTACACCTGCTTTTTTTGGTTTCTGTTGCCATGGCATATCTTTTTCAACCTTTCACTTTCAGTCTGTATGCATCTTTGTTGGAAAGGTGTGTTTCTTGTAGGCAGCAATAGATGGGTTTTGTTCCTTAATCCATTCAGCCAGTCTGTGTCTTTTACCTGGAGAGTTGAGGCCATTAACGTTCAATGTGACTATTGATAAGTAGTAACTTTGCCCTGCCATTTTCCCAAAGATATTTTCTAGTATATGCTTTGAGTTTCCTATGATCTTTTATTTGGAGGTTTTCTTCCTTAACCTTCTTTCATATTGATGACCGTGTTTCTGTGTTTCTGTGTATAGCGCATCTTTAAGCATCTTTTGCAAGGTTGGATGAGTGGTGACAAATTCTTTCAATTTCTGTTTGCTATGAAAGGTCTTTATTTCACCTTCATTCACAAATGATAGCTTTGCAGGAAATAATATTCTGGGCTGGCAGTTTTTCTCTCTTAGTACCTGGGCTATGTCTCGCCATTCCCTCCTAGCCTGTAGGGTTTCTGATGAGAAGTCAGCTTTGAGTCTAATTGGAGATCCTCTGAGAGTAATCTGACATTTCTCTCTTGCACATTTTAGGATCTTTTCTTTATGTTTCACTGTGGTGAGTTTAATTACTACGTGTTGTGGTGAGGATCTCTTTTGGTCATGTTTATTAGGGGTTCTATGAGCTTCCTGTACTAGGGTGTCTCTGTCCTTCTCCAAACCCAGGAAATTTTCTGCTAGTATCTCACTAAAAAGGCCTTCTAATCCTTTCTCTCCATGCCTTCAGGAACTCCTAGAACCCGAATGTTTGGTTTTTTAATAGTATCCTGTAGATTTCAGACAATATTTTTTTAGATTTCTAATTTCCTCTTCTTTTCTTTGGTTTGACTCTATACTTTCCTGTTCTCTGTTTTCTAAGTCCAGTATTCTCTCTTCTGCTTCACTCATTCTGTTTTTTAAGGCTCTCTAATGCGTTTTTCATTTGTTCTATTGAATTCATTTCACTATGATTTCTCTTCACTGTCACAGTTTCATCTTCTACTAGTTGCTTCATTTCATTTTGATTTCTCCTTAATATTTCATTTTCACGAGAGAGATTTTCTATCCTGTCCAGTAAGGACTTCTGTTGTTCAAGAATTTGTTTTTGAGAACTTCTTAATGTTCTTACAAGTTTTTTTGAGATCCATTTCTTGCATTTCTTCTATCTCATCATCTTCATAATGTTGGCTTGGGGTGTCTTGTTCATTTGGGGGCATCATGATGTCTTCCTTGTTCTTGTTTCCTCCGTTTCTGCGTTTGTTGCTTGGCATTATGGAGATATTCTTTGGTTTCTTCACTGTAGTGGTTTTTCTCATTATGCTATGACTCTAGATTAAGTGGACTGTATGATTTTGATGGATCCTTAGAGGCTTGTGATGGGTGTGGCCAGAGAGCTCTGTTTGGTTCTTCAGGGTTAAGGATGTCCCAAATGTGACTCACCCAGGTTGGGAGTGGTAAATCACTCTCTCTCTCTCTCTCTCTCTCTCTCTCTCTCTCTCTCTCTCTCTCTCAAATTCAGAACGAAAGTAATTCCGCACAGCTGAGCAGAATTGAGTGTAGTCAATGTATGAAATCTGACCCCTGTGGGTATAATATTCGTCTGCTCTGCCCCAAGGACCAAACAAAGGATCTATGCAGTCCTCAGTGTAATCTCAAATTTCTCTGCAGTCTCCCACCAGGTTGCCAAGGTTACCGAGTTTGTGTACTCTGTGAGTTCTCTCCCACACCCTCAGTTTTTCACAGTCTCAGTTCATTAGCTCCACACCTTCACTAGATCCTAACCTCCTGTTATTTATCCCCAGAAGAGTCAGGTTTTTCTGCTTGGCTGATGGCAGGCACTGCTTCACGTATGTCCAAAATGGTGCCTGCTCTTTTTCTTGCTTGCCTTTGTAAGGTGAGTGGAGAGAGACTCGTGTCCATGCCGATCCCTTTTATTTATTTATTTTTTTCTCTCCTCGAGTTAGCCGGGTGAACTTTCCCTAGTGGGGCTTCAAGCCTCGTTCCCTCTAGGCTCTTTCTGCTGTTTTCCCTCCAATATCTTAGGCTACTGAGGTTTCGCCTCACCTCCCTTTCCAGCGCTGGTGCGTAGACTCTGCGGCTGGGCTCCTGAGCCATGGGCACCCTTGCCCTCCATGTACATCCTCTGTGTCACATCCACTAGATCTGGAAGAGTTTTCTCTGAAGTTTTTTTTTCCTAACTTTTCCCTGAAACTACAGTAACTCCACTTTTATTAAACTATCTTTTCCCGGACTATTAGTGCGCGCCCTCACTATTCCACCATCTTGGCCCCGCCCCCCCCCCAAGATTTTTATTTAATGAATACAATTTTCACATGTACAGCTTTTAGGGATATAGTGTTTCTTCCCCCAATTCTCGCCCTCCCACCCCCACTCCCATACCACCTCCTAATCTTCCCATTCCATTTTCCATTAAGATTCATTTTTAATTGACTTTATATACAGAAGTCCTTACTTTTTTTTAAATATTATTTATTTGAAAGGCATAGTTATAGAGGGAGGGAAAAGGGGAGGGAGAGGGGAGAGAAAGGAGAAGGAGAGTGGGGAGGAAAGGGAGAGGGAGAGTGAAGAGAGGGGGAAGGAGGGGAGAAAGGGAGAGGGGAGAGAGGGAGAGCTTGAGAAAGCTTTCATCTGTTGGTTCACTCCCCAAATGGCTGCCGTGGCCAGGCTGAAACCAGGAGCCTAGAACTCTACTCAGGTCTCCCACATGGGTGGCATCTTACTCTGCTTTCCCAGGCACATTAGCAGGGAGTCATTGCAGTGAAGCATCTGGGACTCAGATTCTTTTTTTTTTTTTTTTTTAACTTTTATTTAATGAATATAAATTTCCAAAGTACAGCTTATGGATTACAATGGCTCCCCCACCCCATAACTTCCCTCCCACCCGCAACCCTCCCGTTTCCCTCTCCCTCCCCCCTTCCATTCACATCAAGATTCATTTTCAATTCTCTTTATATACAGAAGATCAGTTTAGCATATATTAAGTAAAGATTTCATCAGTTTGCACCAACATAGAAACACAAAGTGAAAAATACTGTTTGAGTACTAGTTAGAGCATTAAACCACAATGTACAGCACACTAAGGACAGATATCCTACATGAGGAGTAAGTGCACAGTGACTCATGTTGTTGACTTAACAAATTAACACTCTTGTTTATGGCATCAGTAATCACCCTAGGCTCTAGTCATGAGTTGCCAAGGGACTCAGATTCTTATATGGGTTAATTTGCTGTTCCACAATGCTGGCCCCTTTTCTTACAGTTTTGATGGCCCTTCTCTGTGTTCTTTTTTAGCACTTCAGGTGTCATCATTTCCCTATTGTGGTTTTTTTTTTTCTCATAATTTCCCTAATCAGGGGTTAGGCTTTAAGTTTTAGTTATTTTCTGGTTAGCTTTTCCCCTTAACTGTCTTGCTTCCATCATATTAATTATTCTTTGTTGCCCTCTTGTTAATATCAACGACACACCTACCTGAATAGGTGATCCATTTACCTTAACCAAACATGTTTATTAATTTGTCCCCTGATTCCTGGATACCTTTTTTCACACCAGCTTAAAGCTGATTTGCTTATTTAAGATTTAGCTCATATCTGTTTCCCATCTGAGACTTTCACTGGCACACTATTCTGATTATATATATGTATATATTTTTTTTGACTTCTTAAAACAGTTCTTGTAAGTCATGTCTTAAGTAATCAAGGAATTTTAATGTTAACTTAAACTGTGTTTCAAAAACTCTATACTGTTGCAGTAAAATTTTTAAGGGAACTGTCTTTGGGTGCAAGATGATCATTGAGAAGTGCAAATATACTTTTATCTCCTGCCTTTTAATATTTTGTTACTTAACCATTTTTCCTTTTATAACTTAAGCATTTACATATTTATAGCATGGAACATATTGACACTTTTATACTTACTGGAATTGTTTCATACCATATTAAAATCAGTATGCTGGTAAATGATCAATTTATTTAGTATTTAAAACAATGTAGGGGTGGGCATTTGGTACAGCAGTTACAATCCTCCTTGAGATTCTGCATCCCATATAGGATTGTCTGACTTGTGCCAATTTTATTTCCTGCTAATGTGCACCCTAGGAGGCAGCCAATGATGGCTCAAGTAGTTGGGTCCCTGCCACCTACCAGGGAGATCAGGATTCAGTTCCAGATTCCTGGCTTTGTCCTGGCCCCAGCCTTGTTTCTTAAGGGCATTTGGAAAATGAATCACTATCTGGAAGATCTCTCTCTTTCCCTTTTGCTCTCTGTGTCTATCTGTGTTTCTCTGTGTGTGTGTCTTTGCATTTCAAATAAAGTGAAAATAAATGTAAAAATTTAAAAATGCAACTAAGTAGATACAATTTTCACCCATTAAATTAGCAAAGGTTTTGAATACTATCATGCTGCCATTAAAATAGTATCTCAAATGATTATGATCAGTTACATGAAACACAAGTAAAATGTCATGTACAGAACAAAGAGTAGAAGAAAATATGAAATGGTTAGCAATGCACGGATAGTAGCATTTTATCTTTCCTAGATTGTTTTCCAAGCTTTTTCATAGGAAATAGGTGTCACAACACCATATTGCCATTCTGCAGTTAAAGAGGAAGAATGCATTCCTGTCAGCTGGGAAAGGGAACATAAATGAGAGTAACACACTAATTCATTATCATTAAACTGTACACTAACAAAGCCAGAAGTCTCTAACTCTCAATATGAAAATTATTTAATTGCACGGAAAGGATAATTTGGGTGGATCTCACTGTTTTATGGTGATTTCCATAGTCTGTGATTTCTTGGCTGTTACAGTTTTGGCAGCTATGGTTCTGAATTATTCTAGATTATATTTACATAGCAGCATCTTAACATCTGTCCATTTCTGCATAGGTCATGTTTACTTTAGTTGTCTTTACAAGGTATGACCAGACAACCATCCTGCTGTCCGCTCCCATCAGTTTGCTGTTGGGGCTTGGTAGCACAGGCAGATGAGGTCTGTTTATGTTCTACCCCCACTTAATGTGTATGGAAGACCAGACCCAGGGAAATATGCCCTTATGTCTCCAAGTGACTTGAGGACAGGGCTGGTTGCATAAGATTAACGTACAGGTAAATAGGCCTTGACAGTCTGGATGCCACCACATTTTTCTTGAAGAGTTGATACAAGCAAAGTGCCACTTACATGACCAGATTTCTAAATGCTAATGATTCAGGACCTTTTGTAAGCTCACACCTTTTAAATCTTTCAGTTACTGTTGTCTGTGTGCATATGAAGGTGATTTTTATACACATTTTATATCTGTCTTCTATTTATTCTTAACTATTTGTTTTACTTTTGATCTTGACCTTAATAACTGAGGCTTTGCCAGTCAAGGTTCCTTTGAGAAAGCAACTTGCTGATGGTTCTGAGAATATTATGCTATTTTCTTACATGTTTTTCTCTACCATGAGTGTAGAATTCTGTTAAGGATAGCACTGATTGTTCAATCTATGTCTCTTATCAATGCTTGGCAGATACTTATAAAAGGTTTTTGAAAGATTTCAGAATGAATGAAATATATGCATGTACATAAATGTGCATATTACACATAGAGTGAGAGTATTTTATAGTATAATTATATGGCATTTATATTTTCTACCCAGAGCAGGACCATACCCTCCTTCTTTTTGGAGTATAGAAATGCACTTTTCCTTTTACTTTAAATGAGTGTTTCCCTTTTTAGAGATATTTTCATTAGTTTTCAAAGGGGAAGGTTGTCATAGTTTGTTACAAACACCAGTGTCTACTTCTTGGATTTGAGTGGAGCTATAGTTGCAATCACTTCCTATGCTTTTTTTCCATATGGTGCCCTTTTAGAAACCTCTTCCTCCAGCGTTCACAGTAAAAAGGTATCCATAATGTTTGGCAAATCACTTTAGTGTGAGAGTGAAATTTTATTGACAGCAATTATGTAGACTTTATGCAAAACAGCAGTCCCCTTCCTTACCAAAAAGGAATTGTTGAAGTACTTTCCTGTTTCGGTATATAACAGGTCCTTTTTTACTTCCTTTTATTTTTTAGAATGTTCTAGTTATCTTATTAAAGTAAAGGAAGAGAGAGACAGAGACAGAGCTAGACATCTCCCATTCAGTAATTCACTCCCCAAATACCAACAATGGCCAGGGTTGGGCCAGCCCAAAGCCTGGAGCGCAGAACTCAATCCAGGTATCTAATGTGAGTGGTAGACCTAAGTTCTTGAACCATCACCACTGCTTCCCAGGATGCACATTAGTAGGAAGCTGGACTCAGGAATGGAGCCAGGTACCACATTATGGGATGCAGGTATCTCAGTGTGTAGCTTAACCAGCTGGCCAAATGCCTGCCTTTCCTTTTATTTTAAACATGTGTTATTTATATATCTCCCACTGCAATGAAAATGTGAGTATAAGTTCTGATGAAAATCTCTAATTACAGATGCTAATTGTTTCTGGAGACTAAAAGATTTTCTGTTTTCCCTGACACTAATGATACAGGGTTGCATTTCTACTTGTTCAGAGGGCAGAAGAAGAGTCCAGATGACACTATCAATAATGAATGATCTTGCTTGAGTTATGACATAATATGAGTCATTGAAACCTACTTAATAGAGTGATGTTGGACTTGGGTTTCCACTTGTAGTAAGGAGAGGATCTTAAAGTAGTACCCCCCAATTGATTATATCAAAGGGGAAGAAAGAAGAGGAGGAAGACTGACTTTCCAGTAAATCATTGAGTTTTGCATGGTGTTTCTTCTAGTACATCTTAATAAGGCTACACAATATTCAACTTCTCCATTAAAAAAAAAAAAAAAAAACACCTTTCTGACACTCGTGTTGTGACACAGAGTGATAAGCTGCTGCCTACAATACCAACATCCCAGATGGGCTGGTTCAAGTTCTGGCTGCTCCACTTCACTCCAGCTCCCTGGTAATATGCCCTGGAAGGCAATGGAAGATGGACAGAATGTTTGGGTCTTGGCCACCCATTTTGGAGACCCAGATGGGATTCCAGGCTATTGGCTTTGGTGTGGTGTAGGCCTGGGAGAGCTCCTCCCCATGTTGCCATTTGGTGAGTGAATCAGTGGATGGAGGATCTTTCTGTCTCCATCTCTCCCTCTACTTTGTAACTCTGCCTTTCAGATAAATAAATATTAAAGTATTTCCATGTTAGGTTCTCTTGTTTTCACTTATATCCTCAGGCTCTTCTATTTGTTTTTATTGTAAATTGTAGTCAATGATGGTTTGATTGCTTTTTTTAATGATAGGATTTTATTAGTGCTTTATTTTGAGTTTCAGGATTTTATAGCTGGTGGCTGGCATTGCAGTGCCCACATCCTCTATTGGAGTGTTGTTTGAGTCCCACCTGCTACAATCCTGATCCAACTTCCTACTAATGTGCCTGGGAAGCAGCTTGGGCCACTGTCATACATCGAGGAGACACAAATGGAGTTCCTTGCCTGTCACGTTTGTGTATTTATCTTTGACGCTCTGCCTTTCAAATATATAAATAAATATTTTAAAAAGATTTTATAGTTGGGACTTAAAAATGGAAAATGTGAAGAAAATTAAATATGGTTATTAAAGCTGAAGAAGATATTTAGTTACAGGACTTGTGACTTTAGCTGTTTTTATTTAAACAGTCTATAGATTAGTTTGCTTTATGATCAAGTTTTTTGCTTTCTCATTTGTTTTCTGAATAAGCTATATAGAAAAATTGAAGCTATCCTGGGGTCTGGCTGCAATGTTTTTTTTTCAGTTATTGTAAGTGGAAAATGCAAATTATTGAAAACTATCTACTGAGCTTGTCTTTTCTGTTTATCCCTTGCTACTGGACTGAATATGAGAGCAATTAAATTTATTTTTAGTTTAGTTTGGTACTTAGTGTTTTCTTATTTTAAAATTGTTACATATTCAGAAGTATTTAATTTCTTTGAAGACCTTTGAGATCAGTGGAATTTGCATCCTTTGATTTTAGCAGTGTCAGGATGAGATTCAGTGACTTTATGCTATTTCTGTGGCCACGTCAATGAGTAGAAGCTGTGTATTTGTCCTATTTCACTTAAAATAGAATGATTATTTTATACATTTTACTTTTTTTTGTCTTTTTATCTTCAGTAGACTTGCACTACTTCAGTGGTGTTTCAGGCCTGGAGTCTCTCTGTATTGTGGTATTTGGTTAAGATCAGAGAATCTGGAGACAGAGTACCTGGTTTCAAAGGGTGATTTTTCCTCTTGAAGCTGTGTGGCATTGAACAAGCAATTTAACATTTCTGTGTCTGAAGTTTTCTCATTTTAAATGGGGATACTGATTCCTCCTACTTGTGCTGTCTTGTTAAAACTACAGTCAATGTTATGAGCATGGTGAATAGTTGTGTAGTACACTTCATTTTTATAAATTCTTGACTATTTGTTTCATCCCTCTTGTTCTTCCTGCATGTCACAATGTTTGGATGGGTAGGTGCTCTTTTGTTATTTTGAATGATATTGGCCTAAGTAAATTATAATTATGTGATTGGTGACTTTTGAGGTGGAAAGTTCTACATTTGAGGCACATTAGAGATGATCGTTATTATTGAAGACTTTTATAAGTAATTTTTAAAATATATGAGTTTCAGAATAGATGTTTGGCACAAAAGTTACGGTGCTTCTGGGACCCCTGTATCCCATATTGGAGTGCATGAGTTTGAGTCCCAGCTCCTGTTTCCCATCCAGTTTGTTGGTAGCAGCACATCCTGGGAGGCAGCAGATAATGACTCAAGTAGTTGAATCCCTGCCACTCACATAAGAGACCAGGCTCCTGGCTTCAGGCTGGCCCAACCCTAGCTGCTATGGGCATTTGGGGGAGTGAATGAGCACATGGAAGATCTCTCTGTCTCTCTCTCTCTCTGCCTTTCACATAAAATGAAAATGAATACAAATATAAAATATACAGTTTTCTTTTCACTTATAGGCTCATTGTTTTCTTAAAAGATTCTTTCAAGTTATATTTTTACAGTGCTTCTAAAATACACTTAATACATGCATCATGCAGACATTAAGTCACTTAAAATGTAGAACTGTATTACATAGTTTTTTACAAGAATTTTGTGTAGTGTATTGAAGGAAAAATGTAGCACATTAGAATTGATTTGTGCTGGTAGTATAAATTTTATATATCACCTTAAAATGTGGAGAACTGAATTGATTGGGGTGGAGAATGTGGAAGACATTGCTCTTTGCAGACCCAGACAGCTCCTGGGTGCAACCATTACTGATTCCAGGTGCATGCAGGCAATAACAGACCTGTGCCTTCTTGGGGAAGAGCAGTAACAGCATAGTTTTGATGTCTGAGTTGATTTTCTGGATATTGGTTTAGACATGAGGAGGCTTTAAATTATGTAGTTTTTAACTTTGTTTTAAACATGTATGCTTTGTGTCTGGAAAAGATGGTCTAGGAAACATTGAAACAACTCTCAAATGTGTTCAGAAGGCAGAAGAGCTGGACAGCACAGTGGCAGCATGTTTTGTGTCCCCTGCTCAACTGAAGACCACCCAGAGCTCACATCAAGTAGAACAAAAGTATCAGCTACAAGATTTATACCCAGTGAAACAGTTGTTGGGAAAAAGAAGAGGGAAATAAAAACATGCTCAGCTGAAGGAAAACAAAGAATCCATTGCTCTCTACCTTTCAAATAAAAAATAAAATTTTAAAAATATGAATGAATATTATAAAGTTGGCACTCATAAATTAGCTTACTAAAAATAATACTGATTCCTCAAAAAATGCAACTCATCAGAAGTTACTCAAAATTAAATCTGTCATTTGAATAGTCTTCTAACTATTAAAGAAATTGGCTTCATTTTTTTTTAAAGATTTATTTATTTATTCTAAAGGCAGAGTGACAGAGGCAGAGAGAGAGAGAGGTCTTCCACCCGCTGGTTCACTCCCCAAATGGGTGCAAGAGCTGGAGCTGGGCTGATCTGAAGCCAGGAGCCAGGAGCCTCTTCCGGGTTTCCCACGTGGGTGCAGAGGCCCAACGATTTGGGCCATCTTCGATTACTTTCCCAGGCCATAGCAGAGAGCTGGATCAAAAGTAGAGCAGCCGGGACCCAAATCGTTGCCCATATGGGATGCCGGAACTGCAGGCTGAGGCTTAACCTACTGTGCCACAGAGTCAGCTCCGGTTTCATTGTTTTAAACAACAGGAAAGATATCTCCAGACCTGGATTGTTTTACTGGAGAATTTTAGTATGTATTTAAGGAAGAATTAACCACAGTTATACATAATCACTTCCAGGAAAATTTAAAAAAAGGGAATACTTCCCAATTCATTTCATGAAGTTGACAATACACTGATGCCAACATCAGACAGAGAAAGAACAAATAAACTGTAGACCAGTATCCCTCATGATTATAGATGCAAAAATCTATAACAGAATATTAACCCAAAAATTCATCATTAGATATAAAAAGAATTCTACACTGTGATCAAGTAGTGCTTATCCAGCAGGGCTGGTTCAGTATTCTGTGGAATCTTGCATTGTTTGCATCAGTAAGCTTGGTGATTTCTATCTTTAGTTATCAATGGCTACATGAAGAGGGAGTGTTTAAGTCCCCACCTTTAATCATGGATGTCTACTCTTCCTATGAGGCTATGAAGTTTTGCTTCATTTTGAGGTAGTATTGTTTGGTGCATATATATTTAGCATCATTAAATCTCTCGATTATATTTACCCTGTCATTGTTATAAAATATCCCCCATTGTTTCTGGTAATTTTCTTTGGTTTGAAGTCTAGATGGTCAAATATTGATCTAGACATTTTTACACTGTTTGGTTAATGTTTGCAGTATAATTGTTCCATCCTTTCACTTTGAAGCTACCCAGGTCATTGAGTTTGAAGTGCATTTTGTCCCAGCAGCACACAGTCAGCTCTTGGATTTTTTTTTTTTTTGGTCCACTTTGCCTATCTCAGTCTTTTGGTTGATATATTTATACATGGTATTTTTAAATTTTTATTATACAAAATTTTATTCTTATTTGAAAGACAGAAACACAAGAAGACACCAAGATTTTCCATGCCTTGATTCATTCCCCAAATGTCTGCAACAGCTGGAGCTGGGCTAGACTGAAGTTTGGAACCTAGAATTCAGTCTTGTGTCCTGTGTGAGTGGAAGGGACCCAAATGATTTAGCCACTACCTGCTTTCTCCCACAGTGTGAATTAGCAAGAAGGGGAAATCAGAAATGGAGCTGAGGCTTAAACCCAGACTCTCCAATATAGAGGAAGAACTCAAACAGTGACTTAACTGCTGTGCCCAGTGTCCTCCCCATTAGTATTTTTAATGTTTGCTAAATAAATGTTATAGTATTTCATTGTCAGTATTGATGATTTGGTCTTAACTCTTTTTGTTTCTTTCTCTATTTTTGTTGTTGCTAGAGATTTATCTATTTTCTTCTCCCCATGATCCAGCTTTTGTTTCATTGATTTTTCTGAATTATTTTTTTCTGTTTCCAATTTTGTTGATTTCTGCTTTTGTATTTATTTCTTTCCTTCTGCTTGTACTGCACTTATTTTGCCTTTTTTCTTGATTCTTGAGATCAGTTCTTAGATTAAGACTTGGTCTTCTAGGTTGCTTGAATAAAATTTAGAGTTGCATTTTAATTCGTCTATAATATACACATCTCTTTGTATAGCTTTTATAGAGGGCGCTCTAGAAATTACGTAAGTATACATAACACAGCCTGCTGGTATCATTCTCTTTCCAGTTCAAGTACAGAATAGAAATCTTATCTCCCCTTAGATCTCTTTGTTCTCCCCTCTTAATTATTGCTTCAGATATTTCCTATTCATATATTTAAAACCACATGAAACACTGTTATAGATTTTGCTTCAACCATCCACAGTATTTAGGAAACAAGAAAAGAAGGAAAGCTCATTGTATTTACACACATTTTGATTTCTTAGGTTCATCTTTCTCATGTTCCAAGGTTCATTCCTTGTCATCTCTTCTCTGTTTAGAAAGCTCACTTTAGCCATTCTTCCAGAGTAACTTTGCTAATGAAAAATTCTAGCTTTTTTATTTGTATTTTTAAAATTTATTTGACAGAGATATAGATAGAGACAGAGACAAAGGTTTTCCTTCCGTTGGTTCACCCCCCAAATGGCTGCTGCACCGATCCGAAGCCAGGAGCCACGTGCTTCCTCCTGGTCTGCCATGTGGGCGCAGGGGCCCAAGCACTTGGGCCACCCTCCGCTGCCCTCCTGTGCCACAGCAGGGAGCTGGACTGGAAGAGGAGCAACTGGGACCAGAATCCAGCGCCCATATGGAGGCGGAGGATTAACCAAGTGAGCCACGGTGCCAGCCCCAAATTCTAGCTTTTTTAAATAAACAAATCTTTATTTCTCTTACTAATATTTTAAATTCATTTTAGAGGCCGGCGCCGCAGCTCACTAGGCTAATCCTCTGCCTAGCGGCGCCGGCACACCGGGTTCTAGTCCCGGTCGGGGCGCCGGATTCTGTCCCGGTTGCCCCTCTTCCAGGCCAGCTCTCTGCTGTGGCCAGGGAGTGCAGTAGAGGATGGCCCAAGTGCTTGGGCCCTGCACCCCATGGGAGACCAGGAAAAGCACCTGGCTCCTGGCTCCTGCCATCGGATCAGCGCGGTGCGCCGGCCGCAGCGCGCCGGCTGCGGCGGCCATTGGAGGGTGAACCAACGGCAAAGGAAGACCTTTCTCTCTGTCTCTCTCTCTCTCACTGTCCACTCTGCCTGTCAAAAAAAAAAAAATAAACAAAAAATTCATTTTAGAAGCACATATCTGAGCAAGCGTACTCACAAGAGCAAGAGTTGTGTGCACCCACATGTAATAGAATCTCATCTGACCGTCTACTCCCCAGATGCCCACAACAGCTAGGGGCTGTGCCAGGCCAGGTCAAAGCCAGGAACCATGAAATCAACACATAGGACGGGAACCCAACTAATTTGAGCCATCACCATTGCCTCTGAGGGCAATGCAGGCATGCACGGAAAGCTGTAGTTAGCCAGAGCTGAGGATTGAACTCAGGTGCTATCATTTGGGACAGGCTATCTTAACTGTTGTCTTCATCAGAAGGCCAAACACCTGTCCCTCTACCTTCTTTTTATCTAAGGATGTCTTGATTCCCCCTTTATTTTCTGAGGGGTATTTCAATGGAATTGTAGCCTCAGAGTTCTTTTATGCCACTTGTTTCTAGCCTCTTTGGCTACTGATGAGTAATCTGGCATTCCAACTTACTTTTTCTAGAGGTAAAGTATCATTTTATTCAGTGGCTTCAGTAGCTTTCAAGATGATAATGATGATGATGATGATGATGATTTTGTCTGTAGACTTCAGAAGTGCAAAAGTAATGTGTGTTGGAATGGATTGCTTGGCTTTACCCTGTGGGGTGTTATCTTGGTTTCTTGCTCTGTGGATTTATGTCCTGTGGCAAATTTTGAGAGTTTTCAGCCAATGTTTCTTTGAGTGCCTTTTCAGGCCCACCCCACTCTATTTCTCTTCTGTGACACCAATGACATGAAATTTCAGATTATTATTATAATTTTAGATTATTTGTTGCCTTTTCTAAGGTCATTTACTAAAGTGTCACAGATCCCTGGGGCTCAGTATGTTTTTTTTTCCAGTCTATTCTCTCTGTCACTCAGATTGGATATTTCCACTGTTTTATCTTCTAGTTCACTTTTCTCTGTCCCATCTATTCTGACACTGAGCCCAACCATGGAATTTTTTTTAAAGATTTGATTTATTTGAGAGGTAGAGTTACAGAGAGTGAGAGGAAGAGATAGAGATAAAGGTCTTCTATCCGTTGGATCACTCCCCAGATGATCACAATAGCTGGTGCTGTGCCAATCCGAAGCCAGGATTCTGATGCTTCTTCCAGGTCTCCCATGTGGGTGCAGCAGCCCAAGGACTTGGGCCATCTTCTACTGCTTTCCCAGGCCATAGCAGAGAGCTGGATTGAAGAGTGGCAGCAGGACTCGAACCAGCGCCCGTATGGAGCCCAACCATGGAATGTTAAAAATTATGATATTCTGGATATTCCTTGAACTTTGTGTTTTAACTGCTTTTTCTTTTTGGATAAAACACCATGGCAGGGTTGGTAAGCAGAAGGCAGGCACAGCTCATTACTTACCAGGTGGAGGCGCAGGTTCCTTGCTTAGCCTCAGGGATTGGTGGTGGTAGGGCTCTTCACTTCTGATGAGTTGGGGTGGGATTTCTGCCTCTCCCTCCCCACAGACTCCATGGTGTTTCCAGTGGCCGATGGTGGATGTTATTCTTTTCCACTAGATCTCTGTGGGAGTGGAACGGGTGTTCAGCTATTGTGTGGCTGAAGTCCAGCTCTCCAGGTTGACTCCACACTCAGGAGTCCAGTGCCTTCTTACCACCACTGCACTTGCCTTTCTCATACCACCCAGGAGTTGAGAGTGCCATAGATTAGAATTCTGGGCTCCCATTTGACTTTTTTTTAGTATGGTTGGAGACAGGTAAATTTGAATAAGAGGTGAATTGTATCATTGTCAGTATATTGATTGTCATGTTACACTAGAGTTTTGTTAAATTTTAAGATTGAGGCAACCTGACAAAATGTATGTTGTATATATCCATATTATTTCCTATGACGACATCCGATTTCACATTATCTCAGTAAAAATTCTAATTAAAGATAAAATTTAAGATTTAAGTTAGGGCTGATGTTGCAGTGCAGCATGTCAACCTGCCACACATGAAATCCGTGTCCCTTATGGGTACTGGTTGGAATCCCATCTGCTCTGCTCCTGATCCAGTTTCCTGTTAATGTGCCTGGGAAAGCAGTGTGTGATGGCTCTAGTACTTGGGTCCCTGTCACCCACATGGGAGACCAGGACTTATTTCCAGGCTGTTAACTTTGGCCTGGACCTGTCCTGGCCCTTGCAGCCATTGGGAAGTGAACCATCAGAGGAAGATCTCGATATCTGTCTATCTCTCCCTCTCTCTCTCTGTAACTCTACCTTTCAAATAAATATTTAAAAAAATTAAGAAAAAATATCTTTCAAAGTGAAATCTATATAGTAAGGTACATTCCCAGAAATCTTGTTTTGAACCCTGTCCCCTCTCTTCTTCTGTAGGTAATTGTGCTAATGAATTTTGGTTTAGCCTTTTATTATTTATTTCAGCACCACATTTTCCCATCCAGTTTAATTTAATCCCTCTGTTTGGGTCATGAAGAAGAAATCATTATTCTGCACCTCATTTTTGTATTTAGTAGTTTTCCTTGAGAACTATCTTATAGAGATCATGTAGATACTTCTCATTGCCTTTAGTGTGCTGTGGTTTATTTGCTGTTACAAATAATGATATAATATTCTCATCCTTGGGTTATTTTATACTTTTTCATTGTGTTTTGGAAAACACTACTGTTGGAATTTCTGAAGTAACAGTAAATGTCTTTGTAATTTTTGCCACATTAAAAACTATTTAATTGAGAGAGAGGTATGGGGAGTGAGAGTAAGGGTGCTTCACCCTACCCACAGTGTGATGCACACTTGGAAGGTTAAATGGTAAAGATCCTGGACAGAAAAGGAAAGAGGATGGGAACCAGCTACATAATGGGGCTGAGAGACTCTCAGAGATCCAGGTTCCGAGTTAATGTCTATTCCCAGTCACATTTTTTTTTTTTATTTGACAGGTAGAGTTATAGACAGAGAAACAGAGAGAAAGGTCTTCCTTCCGTTGGTTCACTCCCCAAATGGCCACCACAGCCAGCACTGTGCCGATCCAAAGCCAGGAGCCAGGTTCTTCTTCCTGGTCTCCCACGCAGGTGCAGGATCCCAAGCACTTTGGTCATCCTCCACTGCCCTCCTGGGCCACAGCAGAGAACTGGACTGGAAGAGGAGCAACCAGGACTAGAACTCCTGAAGCCAGGAGCCAGGAACTCTATGTGGGTCTCCTATGTGGGTGGCAGGGACCTAACTACTTGAACCATCATCATCATCTTCCTCCCATAGATATATTAGCAGGAAGCTGTAATTGGAATTGGTGCAGAGCTAGACTTGAACCCAGCCACTCTGATATGGGATGCAAGCATCCCAAGCAGTGTCTTAATCACCACAGCAAACGTTGCCTGTTTTCTATGATGTTGAAAACATTTTGTGGGTTGAGCATTTGGCAAGGCAGTTAAGATGCTTCTTGGGATGCCTGCATCCCATTTAGGAGTGCCTCATTGGAGTACCAGTTGTGCTTCCAATCCAGCTTCCTATTGATGCAAACCCTGGAGACAGTAGGTGACTTTAATTAATTAATCAAAAATATTTTTCACTAATCATGGGCATTTTTTTTTCTTCAGGGCATGTTTTTTATTGTCTTCTCCATATTTTCCTCAGAGCATTTCTTGCTTATAAGCAAGACCAGCAATACTTCTAAGATTACTTTTTTTTTATTGACTTCTAAATGAAAGTTAATGTTTGATCTTTTGTTATAAATTATGGACAAACTTTTCTGGAGTACAGCTTTGTTAAATCAGCAGTTTTTCCAGATGTGAGATAAAAGCATAATCATATGCACAGCTTCATAGCTCTTGAGCATTATCTGGGACCTTGAACAGATTTCTAGCCAGAAGCAAATTAGCTAACATTTTTGGTTAGTTTAGGAGTGCATCTCTGTAGATGAGCTTTGCAGATTGACTCTATTACCAATTTTGACTAGAGAATGCAAGCCATACATTTTGTGTGGAATGATGATTTAAAGAGTTGCAGCAGTTATGTACTCACACCACTTAGTTTTTATAGCTGTGTTGCCAACTGTATGCACAACCACTTTCCCTCTCAACATCTTAACTCCCTCTACTTTTTTTTTTTTTTTGACTGTAAACCTGCCTGCTTAATTTATTCCTCTTATACTTTCAAACATGGTTTCTGAGTTTTGAAAAAGGGCTATGGGAGTGATCTAGGAATAATTCATGCTGCCTGGGGTAGCAAAAGACCCTGAGTCAAGTGTCGTGAGAAGATTTCTATTTGCCTCAAAATGGAAAATTTAATAAGTGATTTAACTCCATTCGATGACTGACATCATAGTTTCTTGATTCATAATAATGTCCTTTTTAGTAAAAAAGATAGTGGAATGTGTTGGCTGTTTCCAGCAGCATATAATGAAAACATAATCGATTCAATTTGATTTATGTGTTAGAGTAGGGGTTGGCAAACTTTTTCTGTAAAAGGTCACATAGTAAATATTTCACATTTTGCAGACCATTCTGTAGTTCAACCCTGTCTATGTGGGCAAAAGCAGTGATGGATGGTGTGAAAATGAATGGCTATGGCTGTGGTCCCAATAAAATTTTGTTCATAGCACTAGCAACATGCTCACTCAGACTTACCCCTAGTGGTAGAGCTAGAAATGTGCCAGGGGATTCCAATTCACTCCCATCAAGGTGCCATCTTAGTTGTTGAGGTTATCAGTTTCAGTTCATAATTGATCAAAAAGATAGGATTGTCAAAGGGATTACATAAATAAGACCAGTGTCTGTAAATAGTAATTGATAGAATTAAAAAGGATCCTACATGGGAAGCAGCATACACAGTGGACTCATAGAAGGGCAAATGCCCTAAACAGCATTCTGGCCTCAGAATCAGCCCTTACGGCATTCGGATCTGGCTAAAAAGCCCATGAGAGTTTCACAGGCATGGAAAGCCAAGACAATGTGGCAAAAACAAAAAAACAAACCCCTAAATGAAAGATCTATGTGAGTGAGATCCCAATGGAAAGAATGGGCCATCAAAGAAGGCAGTACCTTTCTCTGAAGGGAGGAGAGAATTTCCACTTTGACTATGGCTTTGTCTAAATAAGATCAGAGTTGGCGAACTTGAGAGGCTTCCATAGCCTTGGCAGCTCATGACAAGAACTTCAGGTGATTACTGACGTCATAAATAGGAGTGTAAATTGTTAAATCAACACTGAGAGTCACTGTGCACCTGCTCACCATGTAGGACCTCTGTCCTATGTTGTACTATGCGAATTAATGGTAAGGCTACTACTCAAACAGTACTCTGTACTTTGTGTGTCTTTCTGGGTGCAGTCTGTTGAAATCTTAGAATATACTTTAATCTTCTGTATATAAAGATAATTGAAAATGAGTCGTGATGAAGAATGGGATGGGAGAGGGAGTGGGAGATGGGATGGTTGCGGGTGGGAGGGAGGTTATGGGGGGAAAAGCTGCTAGAATCCAAAAGTTGTACTTTCGAAATTTATATTTATTAAATAAAAGTTAAAAAAGAATAATGCATGATGTAACATGACTAATATTTTGATTTCCTCTCTGCCACTTAAACATATGAAGACATTCTTAGCTTGCTTGGTGCACACAGTTTACTGACTTAATATGATAAAGTTTATAATTTTTACTAACACTGTTACAGATACAGTGCTATAAAAGGCTTCTTTCGTATTATCTGATACTTTGAAAGTCTACATTTGCTTCATTCAGGCTTCACTAAGAAAAAAATTGTAACCTGGTTAATGTAGATCTCCTTATTTGCTTATTTCTCTTTGTTAATCATGCTGTTAACACTAAGGATAGGCCTGACTTGATATTTTTCTTTTTTTTTTTTCTTATTTTCAAAATTCTTATCAGGATGTCAGTTGGGAAGCAGAATAATTTGTTGTAGCTCTGGACTTTGAAATTGGATTTTGTATGACAGTTATGTGATCTGGCCCAAGCTCCTTAACTTTTCCTTAGTTTGTTTACTTGACTGTAAAATGGCATTAGCAGGACTAGTTAGCTCCCACATCCCTGTACATATAATGATGTAGTTTTCAAAACAAAAACTAAGAACTTACACACATAGTAAGTATAACTTCTAAAACTTCCACACAGACCTCACTTTTCTCTGATGAAGAGTTTGGGGAACATATTTATTTGTTCAGCGTTAATTTAGAGTTAATTCAAGAATTTGAAAAAATGGGCAGTTACTACATACATGGTTTAAAAAGGAACACCATTTATATCTTAGGGCAATTTTTTTGCAGTATTTACTGTTTTATGTGTTCTGTTAAAAATGATGTTGGCAAGTAAAACCTTAAGTAATTGAAACAATAAGGTTGTTCTCCAGAATTTTAAAGTTTCATGCAGTGAAGTGGTCACATTGCCTGTCTGATGTCTCCATCCATTTCCAGGCATTTCCAGGCATTTGCTGAAGTCTGACTTGATGGTGACCAAGTTCAGATTTTAAGAACATTTCTGCACTTGAAAGGTTCTTAGCATAAATAAGCAAGGTAATTTACAAGTGACAGCGGTTTTGAATAGTTTTTGCCTAGAGAACTATAAACACTTTATTTACGGTAATAAACAGTTTGAAATGATCAGTTATATAATTTCACAGTAACATTTTAGCAAATACTTAAATGTAATTATTACAAATTAGCATAATTAAGCAATATAATTACTGTAGGTTGTTCATGTAATTAAATCTAAAAATTGAATTTGTATAGAAAATTAAAGTGTTCTTTTCTTTGGTTTTAGGTATTCTTTTTAATTGGGACTAGGAAGAGAAGAAAAATACATAAATGCTGGTATTGGTTTACATCTTGCAGAGAGGGTCAAAAGGAGCTTGGTACTGATAAAGTCATAACTAGTTTGTACTTCTTTCTAGAATAATAACATTGTCTTAATATTTCTTTTTGGCCTATGTTACTGTGAAACCTGATTAAGTGGAAGAAGAAAAATGGAAAGTGATAGGGATGCTGTACTTTTAATTTTTATTTATTTATTTCTGTAGGGGGGCACCTCCATCTGCTGATTCCCTCCCCAAATGCCTCCTAAATGACAGAGGGGCTGGGCTAAAGCTGGCTGCTGGAAGCTCAGCAAGGGTGGCAGGGACCCAACTACTTGAGTCATCACCACTGCCTTCAGGAAGCTGGAGTTAGGGGCTGGAGGTGGGTATCAAACCCAGGTATTCCAAAACGGGACATGAGTGTCTTAACAGGCATCTTAACCACTAGGTGAAATGCCTGCCACTCCCCTAGTTCTCTCCTTTTTTAATAAAAATTTATTTGGGCCGGCGCCGCGGCTCAATAGGCTAATCCTCCACCTAGCGGCGCCCGGCACACTGGGTTCTAGTCCCAGTCGGGGCGCCAGATTCTTTCCCGGTTGCTGCTCTTCCAGGCCAGCTCTCTGCTGTGGCCCGGGAAGGCAGTGGAGGATGGCCCAAGTTCTTGGGCCCTGCACCCGCATGGGAGACCAGGAGAAGCACCTGGCTCCTGCCTTCAGATGAGCGCGATGCACCTGCCACAGCATGCCAGTCGTGGCGGCCATTGGAGGGTGAACCAACGGCAAAAGGAAGACCTCTCTCTCTGTCTCTCTCACTATCCACTCTGCCTGTCCAAAAAAAAAAAAAAAAATTATTTAATCATTTGAAAGGCAGAGTTATAAAGAAAGGGGGAGAGACCAGTCTCATGTATGAGAGAGAGCTTCTATCCACTGGTTTACTCCCTAAATGACCACAATGGCTGGGGCTGGGCTGAACAGAAGCCAGGAGCCTGGAATTCCATCCAGGTCTCCTACATGGGTGCAGGGGTCCAAGGATTTGGGCCATTTTTTGCTTTCCCAGGCACATTAGCAGGGAGCTGGATTAGAATTGGACACCTTTGCATTTGAATACTGGACTTTTAGAAGTAGAAAAAACTCAGTAATTTGTTTAACTGATTGAGTAGATACTTAAGTGAAAGATGAGTTTCCTCTATTGCTGGGCATAGTATGATGTCATAAAGTGTCCTTGAAAAAAAATTGGATTCTTTTCTCTCTCTATAAAAGAAACTACTGTTATGTGGTTAAGATACCAAAGAAAAATATGCTGATGTGGCTAGATAACTATGACATAGGAGAACTCCATGATAACTTTATGTAATATGTACCAAAAACATCATTGATTTTTAAATTTAGAGAAAGCAGACTTTTAAACCATTATAAAGGTATCTGTTTTCCTTTGTTTTGTTTTAAAATAGGCTTAATGGCTGTGTCATAGATACATGTATTTTTTTAAAATGAAGGGCTGAAGTAAACTTTCTACTGTCAGGTGTATTGTCTTAAATCCTAAAATGCAAATAGTTTAAATTCCCTTAAAAATAAATAGCATTATAATACATAAAAACCTAAAAGTTACTTTTGAATCCCAAAGTTATCCAAGTGTTTCATTTATTTGGGTCAGCCACGATTTTGACTGAAGAAAATTGTACTCCATCTGCATCTGAAGAGGATTTTAGGGCCATACTATTTTATTGATAAGAAAACAGGACTAGAAAAGAGATTCAGTAACTTGCAGCAGTATGCAATCTTTTATCAAAAGGACCTTTATTTTCTCAGCAGTAAAATGGGAGAGTAGTCTTTTATAGGATGTTATTAGGATAATTAAATGAGATTATATGTGCAGCAAATTGCCTGTGCACAACATGTACTCAGAAAAGAGTGATTCATTTGTCTGTCTTGTGAGAGTGAGAAATAGATATTATGTACTAGAAAGTGCTTTTGTTACCTCATCCCATGTGTTTATCAGTTTGTGACCTACTCTGACATCTTGCTAGTGTACCAAAGGGGCCTTGATTTCATTTGTAGTTTATACAAGCACTATGGATGACTGTATTGATTACTGACATCTAGCACCTGAATAGAGGTCAGAAGCAATATGAATAGAAAGAGCTCAGTTTACCTAAAACAGTATTTTGCAGAGTGACCCATGGTCCTCTTGCTCAGAATCTCCTGGGATACTGATTAAAGGGCAAATCCCTTTTCCCCTCCACAGATCTGCCAGCTTAGTACATATGAAACCACCAACAAGTGATTGAATTGCTTTGTTAATCATGATTACGTTGCCTATTTAAGGAAGCAGCTGCAGAATCTACATTTTGAATAGCATCCCAGGAGATTCTTCTTACTTTCAAGTTTGAGACTCCCTAGCCACGGTAATCTGACAGTTTGTACTTTGGGCATTATAAAAACTTTGCAGATGGCTGGCAAGACATACACCAGTTCACCTTTCAGTCTGAGATCAGGATGAGCACTTCCTGCACTAAATGTAAATAGACTTCATAGGATGAGGCAGGTCAACAAGGGGGACAAGCTTCCTTATTCCCACTTAACATGGGGTTTACGAGGCAAGATGGGAGAAGTGATTTCTTAAATCATTTCTAGGAGTGAAGCTAAGTCCCTGCTTAGTACAACATCTGCCAAAGCTAGTGCAAGGCAAAGTGAGTAAATGCATTTGGGCCAGAGCTAGTCTGAACAAAATCAAGCCAGTGGAAGAGCTCCCCAAACCTTGGATCTGCAAGCAGAATGTGGTAGGCAGTTTTGAATAAGGAACTTTGGTACACACAGAGGTGTGTGTATGTAAGTAGTATCTTCTAGTAATTTTAATTTGGAGAATTCTGGCTTAGCAGTTGACAGGTGTAAAGACAAAATAAAAGGAAAGGATTTGTTTATCTTTAGAGTTGTATGAGTGGACAAGAAGGTGTTCCTCTTTGAGGGTGAATGTGGGCATTTATGTGAAATTATACATCCTGGGTTCTGCATATCCTAGAGAATAACAAGACAGGGAGAGACTTTTTTCGTTCTGGATGACTTGTTTATACTTGATTTGTTATAATTGTATTTTTTCCTTTGGGCTATTATATTCTTGGCAAATGAAGCTCAGAAATTTATTGGGGAATATCATCATGAACGCGCTGGTAGGAGACAGTCTTTTAAATTGAAGATTGTAGGGGACAGCAGTGTGATGCAGCAGCTTAAGCCGCTGCTTTGACACAGGCATCCCATTTGAGCCTGGATTCAAGTACCAGCT
Source organism: Oryctolagus cuniculus (assembly GCF_964237555.1). Lineage (NCBI taxonomy): Eukaryota > Metazoa > Chordata > Mammalia > Lagomorpha > Leporidae > Oryctolagus > Oryctolagus cuniculus. The sequence continues at coordinate 158,924,566 of NC_091434.1, read as the reverse complement.
GCTCCACTTCCAGTCCATCTCCCTGATAATGTGGCTGGGAAATCAGCGGAGGATGGCCCAAGTGCTTGGGCCCCTGCCAACCACTGGGAGACACAGATAGAGTCTCTCTCTTTTTCTCTCTCCCTTTGTAAACACTATGTTTTTCAAATAAGCAAATATTACAGTATGGATTTTAAACATGTATTACAAAATAACTTTGTACTAGGATGTGAGGGGGCATATTTTTGTTGTATTAGATCTTTGCTTTATTTTAACTTTGCTGTTTTAGCTATTTTAAAACTTTAGTCTATGAAATGATTCAACTATATATACATAAATATATATATTGAATATATATATTCAACTATATATCAACACATATAAATATACACATACAATATATACAGGCAGAAGGCCAGATGAAACAAATATGGAGCTTAATGAGTTATTAAAAGCAAACACTCTCTGAAGGGTGACATGGAGCCTCCCTATAAACTCTGTGATGTCCCCTTCTGTTCAGAAGAAGGTAAGCAACCTGTAGACTTAAATTTAAATTATCAGTATGACATCATGAACTTCCTAACATACTGCCTCACACAATCACATACATATGAAATTTCAAAAGTTTCTGTGAAGATGGAATTAAATAAAGGTAAATTTATTTTGATGCAAAATTTCTTGAAATCCACACATAGTTTTTTTTCTGACACATCCTGTGAACTTCTTAAAGACCCTGTGTGTGCATGGATTTCAATATTATTGCACCAAAATAAACTTATCTGTTAATTCCGTTTTCCATGAGCTTTATGAGCTATATGTACACACACAATCATGCATATATACCATATGTATACAAAGAATATATTTATGTACTGCAGTAATACAGAGCTGTCTTTTTATACCTGCTATCTATTGTATATGTAAAATTCAACATAAGAAAAGCCTGTGTTTCCTAGCCCTTTCCTGTTTCTACTCAAAATACATAGAAACAATAATTGATCTAGATATAGTGAGCATTCCTAGGGCTAAGACTGAGGTCCTGAAATACTACAAATTTTCCACAAAGTCATCAAATATCGTGGTTTTATGAAAGTATAACATGATTGTGGCAAATGCTAGGGTTTCAGAAAATGTCGGGTTAAATGCCGAGAGCTATCAGAATTTGGTTTGCCTTACATTTACAATGAAAACTTCAGCTTGGATCTAAAAAGCAGACAGTTTGACGTCTAACTCTTCATGTGCCCCTGAGCAAAATGTGTAAGTGTCTGTGTGGATCTTGTCTTGCATCAAGCAGCTGGGTAAATGTTTTGTCAGTTTACCAGTAGGTATAAGCCACTGCTATCCAGTTTCTTAATGTGAGGCCACAGGACCTCAGGCTGCGATCAGTAAAGTTGTTATGATCTTTGAGAGTAATAAATGGCAGATAATTCAGTTGGGCTGCCTTTTAATGCTGTAAAACCATGTTTTGTTTTGTTTTTTTACTGTTTGGGGATACTTTCATACACTTTTTACAATTTTATTAAAACATAATACTCGGACATTTTTGTGGGGTATGGTACAACATTTCAGCATACAATATACAATGTAAGCCAGTTACTGCAGGCATTAATTATCCTTTGTTTGGAGCCTATTAGCTCCTCTCTTCCTATTATTTACCTAGGATATAATACATTATCATGAACTACAGTTACCTCACTGAGCTATGGAACGTCAGAACCTGTTTTTTTTACCTGACTGTAATTTGGTACCCATTATCCAACATTCTGTCTCCCTTCTCCCCCACATTTTAATTTTTTAATTCTAAATCCGAGATGTGCAAAACTACAGGAATATTAAAATTACAAAAATTAGACATGCAATGTTTTAACAACATGAGTGCATGGTTAATGTGTTTCAGAAAGGATATAGTCAGGAGGTGAAATTGCAGTAAAAATGATTAATTATAACCATAAAGTGGAAAAGGAACTTTAAACAATGACTTTAATATGATGAGTTAGAGTACTGAGGTGTTGTGGGCTGTATTCTGTCTCCATTGAAATCCATATGTTGATGTCAGAACCTCCAGTACTGAGAACGTACCCATGTTTGGAGGAAAGATCTTAAATGAGGTAGTTAAGTTAAAATGGAGCCTCTAAGTGGGTCCCAACTCAATAAGGATGGTGTCCTTATAAGAGGAGGATTTGGAAGAAGACACCACAAGGATGTGTGGCATGGGAGGACGTAGCAAGAGGACAGCCTGCTGCAGAAGACAGTGAACCTGTTAACACCTGACCTCAGACTTCGAGCCTCTGGAACTCTAAGTAGACACATTTCTGTTGTTTAAATCACGTATTCTGTGGCATTTTGTTGTAGCAGCTCTGGATGACTAATCCACCAGGGAAGGTGCATATGTGGAAGGGGAGTGCCCCCTCCAACAGCTGGAATTCAGATCTCATTGCAGAAGATAGGATTATAGCTTATCTGAGTTGTCCAGGTCAGAACTGGCCCACAGTTGCCATGTTGCCAGGCAAGTAGAAAAGCCTTCTCCAGGTTTCAGGCAACTTGGGTCTGATGGGCAGAGGATACCTCCCAGGGGTTCTGGTGGACCCAGGTTGGTGGATGTGGGCAATGGGAATATGCTCATGGGCCAAGTGATGTGAGTTCTGGAATTTGTAGCATTGTACCCAATGAAAGTGTTCATTGGGTAGGGGTGGGGCTGTGAGCTCACATAGAGTCCATGGTTTGGGGCATGTGGCTGTAGCTGGGTACCATGTGTGCCCTTATACTCTGTTTGTAGCTGGTGGTTACAGGACCAAGAAGCAGCAAATGCAACTAAATGGGAACCAGGAAAGATGTTTTCTTTGTTCTGCAGTGTCCCTCCAGGATTCTCTGTTGACAAAGTTTAAAGTCATGTGCACTGCACAGCCCAGTTTCTTCATCTCTCTCTCTCTCTCTCTCTCTCTTTTTTTTTTTTTTTTTTTTTTTTTTTTTTTTAGACAGGCAGAGTGGACAGTGAGAAAGAGAGAGAGAAAGATCTTCCTTTACCGTTGGTTCACCCTCCAATGGCCGCCGCGCTGATCCAATGGCAGGAGCCAGGAGCCAGGTGCTTTTCCTGGTCTCCCATGGGGTGCAGGGCCCAAGCACTTGGGCCATCCTCCACTGCACTCCCTGGCCACAGCAGAGGGCTGGCCTGGAAGAGGGGCAACCGGGACAGAATCCGGCGCCCCGACCGGGACTAGAACCCGGTGTGCTGGCGCTGCTAGGCGGAGGATCAGCCTAGTGAGCCGCGGCGCCGGCCACTCTCTTTCTCTTTTTTTAAAAGACTTATTTATTTGCAAGTTAGAGTTATACAGAGAGGAGAGGCAAAGAGAGAGCGAGAGCGAGAGAGAGGTCTTCTATCAGATGCTTCACTCCCCAATTGGCCAAAATGGCCAGAGCTGCGCCGATCTGAAGCCAGGAGCCAGGAGCTTCTTCCGGGTCTTCCATGTAGGTGCAGGGGCCCAAGGACTTTGGGCCATCTTCTACTGCTTTCCCAGGCCACAGCAGAGAGCTGGTTTGGAAGTGGAGCAGCCAGGTCTCGAACTGGTGCCCATATGGGATGCCGGCGTTTCAGGCCAGGGCATTAATCCGCTGCCGGTCCCATCTCTCTTTTCTTAAAAGATTTATTTATTTGAAATGCAGAATGAGAGAGAGAGTGAGAAACAAATGGCCACAACGTCCAGGTCTGGGCAAGGCAGAAAACTCTGTCCACGTCTCCAATATGGGTGGCGGGTACCCAGGTACTTGGACTCTCTTCTGCTGCCTTCCTCGGTAGATAGCAGGAAGATTGGAAGAGGAACAGCTGGAACTTAAACCAGCACTCTTTTATGGGAAGCTCGTGTCCCAAGGGGCAGTTTAACCCACTCAGCCACAATGCTGGCCCCAGTCTCTCTTTTCTAAAAGCAAGCAATGAAGGGTGGCGTTGGGCCAATAGGTAATAGCTTGATAGCTGCCAGGAATTCTCCTGCTTTTCCATACATTAATATAATTTTTATGGTTCTTTGGGAATCATAAAACAAAACCTTCAAATTGACTTAATTTTGGTTTCAGTATCACCTATCCTTAAACAGCAGGCTAAGCTAGCAGGTTGCTAGATTTTAACATGATTAAATAATCATGGAGGGAAATATTACATAGCTAGTAGTTCTGACAAAAATTCTTAGTACTATCCTTAGTTATTTATGGTTTAAATAATCTATATAATCCAAAAGATTGCTATATTAAAATAGGACACAAAGTATATTAATGGTAAGCTCTGAGAGAAAGTCATGAGGGTCGCTGTTAATGATGACAGGACTGTGGATGATCAGCCTGTGCATCCGAACACCTTAACACATTTAAGTCAGCATGAAAGTAGCATTTGTGTCCCCATCCCTGAAATACTCTTGCCAATTTAGTGAAGTTATAAAAGGGGATTGGTTGAGTAATGAATTCCAGATTCTGCCTTCTATTTCTCAGTCAGAACATTTTGTTAGATATATTTTCTTTTGGTTTTGTGGATGCAGTTGTAGAAAAAATGTACATAGATAGAATTATTTATTACCAGTTCTAAGTCCTTTTAATTCAGTGGAGAACTGAGATCACCAGAAAACTGATTTATTCATTCAAAAGAGAACACTAACCTTCTATATCCTCAGAAATAAGAAAATATTTATGTGGAGTCAGTTTTTACAACTTACATTATGAATAACTTCTGATATCACAAATCTCATCATATCCCGGCTCTGCCAGAATAAAAATATCCAAGCCAAATAAAGTAAATAGTATTAGTGCCTCTTATTTCTGTTTTCAGAAATGATCATGTAACAAAGGTTTACATATCCAGTACTTTTTTTTAAAGGATTATTTATTTACTGATTTGAGAAGTAGAATTACAGGCCATGAGAGGGAGAGACAGAGAGAAGACCTCTATCTCTTTACGCCTCTCCTCCTCTCTCCGTGTAACTCTGACTTTCAAGTAAATAAAATCTTAAAAACAAGTAGCAAAGCATTATGCAATTGGACACAAACTACAAAACATAATGAAAGACGATAATAAAGACTTGTGAGAATTCTTACAGCACTTATTTCTGTGCATGCAGTCTAGTCCACCTTCAGTTAGGGACCGAGGAGCAAGAGGAGTACAGTGCTCTGTACAGGTGGTCACAGCGGACTGGCCAAAGTGTAGCTGTCACTGAAAGCCTCAGTGTAAGCCTTGTATTGTTTCTGTTTTTCTCTACTCAAGGCTGATTTTAAAAGGACAAGAGGGAGGTCAACACTAGAGACTAAGTATAGGAATTCTGAATTTTTTTAAGTAGCCCACACTATACCCCAGGGCAATTTGAGTCTAAAATGTTTATTAGAAAAACTAGGACTTAAATGTATCACTTTGATTACTTTAAAAATGTTTTGATAGCTATCTGCTTCAGCATGATGCTTAGTTGCATAGTACTTGTTTTCCTCATTAGTCAATAGATTCTTAAGATGAATGGGTAAGTCTGATTTCTCAACTTTTTTTTTTTCTTCTATTTGAGGATACCAGTGTCCTCAGAGGCAGGAGCTGCCAAGCCACAAGCTCACCATCTAGTGGTGAAAGGTTACTTGATTTATGGTTTGTGTCATATTTTCATGCATGATACTGATAGAAAACACCATAAAAAATAACAAGCTTTGTGTTACAGCAGTAGCAATATATCATGAGGTTCTGTAATAACAGAACATTCTCTTCCATGTTCTTGACTCTTAAAACACTATGGAGAAAATTTGGGGAAGTTTTCTTCTTGTTCTGCCTTACAAGGAAGAAATGAATCTTCCTGAGTTGTAATTACCCTTTACAAAACAAAAGCTGGCAATATTTATCCTTTTCCACTTGAGATTGCATTTTTAAAGCCACAGGATAAGGGATTAAGTGGGTTTCTATGAATAGCACTTGGCTATATTTTCAGAGTATAGCTTCTTGAGTTCAATAGTGTAGTTTTTAATTTTTTTCTGAGTTTACATACATTGGGACAAAGTGATAAAGGAGTTGGAAGAAGTGAAGAGGCCTATTTTCTTTAAAACATAGATATGTTCATACAATAGCTACAAACCTATGTTGAGCTTTTCTTTAAAAATGCCAGTTCATGGCTGTTTTAGAAAGTGTCAATATGAGATATTAAATAAGAAAAATCACTTAAATATATTACTAATATGACTAGAGGTAGTCATTGTGTATTAGGTGCACCCTTATATAGTCTTCTGTGCCTGTAAATTTTATTACAAAAATGGATTGTATTGTACATTGTTTTATATACTTTAGCAGGAGTCTCTACAGTAAAATTATTTTAGTGACTGTATTATTCCATTGTACTCACGTGTAATTATTTAACCAACTCCAATTAAGTAGACTTTTACATTGATAATAATAGTGAAAAATTAGACATACTTAAGACATTTTAAGACAACAAGCTTATATGCCAAATGTGATACCAGGTCCCTGGATATGACAAAAGAGACAAGAGTCCTGAGCTTATGGAAGTGCCAGATCATATGCAAGTGAACACAGTGAAGATTGCTATAGTTGGCGATGCATGATGGGATAGAACTACACCTGGGGTGCATATGGGTGTATCTGTACATGTTTTCCTTAGATAAGGAAGCAGAGAAGTGATTTGTCGGGGCAAGATCCAGTGATAGAGACAGGCCAGCCATTAAATAAGACTTGAGGTATAGAGTGTTTTTTTAAAAAATACGTATATATTAAATGTTATTGACTTTTGAGAGGTAGAGAGATAAGTGAGTGTGTTTGTATGAGAGAGCTCCTATCTGCTGGTTTACTCCCTAGATGCCCAGTACAGATGGAGCTGAGGTAGGCAGAAGGCAAGGACTCAATTTGGGTCTTTCATGTGGGTGAATGGGACCCAACTACTGGGTCTTTCATATGGGTGACTGGGACTTAACTAATTGAGCCATCATCTTCTGCCTCCCAGGGTTTACTACAGACAGTGGGCTCAGCTTGTTCTAGGAAGGAAAACAAATCTTTGAGCATCTTTGGAATATCTCTTTCCTCCTGGAAAATGAATTATAGAGGTGGGTAATTGGCCTAGCAGTTAAGGTACCCACAGCATATAACAGTGTCTAGGTTTGCTATTCAACTCCTGTTTCTGATTTCAACTTTCTACTAATACAGACTCTGGGAGGCAGTGGTGATGCCTCAAGTAATTGTCTCTCGTGTCTCAAATGGAAGACCTAAATTGAGCACCGGACCCCCTGCCTCCCTGCTTGGGGTAGGCCTGGCCCCTGACCATTTTGAGCATTTAAGGAGTGAACAAATAGATGGGAGCACTCTTTCTGCTTCTCAACATTTTTTCTAAGTTTGTAGAAAATGAAAGTAAAAGATAACTTTGTAACAAAGAATGAAATGCCATTTTGAAAAGCTACATTTGAGGGAGGGATTCATAGGTTAATTGAGAAACTATATCATATTCAGAGTATAAATTCCTCCACATAAAAATATAAACACTCTATGCTTATTCTGGCTCTTTTTTATGTCCTTCAAGAATTTAATATTTTAAATGGATGCATTTTTTGAAAGGCAGAGTGACAGGGAGAGACAAAGAGAAAAAGATTTTCCCTCTGCTGGTTCACCCCCAATGTCCACAAGGGCCAGGATAGGTCCAGGCTGAAGCCAGGAGCCTGGAACTGCATCCAGGTCTCCCATGCGGATGCAGGTGCCCAAGGACTTGGATCATTTTCAGCTGCATTAGCATTTTGTCCCTGCATTAGAGAGTTAGAAGCAGAGCAGCTTGGACTCGAACTGGCACTCTGGTATGAGATACAGGCAGTGTAGGTTTAACCCACTGTGCCACAATGCTGGCCCCAGAATGTTTTTTTTAAAAGATTTATGTATTTATTTGAAAGAGGGAGAGAGGGAGGAAGGAAGGGAGGGAGATACCTTCCTTCTGCTGGTTCATTCCCCAATTAGCCTCAACAGCTGTAGCTGTGCCAATCCAGAGCCAGGAGCTTCTTCCAGGTTTCCCATGTGGGTGCAGCAGCCCAAGGACTTGGGCCATCCTCTACTGCTTTCCCTGGCCATAGCAGAGAGCTGGATTGGAAGTGGAGCAGCCGGAACTCAAACCCCGTGCCCATATGGGATACCAGCACTGCAGGCGGCGACTTTACCTGTTATACCACAGTATTACTGATATGAACACGTGGCTCTTATCCTTTAATCTTCTAATGTGACAGATTTCTTTGCAACATCTTTTCCGTGTTGGGCCACTTATATTTTCTGGTGTTAACCTTAGTGGGCTTCAGATTTTTGAGGTATTTTTAAAAACTTACATTGGTGTTTGGTCATGTTCTTGTCTGGTTTTTGTTACTGGATTATGTTAGCTTCACCATTTAATGTTCATCCCGTATTTGGACTCTTACACCTGTATATGCCGGCAACTTTTCTGTTGAGTACCATTTTGGTTGGTGGTATTCCTACTTTGTCTATGATTTTTATGCACACTTCCAATTTTCTCTTAACTCCAATTGATGGTGTTTTTCTTAATTGCCAAAGTGAGAAGTCCACTTGAATATTTGTTTTGTTTTTGGTTGTAACTTGTCATTTTGCTGTCCTGAGTATATGATGAAAGTTGCTGAGAATTTTATTTTTTACCTTTGTTGTCTAGAATCCTATAATTCAAAAATATCATCGCTAGATGGACAACAACCCTGTCACCTCAGGGTATTCATAGCAGTAGATATTCTCAGGCACCATCCCTTGTTTATTTCAGAGTTTGCATTTAGAAAGGCTTCCCCATGATATTAGTCTTAAGATTTAAGACTTTAAGCAGGTAAAGCGGCTACCTGTGATGCCTGCATCCCATATGGGTATGGGTTCAAGTACTGGCTGCTCCACTTCCAATCCAGATCCTTGATAATGCACCTGAGAAAGCACTGAAAGATGTCCCAAGTCCTTGGGCCCCCGTATCCATGTGGGAAACCCTGAAGAGGCTCCTGGTTTCAGACCAGACACTGGCCCAGCTCCAGCAGGCAATTGCGGCCATTTGTGGAGTGAACCAATGGTTGGAAGATCTCTCTCTCTCTCTCTCTCTCTCTCTCTCTCTCTCATTCTTTCTCTGTAAACTCTGCCTTTCAAATAAGTAATGATTTTTAAATCCTTATAAAATTAAATTACTTTGGTATTTGAACAGTTTTTACAAAGATTCTATGTTTTTTAATTCTGTTATTTGTGAATTAGAAATTTCTAATCATTTATCTTGAACAGTTGTATTAGACATTCTCTGCTTTTTTCTTTTCAAGATTTATTTATAACAGAGTGACAGAGACAAAGAGGGACACACACACACACACACAGAGAAATAAATAAATAAATAAATAAATAAATAAATAGTCTTCCATCTGCTGATTTGCTCCTTAAGCTACCACAGCTGATGCTGGTCCATGCTGAAGCTAACAGCCTGGATCTTCATTCTGGTCTGCAGTGTGGGAGGAAAGGGCCCAGATACTTAGGCCATCTTCTGCTTCTTTCTCATGAGCATTAGCAGGGAGGTGTATCAGAAATGGAGTATCTGGGACTCAAACTAGAGTTCCCATATGATTTGCCTGTGTCACCATAAGTGGTAACTTAACCCACTGTACTACAGTGTCAGCTGCTCTATGTGAGACTTCTAAGATACGTGTAAAATTTCCCAGCATAAATAATTACTAAAATATTTCTTTGTAGGGAATATTTCTATTGTGACTCAATGTATGATTAGCAGGAATAAAACTGGTATCATTATGGCTCTGGATGTATTTGCTTATTCATTATATTGAAGGCACTGTATGTTCCAGGCATGGAGCTAGACAGTAGACAGTGAAATAATCTCTTAGGTGTCATTGTTGCTTTGTAGATGGCCATTTGTGGTGCCTGTGATGCTTTTGGCTTTGCAGGATGGCTGATGGACAAGGGTTGCACCTCCTTACTCTTAGGAGGAGCAAGGATCAGGCTTTCTGAAGTCACAAAGCTCTTACGTGGCATGTCCCCTGATTTGAGATTCAGTGACTTTTCCTGCCACACCAAGAAATGTGTTAACTGAAAGAAACATGATTATGACATGTTGAACAAACCCTCAATAAGGGAAAATAAACACTTGAGTGTTTTTAGAAATTTTAACTTTCAAGTATATGTTGATTAATTTCAGTGAAAATACAAACATTCTAATCTATTCAGACTGTGACACTTTCATAGATTATGATTTGATTCCTTTTAAATTCCTTAGTTTAATTATATGTTACATATTCTATAAGTTGTACTAGCAATCTAAAAAGATTGTTTATATATTGCTGTGTCTTGTGTTACTTAGCCACCACATATTTAGGTGACATTTTCAAATGAATGGTAATGTTTCAGAGCTGGTATTTGAGGTGAATGACAGTATTCTTGGTGGTAGAAAGGCTGCAAATTTGATCCTGTTTGAGATTTTGTTTGTAAAGCAATTTCTCATTTCCTTATCCTGTGAATGTGTTATTTTTAATAGTCACCTTGAGTGTAAATGGCCTCAATTCTCCAGTTAAAAGATAGATTGGCTGAATGGATTTTTTTGACAGAGTTAGACAGTGAGAGAGAGAGAGAGAAAGGTCTTCCTTCCATTGGTTCACCCCCCAAAATGGCTGCTACAGCCGGCGTGCTGCGCCATTCTGAAGCCAGGAGCCAGGTGCTTCCTCCTGGTCTTCCATGTGGGTGCAGGGCCTAAGCACTTGGGCCATCCTCCACTGCACTCCCGGGCCACAGCAGAGAGCTGAACTGGAAGAGGAGCAACCAGGACAGAATCCGGCGCCCCCAACTGGGACTAGAAGCCGGAGTGCCGGCGCCGCAGGCAGATTAGCCTAGTGAGCCGTGGCGCTGGCCAAGGCTGAAATGGATTAAAAAACAAAACTCATCTATTTGCTGCCTCCAAGAAACACATCTAGCCAAAAAAGATGCACACAAACTGAAAATGAAAGGATTGAAAAAAAGATGTTCTATGCCAACAGAAACCAAAAAAGAGCTGGTGTAGCCATCCTAATATCAAATAAAATAGACTTTAAACACAAAAACTGTTAAAAGAGACAAAGAAGGGCATTATGTAATGACTAAGGGATCAATTCAACAGGAAGATGTAACTATTATAAACGTATATGCACCTAATTTCAGGACACCTGGCTATTTAAAAGAAATGTTAAGAGATTTAAAGGGAGACTTAGACTCCAGTACAATAGTATTGGGGGACTTCAATACCCTACTTTCAGCAATGGACAGATCCACCAGACAGAAAACCAACAAGGAAGCAGATTTAATTGACACTATAGACCAAATGGACCTAACAGATATCTACAGAACTTTTCATCCTACAGTTGGAAAATACACATTCTTCTCAGCAGTGCGTGGAACTTTCTCCAGGATTGACCACATGCTAAGCCATAAAGCAAGTCTCAGCAAATTCAAAAAAATCAAAATTGTTTGGAGAAAGAAACTAAAAATATTTTTAAATGTTTGTGCTTGGGTGAGTCTATGATGAAAAGAAGACCATTTCTTTAAATGTAAGGCACACCTGAACAGATCATTGTCTTTCTACCACAGGGATAAGACCAACCACAGGGATAAGATCACCCAAGGCAGCTGTGTTAACAGTGCACCTGCAAGGGGAGGTTTCTTTCCCTCCCCAGTCACTGTCTTGGAAAAATTCAGCATAGGATCATGCAAGTTGGCATAAATATATTTGGTGAGCTCAAGAAGCCTCTTACAAATGTTCCTCTCATAAAGTAACAGTTTTATTTTCCTTCTGGAACAATTATTCAAATAAAGTAGACTTTATAATGAAAACAGAAGTCTCTTGAGTTCCAGAAGCATCTAATCTGAAAAACAAAAATGCTTCTGAGGAGACAGTGGTAATTTCCTCCAGCAATTTCAGTAAGAGACCCTCATAAGTCAGAGGGATTCTCCCATTATATCGTACATGAGTAGTAAAATAAAGGTCAGCTTGGTGAAGACTAACCTTTGGTTAGTTGTGCCATATCTGCAGTTATATAGGATCTCTGTATAGAGCAATGCTAATACAGAAGCTGAAGGCCAACATCTTGTGGGTTATCATAGTTCCAGTTTTCAAGAGAACTTAGTGTTTCAGCAGAGGACCCAGTTAATCTCTGGTGAACTTTGTATGCTTGTTTTGACTAGTGGTCAGGGAGAGTAGCACTTGACCCTGACCCAGGGGCAGGGTGAGCTACAGCTCTGGGCAAGCATCAATGATGGTTGGCCCAAGAATGAGAATGGTGTGTGGGGAGAGGGTCACAGTACCTTTTTCTCTCTTGTTTCTTTCTCTTGCTAATAAGGCATTGGGGAAAAAAAGAGAAATCTTATTGGTTGGAGCTTTACCATGGCATTGGAATGATATTAGACATTTTTGAAGATATTTTATAGATGAGGCTACTGGATCTGAGCTTCAGAAAAGAATGATGTTCAAAGATAGGGACTAGAGGTATATACCAAGGAGTTTTTTTTAAAGATTTATTAATTTATTTATTTGAAAGGCAGAGTTACACAGAGAGAGAAGGAGAGGCTAAGAGAGAGAGGTCTTCCATCTGCTGGTTCAGTCCCCAATTGGCTGCAAGGGCTAGAGCTGCACCAATCTGAAGCCAGGAGCCAAAAGCTTCCTCTAAGTCTCCCACACAAGTGCAGGGGCCCAAGAGCTTGGGCCATCTTCCACTGTTGTCCCAGGCCAGAGCAGAGAACTGGATCAGAAGAAGAGCAGCTGGGACTCAAACTAGCACCCCATATGTGATGCTGACACTGCAGGCAATGGCTTTAGCTGCTGTGCCCAGTGCCAGCCCCTATACCAAGGAGTTTTAATCAATGAAAATAGAAATAACAGTGAGGGAAATCTTATGAGATCATAAAGTTAAAGTAAAGCCAGATTTTTTTTTAAGCTTTTGACAAAACAGATTAGTTAGAGAGACTTAGCATATAGCATATATAATGATATGGCTGAAAATATAGTTTTTGGATTTCTCCATTTGTACTCAATACTCTTTGAACATGGATTGAATACAAAGGCTTTCATTGGTGCAAATGGACAGTCTGCAGTGCATCCAATTAGAATCTGTGCAAATCCTATGCACAGTTATTGAACTACCTGTTGCCAGGGGTGTGGTACTGTTAGAAGAGCAGGTTAATCTGGAGAGACCCAGTGAGACCAAATGCTTTTCCCTTAGTTGTTTCTTGGCCTGGGGTGAGCTGTTTGCCTCCATTTGTTCACTCCATTCATGTTTAAAGTAAAGATCTTGTGATTGGTCTGATTTCCTTGCTCTGCTTTGTAAATAAAATAGCCTGTTTGAAAGACCACTAAATCTGGTTAACTTGATATCTGTAATGCTGTATTTCTGAACACTCATGAAGGAGTCTTTTTGGAGTTTGACAAAAATTTTGTTGAATTTTTTTTTGCGCTTTAGTGTTGGCTTTCTCAGGACACAGCAACAAAATACCATAAAGTGGGTAGCTCATAAACAAAAGAAATCTCTTGCTAATAGCTCTGGAGATTGAGATGTGCCAGATGAAGGCACTGGAAGATTTAGCATAGTGGGGGCACACAGTTCTCAGATGGCTGTGAACTGAAACCTCACAAGATAGCATGGTGAGCAGTGGAAAGCTCACAGTAAACAGAGAGGAGGGGAGACTAAACAGCCATGAGACTCAGAGTGAGGACTCATCAGATAATGCCTGAGGCAAAGTCAGGGTAGTTTACAGATAAATTAATAGATGAGCAGTACATTTATAGATTAGTAGACTTCTACAAGGGTTATTAGGGAGTGCCATTCTTCTCTTTGTCCTAACTAGTGTATGCGAACATTCAGAAATTTTATTCCTAAATTTGTACTTATGAAATTTTTATTCATTCAATATACAGTTTCTTTGGGGAAAATTTTTATCAAGAATTTTTATATTTATGAACTTAACAGTGAGTGTGATACCCCCTACTGAGATAAATATGTGGCACAATTTTGTCGCCTAATTTTAAGATCTAAATGTTTTTATTAATGTGAATTCTACTTTTAAGATGGGGTGGGAGATACTATTTTCAGAGCTCCCTCTATTACATAAGCATCAAGTAAAAGGCAACAAGATATTACCAGATTCCTGTTGCTTTTTTCTGTGAGAGTGGTTTGCAGACCTGTTTTGACTACTGCTTGTTCAAAAGAGAGCTTAATTAAAAGTTTGTGTTGGAGAACAGATGAATGTTGAACCATGCCCACTTTATTAAAGATGTTATTTATTATTTATTTTCATTTAATTTGAAAGACAGAAACACAGAGATCTTCTTCCCACTGCTTCACTTCCCAAATGCCCACAATAGTCAAAGCTGGGCCAGGTCCAAACTAGGAGCCTGGAACTCAATCTGGGGTCTCCCAAGTGGGTGTCAGGGACCCAGATACTTGTACCATTACCAGTGCCTCTCAGGGTGCACATTGACAAGAAGCTGGACTCAGAAGTGGAGCCAAGGCTAGAACCAGGCTGTTTGGAAACCACTTTTTTTAAAAATTAAGATTTATTTATTTATTTGAAAGAGTAACAGAGAGGGAGGGACAGAGAGATCTTCCTTCTACTAGTTCACTCTCCAGATGGCTGCCAATGACCAGGGCTGGAACAGTCCGAAGCCAGGAGCTAGGAGTTTCATCCAGGTCTCCCATGTGGGTAGCAAAGGCCCAAGCATTGGGGCCAACTTCCACTGCTTTTCCCAGGCCATTAGCAGGGAGCTGGATCAGAAGTGGAGGAGCTGGGATGTGAACCAGTGCCTGTATGGGATGTGGGCATCACAGGCAACGACTTTACCAGCTATGCCAAAATCCCGGTCCCTGGGAGCCATTTTTTAAAAAAACCACCAGTCCAAGTGATCAATTTCAGTTCACAATTGATCATAATGAAAGGACTAAGAGTCAAAGGGAGCACATAAACAAGTCTAGTACCTGCTAATACTAACCAATAGAATAAATAAAGGGGAGAGTGATCCAACATGGGAAGCGAGATACTCAGCAGACTCATAGAATGGCGGATGTCCTAAACAGCACTCTGGCCTCAGAATCAGCCCTAAAGGCATTCCGATCTGGCTGAAAAACCCATGAGAGTATTTCAGGCATGGAAACCCAAGACACCCTGGCAAAAAAAAAAAAAAAAAAAAAAAAAAAAAAAAAAAAAACAAAAACAAAAACAAAAAAACCCTAAATGAAAGATCTCTGTGAGTGAGATCCCAGTGGAAAGAACAGGTCTTCAAAGAAGGAGGTACCTTTCTCTGAAGGGAGGAGAGAACCTCCACTTTGAATATGACCTTGTCTAAACAAGATAAGAGTCGGTGAACTCAAAAGGCTTCCATAGCCTTGGAAACTCATGACTGGTGCATAGGGAGATTACTGATGCCATAAACAGGAGTGTCAATTGCTAAAGTCAACAACAGGAGTCACTGTGCACTTACTCCTCATGTAGGATCTCTGTCCTTAATGTGCTTTACATTGAGACTTAATGCTATAATGAGTACTCAAACAGTATATTTCGCTTTGTGTTTCTATGGGGGTGCAAACTGTTGAAATCTTTACTTAATGTATACTAAACTGATCTTCTGTTAAAAAAAAAAAATTATTAATTCCCAACTTGACTCTCGCTGGGATTAAACATGAAAATAGGTCTGATCTGATTTCATCATCATTTAAAAAATCATCTATTTTTCACTTTATGTTTGTGTGGGAGCTAACTGTTGAAATCTTTACTTAATGTATGCTAAACTGATTTTCTGTATATAAAGAGAATCGAAAATGAATCTTGATGTGAATGGAAGGGGAGAGGGAGTGGGAAAGGGGAGGGATGCGGGTGGGAGAGATGTTATGGGGGGGGAGCCATTGTAATCCGTAAGCCGTACTTTGGAAATTTATATTCATTAAATAAAAGTTAAAAAAAAGAAACAAACCTCTTTTTGTTTTTTTCTCTTTTTTTTTTTAAAGATTTTTATTTATTTGAGAGGTAGAGTTACAGACAGATGGAGAGACAGAGAGACACACACACACACACACACAGAGACAGAGAGAGAGAGATCTTCTATCCGTTGGTTCATTCTCCAAATGATCTGAAGCTAGGAGCCAGGTGCCTCTTCCTGGTCTCCTATGTGGGTGCAGGTGCCCAAGGATCTGGGTCATCATCTACTGCTTTCCCAAGCCACAGCTGGGACTAGAACCGGCACCCATATGGGATGCTGGTGCCTCAGGTGGAGGATTAACCTGTGCCACAGTGGCAGCCCCCCAAAAAACCCTTTTTCTAAATACTCTCCGGAGAAGCCATTCTGGGACGTCTAAAAACTTTTAAGTAACAAGAACGACTAATGTTCCTACTAGGTAAGTGATTTGAGACTAGATGTCTAAACTGCCTGCATCTCATGAGGCGTTTTCTACAGTGCCTCCCTGCCTAGGAAAACAAAAGTTGAAAGTTTAACCATTTATGTTTTATGCCATTTGAAAGTGATGTATAAGGAACTTATGCATATACTTGGAGGTATTGCAGAAAGGGCCCCAGAAATCACAGGCCCACCAACTAGCTGTTGTCAGTTACACAGTTTTCTGGATGATGCTCTCATTCATTCATTCATTCATTCATATTCTTGCCCCTGTTTCCCCACCTGCCCCTTTCCTCCTCTTCTCTTCTTCTGCTCCAGTCTGGTTAGGAATGGTCAGCTTGTCATCATTAGCTTTGTGTCACCAGTGCAGTTTATTTTCCTTTGCTCTAGTACTTACTACAGTATGCTGCAATGATTTAGTTCCATATGCATCCCGTCCACTAGGCCCCTCAAACATGAAAAGAATACATTGCATTCATCTGAGTAATCTAACAGCATAGTCTCATGCCTGGCACATTGCAGGTTCCCAGTTCTGTATCGGGGCAGGGGTAAAGGAGTAAATTCAAGCCTAGCAGAGTAACCACATCACAGGACACTTGAATTAGCAAGGCGGGCAGCCTTCAGGAATGTCTACTTCACTCAGCCAGTGAAGCAAAGCAGTTATCAAACATCTGATTCTTCATCCTCATTAGACACCTCTCAAGGTTCCCAGCTTAAAAAATTGGAGAGGTATTTAGGTAGTACTTAACGCGGTTTAACTGGAATGAAAAAGAGCCCCTTTCAAATAGTCTTCAAAGACCAGATGATGTGAACATCCTCCTGTGAGTCTGAGAGCACGCTGCAGGAGACTAAGAAAGTGAAAATTAACACAAAGAAAGTAAATATCTACCTGGTCGTTCATCTGGCTGGAAATACAGACATAGAACCAGGTCCAGAGTTAATAGGAAAAGTACTTTTCTTGAGGATATTCTGCTACTATAAAGTGTCAGAATAATCCCTTTTCCTTAGTGTCTACTGTTATTCACTGGAAAACTCTATGTTCTAAGATCATAGACTATCAGGATATTTGCTCCTTGAAATTTCTTATCTCATATAGTGCCCACAATGAATGACCCAAGTCACCTTGACACAGAGAAGTACCCTTGATTGATAGCCCAGGTGCAGAGCTCCAGGCAAGGGATTTCCAGATTCATCACTTTAACTTGTATCTTGTGGTTTCCAGTAAGTAGAGAAGGACTTTGCTGTGGTGATGACTAATTTATTTACACATACCCCTGCT
This sequence comes from Oryctolagus cuniculus, assembly GCF_964237555.1. Taxonomy (NCBI): domain Eukaryota; kingdom Metazoa; phylum Chordata; class Mammalia; order Lagomorpha; family Leporidae; genus Oryctolagus; species Oryctolagus cuniculus. The sequence continues at coordinate 158,906,929 of NC_091434.1, read as the reverse complement.
TTGCCTTGAATCTGCCAAAAAGTTGCTTCATTTAGATTTTACCTAAACTATACTCTTTAAAATCCTATAATAACCTCTCTTCCTTTGAGTCATGAAAAGTCCCATGAGTAGTTCCTTTGGTGTGTGCTCCCTGCTTTTAAGGTAATTAACCTGCCTTTGTTGACCTTCGGCTTTGTCCTTGGTGATCTTAGTTGATTAACACTGTGGCAAGACTCTAAAGGCATTTTTGGGGAATCACCTTTTCATGATTGAGTTTAGATACAAGCAGAACTCTGTGCAATGAAACTGGAGATCACAGGGCTCCACTTTGTCACTTGTGCTCAGTTGGGCTTGTGTGAGCTTGTCTTCCTCATGGTATGTCTTTTTCTTTTTAAAGACTTATTTGTTTATTACAAAGTCAGAGTTACTCAGAGAAGGAGAGGCAGAGAGAGAGAGAGGGAGGGAGGGAGGGGTCTTCCATCCTCTGGCACTCCCCATATGGCTGCAATGGCTGGAGCTGCGCCGATCCGAAGCTGTGTTGATCCAAAGCCAGGAGCCAGGAGCTTCTCCTGGTTCTCCCATTCGGGTGCAGGGGCCCAAGGACTTGGGCCATATTCTACTGCTTTCCCAGGTCATAGCAGAGACCTGGATATGAAGTGGAGCAGCCAGGTCCGATAAGGAATGCCAGTGCTTCTGGCCAGGGTGTTAACCCGCTGCGCCAGCGTCTAAGGGCATAAGTCTTCAACCACTACCTACAATTGTGGAAAGGCCTAATTCAGCAGTAGGAACAGTTCAGTATTTCCCTTCACTAACCGTTGCTTTCAACATTAAGAGCACTTTGACTCTGTTGGATGCTGATCACAAAGGAAAAAGCAGAACTCACCCTTTTGGTTCTAAGGGTTTAATATGCACTCAGTTAATATGTCCTCAGTGCTGTGAAAGTGCTGGGTTGCAGAGGCAATGATAATAGGTTTTCTCCAGCCTCACCTGGGCTATAGTAGCCACCCATGGTAAGTAGGAGGGGCCGGCGCCGTGGCTCACTTAGCTAATCCTCCGCTTGCGCGCCGGTATCCCAAGTTCTAGTCCCGGTTGGGGCACCGGATTCTGTCCCGGTTGCTCCTCTTCCAGTCCAGCTCTCTGCTGTGGCCCAGGAGGGCAGTGGGGGATGGCTCAAGTGCTTGGGCCCTGCACCCGCATGGGAGACCAGGAGGAGGTAAGTAGGAGGACGAGGAGTTGAAGGAACCTCAGAGCAGTGAATTTCGGTTACCAGGGAATTATTCAGACTGGAAGGCTGCAGAAAACCAACTAGAGCAGCCCAGACTCATCAGTGCTTAGTGTTTGATAACCCCTTTCTCTTCTGTCTTTAGGAGCACATCTCTTCCGAGGCCGGGACATTTCAAGGAAGGGTTAGCCTATAATTGGTTCATTTCCTTCAAAGCCCAGTAATTAGCTGTGAGGGCTCCTATTTAATTGCCAGAATCACTTTATCTTGCTTTGGAAAGCACTAAAAAAGGAAAAGGGTCTTGCAAGGGATAGCTGCTAGGGAATACACAGAGCTCAGCCATTTATTGTTAATATTACATAACATCAGAACAACGTTAGTCCTCAAACCTAGAGGACATCAATGCATTCTTCCACCCCCTCTCCAGCTGCATAACAAATAATCACAAGAGCATGGATTAAAAAAATTGCAGTGAAAAATGTTTATAAATATGTACATTGAACAGGTACTTTCAAAGTTATTTGTACATAAAGGTCAGAGGTCAAAAGGAATATACTGATAATTTGCATACAACTTTAAAACTTGTTTGTGAACCTCAATGCCAAACAATAAAACACCATTCCGACAGGCAAAAATCCTGTGTTGAGAAGTATCTGCTCTGCAATGAGATAAAATGCTAATTTTTCCTGCACGTAGAAATACTACTAGTCACAGACATGAAGAAATAGTTCATAGAAAATGAAATAAAAGTGGCATTTTGTTAGAAAAACTCATTTTGTTCGGAAAGTAAACCATAGTTAAAGGTAGAGTGTTGAAGGAAAACAAACTCACTCCATGGTCACAAAAGAATGAAGAAACACAAGTCCCTGTACCAATGTTTACAAAATCAAGGCTGTAGATTAAGGATTAAAAAAAATTCCATTTCTGAGTAAATAAGTTTTCTCTTACACTGGATTTTATTAACCTTAAAATCCAAGATGAGGCTCCTGATTGCTCTCCTTCCATCAGTTTAATTGTTGAAAATAAAGTCTATAGATTGATCACATAGGACCTGTAAGAGTTAGAAATGTCTAGGCAGGTAAAGATCAAACTGTACTTATGAATAAAACATCCAACTTGTTCCATATGAAATTGTTTCTTTATTCAAGTGCCTAAATCTAGTACTCATATATTAGCTGTTTTTCAAATTATAGCTCATGAACAGCATCCAGGTCTGAAATTTGTTTCAAGATAGCTCTTAAAGATATTGCAATGCATGACTAGTTCTGCCTAATTGATCTACTTGAAAATGCACAGGCATAAAAGCCAAGCCTTCTGAAGAGCCAGGCTCCCCCAGGTGCTCATCTTTATAATGTTTCCTACCCATTGAATCTTAACATCATTGGGTTTAGTGCTGTTAATTATGAGCAGGAAATGGTAACAGCAATAAGCAAAGAGAATAGTATTAGTACAATACATTTTTAACACAGATTTTAATATATGGGGTATTCATTGAATGTATACAAGCATGTGGATTCTCTCAGCCATCTGAATCTCTTTTCTTAAACACTTGAGGCCGTGTTGACCAGAACAAAATAAGGTGTAAGAGATTGTCCCAATGGGGTAAGAGATTACAATAGACCAGTTTCTAATATGGGAGGTTCAAATGCTAAGGTTCTAATTTTGACATCACAGTCTTGTATAAGAAATTATTATTCCTCTTAGGTATTAAGTAATGTCTTATTTTCAGATTTTATGCTGTAGAAAGAAACACTAGGGGAATCATAAATGGAATGAGATCGAGTTCATTTTGGTGTGAACTAAATCTCGAGCTTGTTTCCAAACTGAGGAAAGGATAAGAGAGTCAGGCACTTGGGGAAGCAGGACAGCGATTGGAACCATCTGTCAATTTACAGTTTTTCAAACCCTGTATAGAGAAAGACTGTACAGGATGCCCATAACAAATGCATTGTGATTTAATAATTCCATCCATATATTTATTTCCTTGCTTAATAATTCTAAGCATAATGATCCAGGATGAAAGAATTTTTACAAAACAGCATACATTATAAGTTTTTCAATTTCAGAAATTTTAAAATTAATAAAGAATGAAAACTAATTATAAGTTACATTCCAAAATGTTGAGAATTAAAGAAATTGCCAATCAAAAGCATTGATTAAATCATTAGCAGATGCATCTTTATCAGTTATGTCATTTACGTAACCATTAGAATAGTCTGATTTATATGCATCTAATTATTTCACAAAATTAGCATTTGTAAAGAGAATACTTTTTTGTATTACTGTTTGATGCCTTAAGGAAACTAAATCAAATGGCTAAGCTGTTCTATAAACAATCAGTCCCCACATGTCACATATACGTTGTATTGAATACTAACAAGGAAGGAACCTGAAAACAAAAGACAAACTCAGTGTCTGCCAATCACACCAGAAGCCATACTATACAAAATGCATCATAATGCATACCATTTAGTAAATAGATCACCATAACTCTAGTAACATCCTGTATCTGAGAAAAACCAACCCAGAAAACATCCTGTTTTAAAACTACTTGCTTTTTTTTTAGTCCTATTTGTTTTTTTTTAATTTATTTTTTAACTTTTATTTAATGAATATAAATTTCCAAAGTACAGAATATGGATTATAATGGCTTCCCCCCCATAACGTCCCTCCAACCTGCAACCCTCCCCTTATCCACTCCCTCTCCCCTTCCATTCACATCAAGATTCATTTTCGATTCTCTTTATATACAGAAGATCAGTTTAGCATACATTAAGATTTCAACAATTTGCTCCCACACAGAAACATAAAGTGAAAAATATTGTTTGAGTACTAGTTATAGCATTAAATCTCAATGTACAGCACACTAAGGACAAAGATCCTACATGAGGAGTAAGTGCACAGTGACTCCTGTTGTTGACTTAACAAATTGACACTCTTGTTTATGACATCAGTAATCACCCTAGGCTCTAGTCATGAGCTGCCAAGGCTATGGAAGCCCCCTGAGTTCACCGACTCTGATCATATTTAGACTAGGCCATAGTCAAAGTGGAAGTTCTCTCCTCCCTTCAGAGAAAGGTACCTCCTTCTTTGATGACCCATTCTTTCCACTGGGATCTCACTCGTGGAGATCTTTCATTTAGTTTTTTTTTTTTTTTCCCCCAGAGTGTCTTGGCTTTCCATGCCTGAAATACTCTCATGGGCTCTTCAGCCATATCCGAATGCCTTAAGGGCTGATTCTGAGGCCAGAGTGCTGTTAGGACATTTGCCATTCTATGGGTCTGCTGTGTATCTCACTTCCCATGTTGGATCATTCTCTCCCTTTTTGATTCTATCAACTAGTATTTGCATACACTATCCTTGTTTATGTGATCCCTTTGGTTCTTAGTCCTATCATTATGATCAATTGTGAACAGAAATTGATCACTGGGACTAGTGAGATGGCATTGGTACATGCCACCTCGATGGGATTGAATTCGAATCCCCTGGTATGTTTCTAACTCTACCGTTTGAGGTAAGTCAGCTTGAGCATGTCCCGAATTACACATCTCTTCCCTCTCTTATTCCCACTCTAATATTTAACAGCGATCACTTTTCAGTTAAGTTTCAGCACTTAAGAAGAATTGTGTTTTGATTACAGTATTCAACCAAAAGTATTAAGTAGAACAAACAAAAAAAATACTAAGAGGGATAACATATTAAGCTGCTCATCAATAGTCAGGGTGAGGGCTGATCAAGTCACCGTTTCTCATAGTGTTCATTTCTCTTTAACAGGTTTCCTTTTTGGTGCTCAGTTAGTTGTCACCTATCAAGGAGAACAAGTGGTATTTGTCCCTTTGGGATTGGCTTATTTCACTCAGCATAATGTTTTCCAAATTCCTAACAGGGATCACTTTTCAGTTAAAATTTAAACACCAAAAAAAAAAAAAAAAAAAAAAAAAAAAAAAAAAAAAACCAAACAAAACTACTTGCTATGGTCTGAATTTGTATCCCTCCCCCTCCTTAGAAGTTTTATATTGAAATCCTAATTGCAGAGGTATTAGGAGACAGAGCCTTTGAGAGATGATTAGTCCAGAAAGGCAAAGGCCTCGTGAATGGATTTAGTGTCCTTTCAAAAAGGGCTCTAGAGAGGTTGCTTACCCCTCTTTCTCTTTGTGCCCATCTTTCCACTGAAGCTAATTTGCTGCTCAAAAAATTGTTTAGATGCAGACTGTAAACATTGGAATAATTAATAAAAGGAATGTTCATATCATTTCCAAGCATTAGGTGAGTATCTGGATATGGCTCATCTCACCTCCTAGAACCATGTTACTTGGTCTTTTTAACCAGAGTGACTTAGAGGCAACTGACATCAGGTGTAGCTCGTAGTAGGTAGGGCTTTGGGGAAGGGAACTTGTGCGGGAGGAGGGGGCTTTCTCTAAATAGACTTGCTGAGAGAATAGTATTAGAACCCCAAGATAAAAAGTTTCAAAGACTCAGATCCTAGACAGAGTCTGATCTTCAAAGATCTTAGGGATCCAGGGAGCAGGGGTATGCTGGTGCACTGAGTTTCCCTCCTCAACCTCCCACTCTCCAAACCTAAGAGGTAGCTGAGTGGGCTGGAGTGTCTGCACCACTGAGCCCAAGAGAGCAAGGAGATCTGTGAGCAAAAAGGCTTTTCCCTACAGTCTCCACAGGTGCCGGACAGCCTCTTTGCTTCACACAGCTTAGAAAGTGAGATTCAAAGGCATAAATCAAAGTTTTCCCAGAATATATTTGCAGCAGTACCAGTACACACAGACATTTCTTTCTTCTTTTTGTTTAGCTTTGTGAAACTAATTGTTAAGTATATTATACTATATTATATATTATATTATTACACTATAGTTTAATGATCTATGATTGTTTGACCATTTCACCCATATATATAAATTCTTTTTCCCATTCAATTATTGTTTATAGCCATTGTCTATATTCCCACTACACGAGGGTCTTTTTGCTTTTTACTTGTTAAATTTATTATTTGGTGAAGTAATTAAGATTTAAAATATGTTATCTCAAAAATTAAAAAAAAAGGAAAGAGGGTGGGAGGAAGGAAGGGAATATCATTATGTTCTTAGAATTGTATCTACAAATCACATTGAATCTGTTAAAAGATAATTAAAAATTAAAAGTTTTCTAAAAGAAAGTGAGGTTCACATCCTTTGCAGTTCTAGTATTCCAGTTTGACAGTTTACCAGGGACATAGGATATTTTATAAAAACACTAATGCCTGGGCATGTCCTCCAGAGATTCCTGTTGAATTGTCCTGGGCTTTATAAATTTAAAAACAAATGAACATAAACAACTCCTAGGTGAATCTAATTAGAGAACCAACATCAGACTTGAGCAAAATGAAGATGATAATCTGCAAGAGATCTGCAGACAAAGAGAAGGAAATCCAGATCATCAGAATCAGTGTGAAGAAAAGTATTATAAAGGTATTTAAAAATTAAACTTAAATGAATGGAGATAAAAATTGATGATTTCTAATTTAGATGCAAAATAAGGAGAATACATTAAATTTCCCCAGAAAACCTAAAAATGAACTATACCATACATATAGTCACAAGTTAGGGTGGAAAATATAGAACTAGAAACACTCTAAATTTTTTTAAAAATTTATTTAGTTTCATTTTGCTTGAGAGGGAGTGGGGAGGGAGGGAGAGAGAGACCTTATCTGCTGGGTCAGTCCCCACATGCCCACGAAAGCCAGGCCTGGAAAAGCCCAGCACATCTGCTGACTCCTTGGGTGCTTATCAGCAGCACGCCCAATCAGAAGCACAGGAATCTGGACCTGAACCAGGCACTCTGATGTGGGTGTCCTAAGTGGGAAACAAACCACTGGGCCAAACCAATCCCAGAAGTGGAAGCAGTCTTAAAAGATATTAGGGCAGAACTTGGCTTGATGCTGGCATCCCCTATCTGAGTGCCAGTTGGAGTCCCCAGTGCTCCTGTTTCCATCCAGCTCTCTGCCAGTATATCTGGGAAAGCAGTGGATGATGACTCATGTACTTGGGCCCCTGCCATGAATTCCTGGTTCCTGATTTTGACTGTTGTGCTCCTGGCTGTTGTGGCCATTTGAGGAGTGAACCAGCAGATGCTGAAGATCACCCTGTCTCTCCCTTTGTTGCTGTCACTCTGCTTTTCAATAAATAAATAATCTTTAAAAAACAGTCTTAGAGAAAAGGAGGAGAGAGCAAATAAAAATATTCTAAAATCATGAGGAGAAATAAGGGGGTTAAATAGAGGGTCACAGTGGGAAAAAATCACATGGTCTTAATGGAAGTTGTGATCCTGTTTTCAGAGTAGGTTCATGCCATTTGATTATGCAAATAGAGGAGAGAGCATGACTAGTAATGGAATAAAAGAGTAAACTGGGATTTCCAAGTTAATGAGAGAGAAAAAAAACTTAATCATCACCCCCAAAATAAGGAAAATGAATAGAGCAAGATAAAATAACTAATAATTACAAAGTGAGATGGAAGGGAAACAACCCCAATGTTCATTATTTTAAATGTAAACAGATTGAATTGCAAAATCAAAAGCATGATGTCAGATTGGATTATAAAAACCCAACTATTTGCTCAAAACTCTTTATTGTTTTGTGCTTTAACTACAAAACTTTTTATTGTTTTTTACTTAGCGTGTTTCTAACAGAGTAGGGAATGCCCAAACTGCTGTGAGAGGACTGTCATAAGGAATGTGAAATCATTTGGTCTGACCCTGTCTTGCTAACTTCAGGTGGTACTCAAAACAAATTTATAGCAGGCTGTTTTTTTTTTTTAACTTTTATTTAATGAACATAAATTTCCAAAGTACAGCTTATGGATTACAATGGCTTCCCCCCCCCCATAACTTCCCTCCCACCCGCAACCCTCCCCTTTCCCTCTCCCTCCCCCCTTCCATTCACATCAAGATTCATTTTCAATTCTCTTTATATACAGAAGATCAGTTTAGCATATATTAAGTAAAGATTTCAACCGTTTGCACCCACATAGAAACACAAAGTGAAAAATACTGTTTGAGTACTAGTTATAGCTTTAAATCACAATGTATAGCACACTAAGGACAGAGATCCTACATGAGGAGTAAGTGCACAGTGACTCCTGTTGTTGACTTAACAATTGACACTCTTGTTTATGGCATCAGTAATCACCCTAGGCTCTAGTCATGAGTTGCCAAGGCTATGGAAGCCTTTTGAGTTCGCCGACTTGGATCTTATTCAAATAAGGTCATAGCCAAAGTGGAAGTTTTCTCCTCCCTTCAGAGAAAGGCACCTCCTTCTTTGATGACCTGTTCTTTTCACTGGGATCTCACTTGCGGAGATCTTTCATTTAGGGTTTTTTTTTTTTTTTTTTTTTTTTTTTCCAGAGTGTCTTGGCTTTCCATGCCTGTAATACTCTCATGGGCTTTTCAGCCAGATCCGCATGCTTTAAGTTGATAATTTTGTATGGCCTGTGAATGATATTATAAATATCTAAGCTTCCCTTGGCAGAAAAGTTTCCCCACTTCTGCTTAAAAGAATGTAATACATAGACTCATTAAGACGATACTGGCAAATGTTGACAGAAAATTATTAATATTAGATAAAGAAATAGGATCAAGAGTCATATTGGGTAAAAATAAAGGGCACATTTATTTTTTAAGATGAGATAATAGTGGGATGCAGCAAACAGCATATCAGCTTAAATAATAAGCAAAAAATAAAAATATAATCAGAGCAGATACTCTATGCATACAACCCATTACCAGAAACTGGTTTGCATATGTGGATTTGTGATAACCACATTAGTCACTTTCCAATGAAAAGTATGTAAAAGGGAAATAGAAATAAAACCAGTCTTAAATTTAGAAAAAACTATTTGTTATTAGTATCATTTCAGTAACAGCCAAAGTTTCCAACTGTACTGCTATTTTATATTTCTTGGAAGATTTTAGCAAATAGAATAGTAAAAAACAAGGATACTGCAAGGGGAAAGGGGAGATAATACTTTTGATAGTAAATAATGTGTTATTTCTTGAGAGCAGAAAGGAGCTTACTTTAAAAGAAGTAGAATTATGAGAATTTTATATAGTTACTAGATATGAAGTAAATATACACATAAATAAATATAATTTTCTTTATTCTAAAAGTAAGTATCTAGAAGTAAAAGTGCAAATAAATGAATTTACAATAGTAGCAAAACTCTAAAATAAATTCAATAAGTACCTATATGAATAAAACTAACTTTCTTCACATAAAGTCAGTTTTAAACAGATTGACATTTCTTGTCCTTAGATGAAAGATTGAGTAGCATGTTAAATGTCATGTTACCCAAAATGAATATACAGATTTAAAGATTTTCATTTCAGATCCCAACTTTGTTGTTTTTGAAATTGGATGAAATAATCATAAAGTTTATGTGCAAGAATATTGCCTCCAAATAGAAAATTTACGATGAAAGAAATTGCCTACTTTAGGCAGAATATTCTCTAACTAAAATACAGTAAATCCATTACAACCAGTATAGTATTATTAAGAATAGTTATGTAGGTCAGTGAAATACAATTTACAATTAGTAGTATGTTTTTGCATAGAAGAGAATTTAATATGAAATTAATAATTGTTTGGAAAATAATAGGTCAAGTAATGATACATTCTTTATGAATGGTGTTGACATTATGGAAATAGATGTGAAGTCTCCTTTTATATATTAGAATAAGATAAAATAAAAATGGGCTAGAAATAAATGTAAGGGGTCAACATTGTGGCACAGTGGGTTTAGTCACTGGCTGTGATGCTGGCATCCTATGAGTTATAGTTTGAGTCCCAGCTGTTCCACTTCTAATCCAGCTCCCTGCTGATACACCTGGGAAATCTGTGGAAGGTGGTCTAAATACTTGAGCTCCTGCCACCCTTGGGTGAAACCTGGATGGAGTTCCAGGCTCCTGACTGGGCCTGGTCCAGCCCTAGCTGTTGTTGCCCTTTGGGGGAATGAAACAGTGGATGGAAGGTCTCTTTTTCTGTCTGTCTCTTTGTAATTCTGCCTTTCAAATAAATTAATTAGGAAAAACCCACGAAATTCTAATAATCAAGTATATTGAGTTAGTCTGTTTCTGTTGCTTTAACACAGTATCTGATGCTAGGTAATATATAAAGAAAAGAGGCTTAGTAAACTATCTTAGAGGATGAAAGTACAAAGTTGGATGGCCTCATTTTTTTCTGCCTCTGGTGAAGACCTGTTGGTGAGTGGCATCAGTGCAGGAGTGTGTTGGAGAGAGAGATCCCATGATGAGACAGGAAGCCAGAGGGCAATTCTAGGATCAGGCTTGCTCTTTCCTTAGTCAGTCTTGCAGGAACTAAGCAGGATTCCATGAGTACTGCTGTGCTCCCGTCCAAGGGTCTACCTTCAAAGACCCAACCACCTCCCCACTAGGCCCATTGTTAAAAGTTCCACTATTTCAGCACCTCCGCCCTCAGGATCAAGCTTCCAGCACATGCACCCTTGGGGAACAAGCCATATCCAAATTGTGGCACATAGAAAGTTTAAAAGTAGAGGAAAGATTTGACTTACATTGCTGAATTAAATATTTGACTGACATTAATGGAATGTTAGTGGGTATGATGTGGGCAGAATCCAGCAATGTACTCTATAGTTGGTGTTGGTCTCCTGGGAGCTGTTCGCCCTCACCATGAAAAAAACATGTCCTGGTAGCTTCTGTTCCTTGAACCTCGTCCAGTCCCCCTAAGCTGACCTGCACCCTGAAACAGAACTGTCCCAGCTGAAGACCAGGGAGTGTAAGAACAAGAGCTGACTATGTGTACAGTGAGATGCTTTGTCTGTTGTTATAGCACAATAGCTGAGTGCGACAGTTAATATAAGAGGAAAAAGCCTTTTTTTTGTTGCTGTTTTATTAAGCCCCTCCCCCAAAATTTGCTCATTTAACTACTAGAAAAAATGTTGAACTTGAATAAATATTACATCTAAGATACAGGTCCAAAGAAGACATGGAGACAACTGGTCAAGGTAGAATAGACTTTTAGAGTAGAAAGGATAGTATAGTAAAGAGTGGCTGTAGCCTGCCCAGACAGCAAATGGGGAGGTCTGAAGTAAGGCTCCAGCCCCCTTTGAGTTGTGGACAATTATTTCTTTCATGCTTCTTGCCTGAGAAAGGGCAAGAAGCATTGTTGCAGAGACTTGTATCCAGTGTTATAAAGTAGGCCTGGATGAGCAAAAAGCCCCCTTGACAGGTGTGTGTTGGAGTCAACAGTGTGTACTGTACGGTGCTGTCAGCCCAGGATGTCCCTGACAAGAAGCTGTAAAGGTCAGAGTCAAGCAGGCAGAATCTCGGGCAAAGAAATACTGCAGTGTTATCCTCAGGGTCATTTTACTGGGTATAGAGTCAACCATTTGTGTCCTGATGGCCTAGCAAGTCCTAACAATAAGTACTATATCAAAGGAAAAAAAATCATAATAAGGAACATAAGAAAGAAAGAAATGGAATGGAAAGACAATAAACCCCGAGACTAGTAAACCATGTTTAAATTTAAATAATTGTTTTCATTAAGAAAGTTGTGAAGCTTAATTGTTAGGAAAAGATTTTCCAAATTCAAGAGATATGCTACTAAAGAAAGGGAACTCTGTTGTCAGTAAAATTCAAGAAGTTGACAGGGAATGGAAATTGAAAGCAGTTTTATGGTCATATTTTGTTCGGAGAAAAATCACATATAGTGCCAATTCTAGTAATGAAACGCTGCTTCCCTCTGGAACTAAGTTTGATTAGATTTTCTAGTAGTCTCTTTTAAAAAGAAATTGGCATTTCTGAGTTGCAGGGTTTCTTAGCTGTGACACAAAACCGCTATTTGCAACATCCCCTTAGGACCACCTTGACTCACCCCTGTCAGACTTGGGGACAAAGAGAGCCCCTGCAGAGGTGAAGCTGATACTGCCTTCTGTATTGTGAGTGGCAGTCTCATGTCTTATCCTGGCATTTATGATCCATGGCAGTTTAATTTGTTAGATTCCAAATTCAGTAAAATCTCAGACTCTCCATAGTAACTGTGTTGACTGTGTTTCCAATATCACACCTGGATAAAAGGCACATTATACCCAGAATAAATGTAATTGTCATACACTTCCATAATAGAGAACAACAGGAACTCTGTGGCGTAGTGGGTAAAGCTGCTGTGTGCAGCTCTGGCATCTCATATGGGTTCCAATTTGAGACCTGGCTGTCCCATGTCTTATCTAGCTCCCTGCTAATGCCTCTGGGTAAGCAGCATAAGATGGCTCAAGTCCTTGGGTTCCTGTACTCGTATGGGAGACCTGTATGAAGCTCCTGGCTTCCATCTGGCCCAGCCCTGACCATTGTGGCATGAACCAGAAGATAGTAGATTCTCTCTCTCTCCCTCTCTCCTTGTCTGTCTGTCTCTCTCTCTCTCTGTAACTCTGACTTTCAAATAAATAAATCTTTAAAAATATAAAACAATGTAACAAAATATATACCACTAAAATTTCTAAAAGTAGGCTATTTGATATTTAAAAACCATAACTAAGTCATAGCTGAGAGACTTTAACAGAATTCTTTCAGAGTTTAACAGATCTTTTTTTTTAAATTTTATTTATTTATTTATTTATTTTTTTAACAGGCAGAGTGGACAGTGAGAGAGAGAGACAGAGAGAAAGGTCTTCCTTTGCCGCTGGTTCACCCTCCAATGGCCACCGCGGCCGGCGCGCTGCGGCCGGCGCACTGCGCTGATCCGATGGCAGGAGCCAGGAGCCAGGTGCTTTTCCTGGTCTCCCATGGGGTGCAGGGCCCAAGCACCTGGGCCATCCTCCACTGCACTCCCTGGCCACAGCAGAGAGCTGGCCTGGAAGAGGGGCAACCGGGACAGAATCCGGCGCCCCAACCGGGACTAGAACCAGGTGTGCCGGCGCCGCTAGGCGGAGGATTAGCCTAGTGAGCCGCGGCGCCGGCCCAGAGTTTAACAGATCTTTAACAGATTAACAGATTTAACAGATTATTTACTAATGTTTTAAGATTTGACTGTCACTCTCAAAAGGCTTGAGTGAGCATACGTTGAATATTTGTAGATATAGTTGTAGAAGTACAACAGACATATACCATGCTATTTATAAAGTAATATAAGTACTCGAGAGTAGAAATAATTCTTTGCTTTCCTAAATCAGTTGAAACTAGAAATTCAGAAAAATAAAAAATTCTAACCTAACAAATTAGACATTCTCCTATATAATTTTGGGATCAAACAGGATATCAGGTGTATAATTAGACTACAGGACTGATAAGAAGCATGCTTTTACTGCACTTTTTATGGTAAGTAAGCAAACCAAAATTGATAGAAAATATACCACTTAAGCTTTTGTTAAGCAAATTAGTCTCAAAATAAAGGAATGCAGAATTCAGACCTAGAAACTAACATTCTTAACTAACTTTTCCTTGGAAATAGATCTGGTTCTTATTGCTAAAGATAAGCCTGTGTTAACACATTGTTCCATTTTTAGAAAAGAAAAAAATACAGCTCTTTAACACTCCTGGAAATAATTTGGCTTAAGATGACTTTTTTTTTTGTCAAGAGTATGTATTTTTAAAATTTTTTTTAGGAAAGACTTGAATAAGTTTTAGCAAATTAATTTTTTATAAACTCCAAAATCAATTTAAAATAATTTAAACCTACTTCTGGAAATTAGTATAAGTACATATGGCAGTAGTCAATTGAAATTGAAAACAAAATTGATAAGTTATTTTCTCTTTTTTCTTTTAAAATTTAAAATGCTTACAATACTTTAATTCAGTATCTGAATTGTATTGGTTTTCCTGGCTATTTATCAGTTTTTTTCAGCGTATTACCAAAAACTTTGACCTATAATATAGAATGTTTGTACAAGGCAGAAAACTAGGCATTCATAAATTTTATAATCTGTCTAGCATCAAAACAAACAGGATGAAGGAAAATGTGAATGCCAAACGTCACAGAGCTATACTAGTAAGCTTTCGCCTCCTTCATTCCTTTAAAATGCAAAGGGTGAAATAAGGAAAGCTCTACAAAAAAAGTGGGATGGGAATTTGAAGTATAGTAGTGAAAAAGTAGTTTTCTGTAAGGAGAAAAGCAAGTTACCCTGTTTGAACTTTATATGGTATAGACATGTGTTGAAACATCATGTAGTATTCCCCCATTAACATGTAAAATATTTTCAGTGTCTATTAAAGTTTTTGAAAAGCGTATTGTGTGTACCAACCTTTTTCTGATATTAAAGCATCCCATGATGCTCATTGTGAAACATACAGGATAGGGGAGCATATTTTCAAAAGTCCATATGAATCCTATATTTCCTTTAGGGTGTCTGTTCTAAACTACTGATCTGAATTCTCTGCTCCCTCTGTTGATGCTGAGGCAACCTCTTCATTCATCTCTCATAGTATTTCATGTACGGTATTAATTATCTATGTTTATCTTTCCTGTTAGCTTTCCTGTTTATCTTTCCTGTTAATGTTTATCATTAAAGTTTGGACAGTGTCTCCATTTTTGTATTATCAGCAGTTTAGTGCTGATTATTTAGCACTGTAATTAATAGTACTAAGTAAATGAGCATTGATTTTCTACATCAGTTATTTTATTAGGTTAGATTTATTATAGAAGAAGAGACACTTGAGTAAGTAGCACGCAGAGCATTTAGGCTTTAGGCCAGCTACTCTTTCAGAAATGTGCTACCAGTATTCACACTCACTAAGAAAGCATGGGAGTTACCATATCCTTCTCATCCTTTCCACTCTGACCAGTGGAATGTTAAAATCTTTATTAATTTTAATTAATAAAAATAATCTTAACTGCTGTCGCATGCCTTCTTTTCATTACCAGAGAGTTTGGCCATTCGAAACAGTTTAATCTCTCATGAGCTGTTCATATCTTCTGTCCTTTGTTTTACTGGGATCTAACTAATAAAGTTACTAGCTTTTGGCTCATATAATGCAGTTTTCTTCGAGTTTGTTTACTTTTTAAGTTTTCTTCAGGATCTATTTTGATATATACAGGCTTGGGGTAGTACTTAAAATAGTTGATTTACGGTCATCCTCTTTTCCTGGAAAGCCTTCGTTGTTAATAGGATAGAATTTTACCTTTTCTTACAGCTTTCTATGGCTTAAGTATCTGGTCTAGATGTAAAAAGAGTCCGTGAATCCATTACTGGATTTACAGTAACTATACACGTGGACTTGGAAAGAACTAATGTTCAGTTTCACATCTAGAAACATGGTATGCTTCTCTAGTTTTTAAGCCTCCTTTTGCATCTTTCGGTAAAGGCTTGTTTACTTTATATAAAATTTTTGAACACCTCCTCTTTTTTTAATTTTGCAATTACTTTTGCTAATGGATTTTTCTATTACATTAAATAATTATTCTTATGATTTTGGGGTGAGAATTTAGCCTGTACATATTGAATTTAGCAATTACTCAATTCTGATCTTCTGGACAGAAGATAATATTGAAAAGTAAAATGACATTTCAATTTTCTTTTAGCCTTTAATGGGACACTTCTTATCTTTTTACCCTTTAAGAACGTTATGTGGGGCTGGCGTTCTGGCATAGTGGGTTAAGTTACCACCTGTGATGCCATCATCCTACATGGGCACCAGTTCAAGTCCCAGATGCTCTACTTCTGATATAGCTCTCTGTTAATTTGTCTGGGAGAGAAGTGGGTGATGGCCCAAGTGCTTGGGCCCCTTTTACTCACATGGGAGATATGGATGAAGCTGCTGGCTCTCGGCTTCAGCCTGGTCTAGCCCTAGCCATTGAGGCCATTTGATGGGTCAAGCAGTGGATGGAAGATTGTTCTATTTCTTTCTCTCCTTTTCTTTCTCTGTAACTCTCCCTTTCAAATAAAACAAATAAACCCTTTTTTATTAAAAAAAAAGTTTTTTGTTGTTATTTTCAGATTTCTCTTGTAACACTGTTTCCAAGATTTCTTTGTTCATTTCAAAAATCAGGAATAGATATTAACTTGATAAATAAATTTTCAGTATATATTAAAAGTTATTTTATGGCCTCTGAATGTTTGACCTGTTAATGAACTGTATCAAATTTTTCTTACAAATCATTCTTGAAGAAACACAGTCTAATTTTGAAGGACAATTTCTTCAGTATACTCTTGGAATTGATCACTTTGATTTTCTTGAATATTCAGCATAATCACATTCTTGAGGAATTGTTATGGACTTCCCACACCCCACATATAGTCTCTGTTCTCAGAGACCTTTCTCTTTGTAGTGATTTCACATTGTCACTCTAAATTAATTCTTAATTTTTTCCTTATTCACATCTCCACAGCAAGTGCATCAACTGAAAACCAATTCTACAGCACAATGCCCCCACACATTTGCCCACTGTTGCTTACAATTCTTTACCTGATGTGTTGGGATGGTCTCCAGGAAAAGGCCTCTTCCACCTTTCCTCTGCTGGCAGACTGATGATGCTTCACCCTGACACACAAATCTGATCATGTTAGTTCAGCTTTTAAAGTGAATCAAAGGTGTCTCATTGCCTTTACTGTCAAGTTGAACCTCTGAATCATTTCTAGTTTTGACTGCCTTCAAGTCTCCAAAGTTGCCCTTGTTCCATTCTTACTGAACCACTTAAAGTTGCAGAAACATGCTATGGCATTCCTGTAGCCTGGATTGATCTATTGCTTTGTTTGACTACTTCATCAGTCCCCCCCCCCCCTTTTTTTTTTTTGCTCAGAATTTACCTCATTTTGAAAGTGTTTTGCTTACCTCATCTTGAAAGTGTTTTGCCGCACCTTAACTGTTCACACTGAGTTCAGGTGTCTTCCCTCTCTACTCAAATTATATCTTTCAGATTTATATTCTTACTGCACAATATTTTAATTAATTTTCTTGCTCTATCTACACTGGGAAATTCTTGAGTCAGACTTGTGTGCCTTATTCATCTTATTAACTGTGCCTCCTAAATAATCGAGACTCGATGAATATTTATGGAGTGAGTGGATAAATGCGAGGATGAGCATACTCCCAGTAGCCTACATTATGGTAGACCTGATCCTTTTTCTCCTCAAGGCTGCCTAAGAGTTCTCCCTAAAAGATAAACCTAATCCTTTTACAATAGCATTGTAAAGCCTTTAATGCTTTTTAACACCCACGCAATAACGTACTTCAAGGAGTGTTAATTCTGACTTTAATGGCCTCTAACTGTGGTTCTGCACTCCAACTGTGAGTTAGGATCCCCTGAGGAATTTTGAAAATTCCAGCACTTAGAGGTCCTGCTCCAAACCAATTAAATCAATCCTTGGGGTTAAGCCTCAGCATGGATGTTTTCAAAAACTTCCTTGATTTTAATGTGCAGCATGATGAGGCTCCCCTGTCCACAGCCTCGGAACTTCCAACATCCTGTAGTCACTCTGCATTTGGAAAGGCTTGCGGGAAGGCTTAGGGACCACTGAGCATTCTTCCCAGCTTCTAGGCTTCCTCTTGAGACCTGCTTCATTATTCTTAGGTCATCCCCTGAAGGCCCTGAAAGTAACTTGCCTGGGTGCCCTGTGGCAGCTCTGGCTGCACCGCTAGACTGACTGACTCTTGGTGCGGCAGGAGTTCTGTGCATGACTGCCTGGTGGGTGAGAAAAACGTGCCTTATGCTCCACAATGTATTGAATTCTGCAGTGCAGGGCCTGTGACCTTGTGATCTGCAGATACTGTGTTCTATATAGACAGCTCTTGGAGAAGGTTACTTGGTCACTAATTAAGGTGCAGTCTTCCAGGGGAGTGAGTTAGTGGATGAGAGCATTCTTTTGCTCTCAAGTTGGTTCTTCTGTCACTTCTGTTAAAGTGAGTTGGGTTGTTGTGTGTGTTTTTTGTTTTTATAAGGAGGCAGGTCTTGTTTGTCACATGTTTTAAAATATGGTTCTTTATAATAATATTGTATGTTTTAGCCATTCAATTAATTAAATTGATTTTATGATCCTCATGATGTAGAGTGAGGTGGAATTGTGGAAGGAAAGAAATAGGCATGGGAATATATTCATGTGGCTGACATTAAGTGAACCAATTCTTTACTTGTAGCATTATCATTTAAGTGAGGGAAGGAGTCCTGAGGATCCGGGGGGCTTCAGACATACCTTCTTTAAATTCTTGTTCCCTCAGGTTTGGCTGATGTCCTTGGTGTCTATGCCTCAGTTTCCCTACTTATAGGATGAAATACAGGTTCCCATCTACTGGGCAGTTCAGTAGCTTAAGTAAACTAATGTATGTAAATACTTAGAATAATACTTGACTTACAGAAAGTGCTTGGTAAATGTAAGCTGTGACTATAACCATGAAGATCCTAGTAATTTAACCCTCACTGCAGCCATTTGAGATTTCTTAATATCCCCATTTCAGAGGGGGTAAAAATGGAGCTGCAGAGAAAAGAGATCTCTTGTCCAATGTTACTTAGTTAACAGTTGGTAAATTCAAACCCATGTTTTTGTCACCCTTAACTCTACAATATTTGTGCTATCCCATTTGGCATATGAAAAAGATCTGAGGATATTTAAACCACTAGTAAATATTTTGATGTCTGTATGAACATACTTCAGAAAGTCTGTGGAGATGTGGAATTAAAAGGTTTGCAATCAGTGCATTTTTTAATAATACATAGTTCCGTGAATTTTTTTGACAGGCCGAGTTAGAGAGACAAAGGTCTTCTCTCCGTTGGCTCACTCCCTAATGGCCGCTACGGCCAGCGCTGTGCTGATCCGAAGCCAGGAGCCAGGTGCTTCCTCCCAGTCTCCCATGTGCAGGAACCCAAGCACTTGGGCCATCCTCCGCTGCCCTCCTGGGCCACAGCAGAGAGCTGGACTGGAAGAGGAGTGACCGGGACTAGTACCCGGCACCCCAACCGGGACTAGAACCCGGGGTGCTGGCACCGCGGGCAGAGGATTAGCCAAGTGAGCCATGGCTCCGGCCTCCATGAGCTTTTTGAAAGTTTTCGAATAATTAGGAAGTTTTCAGTTTTTATTGGATCTGAGGTACCATTGAGAATATTTTTTGGCAAGTGGTTGAACAGTACTTCAAGAAAATTATGTTCTGTGTATAGAATGGTTTGACAAGGGGCCATTATAGGACACATAATTGGTAATGTGAGGTGATGAGTTTTGAATGAGCACAAGGTGGAGTCCAGAAGTAGCAGGGGTATATTGTGGCCTGGAGGTCTCAGTGAGCCCCCGAAATTGTGCTGTTGCTATCTGTGGATCCAAGATCTGCTTTTCCACGATAGAGAGAGCTCTGCCCTGCCATGAATCTGGAGTGAACATAAATGCTGTCTAAGCCCCATCCAAAAAGAGAGGCTGGGATTTAGACTCCCTTTTTTTAGCTTTGAATTTTAAAACCATGTGTTGGCAGAAGATTAAGAACGAAGTGTCTTCTTATCCAGCAGTCAGAAAACTAGACTGAATTGTTTTGATGGCAGGGCTAATAAAAAAGGAGAAAGTGGGAAAGACTTTTAGCTTAGCCATTAAGACTTCCACATTCCATTTCAAAGTGTGTTTGATTTCTAACTTTGGCTCCTAACTCCAACTTCCTGCTAATGCAGACCCTGGGAGGCACCAGGTGATGACTCAAGTAATTGGGTTTCTGCCGTCCACAGAAGAGACCTGGATTAAGTTCCTGGGTCGTAGCTTTGGCTCAGAGAGCCCACTTCAGGACCAGTATGGCCATTTAGGGAGTGATTGGGGAGTGAGCTCGTGGGTAGGATCTCTCTCTCTCTCTCTCTCTGCCTCTCAAAAATAAAAAAAAGTCACATTATTTATAGTTGTCTTGTCAGTTACTTGATCTCTGAAACTCCTATGGTGTGTAACTTACATTGAATACAGACCCAGACTGACAGTGCAGTTCGAGTGGTGGCCTGGCTGTGATCTGGAAATGGTTACTGACGACAGCCATGGCTTCTTTTGACGGTGACTCTGGGCAGCATATGCCGCCTTTCAGGTTATTGGTATTTTCTGTAATGTGCTTTGCACTGTGGTTGTCATTCCTCATTTGGGTTTTCTTTTAAGAATAAAACATATCTTCTTTGCTCTCTTGTGACTTTTTATGCATGGATCATTGGGCTATTCAGTACAGAAATTATGAGCTATAAAAGGAAAAATATTTGCTTATAAGCCTAAACATGTGGCTTCTACTTATATAATTATTTGCAATATGATTTTCTTCACATCTGAGACTTAAAAAATAGCATATGTTTTATTTCTTTGTGCGAAACTAAAAACATTATGTCCTTGTTAGGCATTTTGTTTTGAAATATTTTTTTAAAACTGGAATCCTCTACAGTTGATACTGTTTTAGAGATCACTAATGAATGACCAGTAGGTGAAGTAACACAGCATTTCTAAAACTTGTCAGGTTCCTCTTGTGTGTGACTTCAAGTGTAAATAGTCATCTTTTGGCCTCCCATATTTGGTTTGAAAATATCCTAAATCAGTTTTAGGAAAATTTTAAAAATTACTATTTTCCTACTGGGATGATCTTACCTAGAAATTTTATGGATGACTTTGTTCTATGTTTCTAATAAGAGTAGCTAAATCTTTATATTACCTTTACTCTTGTTACCCTAGCATTCCAGAGCAGTAACAAAGAAATGAAGGTCATAGCCTTGGATTTGGGCTTGCCAATATCAACTATTTTTCTATGACTAACCTATGTCAGGTGCTTGTCTCACAGAGTCAAGTCAGCATTTACAGAAACTGGAAGGTGTCCGTTTTAAACCATGCATTATTAAGGGAAAGGTCTGGTTTTAATTGCCACATTTCCCTCTGTTGATCTGTGATTGACAAGTGGCTTCAAGCTATAATGAAAGCTGAATTTGCATCTAGAAACTTCATCTTAGTCATCTCTGCCACTCGATCTTTATTTTTCTAGACTTGTGAACAAAAAGGAGCACAACCTTATTTTCTCACCAGTGAAATAACAAATGAGAGGTGACAGTTCAGTCGCAGTAAGGATCTCAGAATTCTAGGAGCTTAATTTTTCAATACAGATTATCTAAGTTCTGTGAAATATTTTCTTCAACATTTTTAATGAATAGGCTAAATGTTTAGGAGTCCTTCAATTCAGTGGTCCTTTATCAGTTCTAAAGGTACTTAGAATTAAATTATCTGGAATATCACTAAGTGATTAATTTGCAGTTACTAAAACTATACTTCATCTAGGTGTGGGTCAAGGAGAATAAGAGCAGGGCACAATGGGTGTGCCAGCTGTGCAGAATTAAAGCCTTTGTTGGTCTGACTGCATGCTTTTAAATGCCTTTCTGGACTACTGACTTTTCCTTTTAGCAATAATCATACTGTAATCCCTCTCCAACTGTGCAGCTTAACGTTCCTGAAAAGCTCTGTGGTTGGCTGCACATCATGATCTCCCAGGAAATCGGGGGTTAGGGTAGCATAATATTTCAAAGCACAGACTTTGGAATCAAACAGAACTAGATTTGGAATCTCAGCTCTATCTTTATCTGCAAGGTGCTTTCCTTCTGAGTTCACATTTTCTTGCCTATAAGATGGGGGTAGTAAAATGGTTTGCACAGATTTGTGAATGTTAAATGAACAAAATATTTTCCAGTTTCATATCTAAAACTTAGGAAACATTTTATAATTGAAGACCTCTTAACTAAGGGGGAAATAGGAAATGACATTAAATATGTGTTTAAAAACTCATTAAATGTCTAAAAATGTAAGCATCAAAACAGCCTATATTTGATTTCAGTGAAACCTACTTTGGAGGGAAGATTTCTCCTGCATTTTAAATTTATTTAGGGAATAATGAATGCTAGGAGTTTGCTTTTCTCTAGTTGTCTTTTGTTCTTTGTATTTATTTGTTCATTCTTGGTCAGTTCCGTTTTAGTAGATGCTGCTGTTAGCCCCACATTGTAGATAGGACTGGAAGTTTTTTGTTTGGTTTGTTTGTTTGTTTGTTTATTTATTTATTTATTTTTGCCAGGCAGAGTTAGACAGTGAGAGAGAAAGAGACAGAGAGAAAGGTCTTCCTTCTGTTGGTTCACTGCTCTAATGGCCGCTACGGCTGGCGCTGCGCCTATCTGAAGCCAGGAACCAGGTACTTCCTCCCGGTCTCCCATGTGGGTTCAGGAACCCAAGTATTTGGGCCATCCTCCACTGCCTTCTTGGGGCCACAGCAGAGAGCTGGACTGGAAGAGGAGCAACAGGGACTAGTACCTGGTGCCCTAACTGGGACTAGAACCCAGGGTACTGGCGCCACAGATGGAGGATTAGCCTAGTGAGCCGCAACACCTGCCCCGGACTGGGAGATTTTGAGAGTGTGCGTTGCTTTCTCAGTCCTGAGTGAGAGAGAGAGAGAGAGAGCTGAGATTTAACATTGGCACTGCCACCAGGGCCTGTCATTCCTGATTCTGTCAGCTAGGATGTTATGATCTGCTGACACACATTCTCCCACATTTCTGTGTTCTGTAAGTTTTATTAAAAGCGTTTGAAATAGCCCTTCTTGTTTGAGATTTATTGTCTTTTGCACATTTCCCATATGTGTTAGCAAGATAGCTTTTCCAAATTATCTTGATGTTAAAGGACGTTGAAAGCGGAAGGAATGAACAGTTCTCCTAATTTTCCTATCCCGTTGTCCAGTGAACATAGTCTTTAAGACTGTATAACAATAATTATTAAGTTTATTTAGGGGAAGTGAATTAAATGATATACTAGTAAAATGGTCAGAGATGTAGAAATATTCTTAAATCAGTATAAAATATTTCTAAATAACAGTTTGCTAATAGTCACTTTGTGTTGTGTTTGTAGAACTATGGTCCAAATCATTTAAAAACTTTGTACATATCATCTATTCACCTTTATAAGAGAGGACTTGAGACCCCAAATAAAACAGATCTGTGGTTTGCATATGAACTCTTCAACCAGCCAGCTGTGTGTGACCCTGGGAATATCATCTAACTGGAGTACATCTCCTTGGAATAAAAGAGTACTAATAAAAATTACCATATAGGTTTGTTTGATTAAATGAGTTTAGGTTTCAGCCAGCACAGTACAAACTTGCCTTTTAATTCTTGATAACTGCTATTTCAGCTAGTAAAATTTCTGTATATGTTATGTTCCTAACAAATGAAATACATTGTTGTTAAACAACTGTTAGGGAAAGCGTTATTTTAAAGTAGATATTGTCACACTAGTAGTAGAGTAGGTACTGTAGGAAGACCTGGAGATGATTAATTCAATGATCTTGTGGATGTGGGGTCTGGGCACCCGTGATTCATGAGTTTATAACTGCTTCTGACATCTTTCCACAACCGGTTGGTCAGCCATTCATCTATTACACATCAAATATTTATTTAGATTCCTAACATGTCCTAGGCACTGTTTTAGTTAAAGTTTGCTCATCATTTGCTGCTAGAGTGTTTGTTAACATCACTTTTTAAAAAATGTAAGTCAGTGGTAAGCAGTATAAGCTGACCAAGATTCTCAATAGGCATTTTAATCAGTTGTGTTCACATAGGAGGGATTATAGAGAATTATGAACTAGAGTACTTCAAAAATTTGGTGGAAGAGTAGAATTAAAAGATAAGCTTGTTTTGATGTAGATTTTTAAAAAATATGCAGTTTGTCCATATTACATATTTCTTATGAATAATTTGAAAATTCCTTTTATGCATAAATTTCAAAGATTTTTATACCAAAATAAACTTAATTTCATTTTCCACAAATTTTTTGAAGTATCTTTATACTTGAAGTTTTAGACTTGAATTTGAAAATTCTTGTATTAAAGACATTGAGGTCCTACTTGTAAGTCTAACTTGAGCCATGATTTTTGACTGAAGGAAAATATGAACAACTCTGACCCTTCTACATCCAGATCTGGGCAACACATTACAAGGAGCTCCTGAGCTTTTGTTACATGCCAGAACATGTGCACCCCAACCTATTTAATCCGTCGCAGTGTCAGATGATCCCCTCGGTTTGGATTCAGTTCATCAGAGAACCTGGCAGGGAGTGACTCCATGTTTCTCATTCAGGAGGGACAGCACACTTGATGAATTAGCAGAAGGTGCAGAAGCAGCAAAATCAGAGTAAGAAGCTTGGGTGACAAATGTTAGTTTAGTGTGACAAACCTCAGATTTCATAGATGGGGAAAATAAGGCATTAGAGAGGTGACATGATTGAGTGGACACTTTCATCAGCAAACGGCATGTCTGCTACCTGTCTGCATTGAACACAACCAGGCAAGAGCCTTTCCTGGGTCTTGGAGTGTAGCTGTTTCCTATGCTCGGACTGTTCTCACTGAGAGTAACTGCCTGATTCATTCCCTCGCTTAGCTCTCCAGTCTTATACCTCAAAGAGTGGTTTCCTCCATCACCATCCTATCTAAAATGACATTCCTACTTTGTGTCCCTTTGCCCTGCTTTATTTTGCTTTGTAACACATAGGAATGTCCTTTATTGTCCTAGATACTGATTTGTCTTTGTTGCTCACTTTTTTTTTTTTTTGCCAAGCAGAGTTAGACAGTGAGAGAGAGACAGAGAGAAATGTCTTCCTTCTGTTGGTTCACCCCCCCGACCTCCAAATGTCTGCTATGGCTGGTGCGCTGCGCTGATTCCAAGCCTCCTGGTCTCCCATGGGGTGTAGGGCTAAGCACTTGGGCCATCCTCCACTGCCTTTCTGGGCCACAGCAGA
Organism: Oryctolagus cuniculus; assembly: GCF_964237555.1. Classification (NCBI taxonomy): domain Eukaryota; kingdom Metazoa; phylum Chordata; class Mammalia; order Lagomorpha; family Leporidae; genus Oryctolagus; species Oryctolagus cuniculus. The sequence goes on along the minus strand of NC_091434.1, from coordinate 158,882,023 downwards.
GAGCTGGACTGGAAGAGGAGCAACCGGGACAGAATCTGGCACCCTAACCGGGACTAGAACCTGGGGTGCCAGCACTGCAGGCGGAGGATTAGCCTAGTGAGACATGGTGCCTTCCTGCTCACTCTTAAAATACAAGCTCCACTAAGGCACATTATTTGCTTTTTAATTTATTTTCAATTTTTATTTGGAAGATAGAGTGAAGAAAGAAAGAGACAGAGTTCTTCCATAAACTGGCTCATTCTCCTAAATACCGCAAACAGTGAGGGTCGGGCCAGGTCAAAGCCAGGAAGTGTCAGGAACCTAACCATTTTAGCCATCATCTGCTGCATGCCGAGGTGTGCACCTGCAGGAAGCTTGATGTCAAGCAGAGGAGCCAGGGCTTGAACCAGGCACTCTGATGTGGGATATGGGTGTGCCAAACTGCAGCTTAATACTGTACCACATGCATGTCCCTGTTTGTCCTCTGTAGTCTCAATGCCGTGAAAAATGCCTGGTGAACTATAGGGACTACAAAACTATTACTCAAGTTAGTGAATACATTCATTTATTAATCAGACATTTATAGACCTGCAGTTATCAGATATTATACTGGTTGTTGAGGATATGATTATAAGTAGGACACAAACACTCTAATCAGGATCTTATTTTTAAGTGGAAAAGAGGCAAGTAAAACAGGAAATTCTGGTTGTGCTACCTTCTTTTAGGGATATGGATAAGGTAATGAGGGAATTCGGCCTCTCAGATCAAGGGAAGTCTCCTGAAGAATGAAGTGTAGAATTTGAGTCCAAGAAGCAGATTGAGTGAGGCAGATGTGGGCGATTGGGTAGGGAGTGTGTACTAGGCAAGTGAACCCCGAGTGCAGATTTCTAGACAAGCCAGAGAGCTCAGAACACTGCAACAGATATAACTGTGTGCCTGAATGAGGTGATCTTTAAAAATTTGTTGTTGCCAGGTTGAATATATACACTTTTAGATATGCTGGTGATATAAATAAATACTCAATATTTATTTGTAAAAACTAAAATTCCATATTGTATTTGTAATATTACATATATATAAATATGTTTATTGAATAGTATTATTGAAATTGCTGGTGGGGCCGGCGCTGGGTGCAGTGGGTTGATGCCCTGGCTTGAAGCGCAGGCATCCCACATGGGTGCCGATTCTAGTCCTGGCTGCTCCACTTCTGATCCAGCCCTCAGCTATGGCTTGGGATAGCAGTAGAAGATGGCCCAACTCCTTGGGCCCCTGCATCCACGTGGGAGACCTGGAAGAAGCTCCTGGCTTCAGATTGGTGCAGCTCCAGCCATTGCAGCCATCTGGGGAGTGAACCAGCAGATGGAAGACCTCTTTCTCTCTGCCTCTCCTTCTCTCTCTGTGTAACTCTGACTTTCAAATAAATAAATAATTCTTCAAAAGAAATTGCTGCTTTTTCACTTTCATAATTTTGGAGCATCAGTGTTTTCCTAAATAGAACCTGTTTCAGGTCATCTAACAAAAATCTTAGAGTGGATATTTCTTTCTCCGGGTCATTCACTGATTCCTTTGGTAACAAGCACTATAGAGCAACTCTTGTGTCCAAGGAACAGCCAATGAAAATGGACAAACCCCTTATAGTGAAGCATGGGTTTTACATTTTGGATGTTTGAGGCACAGTACATTTGAATATGGATATGATGTTTTCCTCACATATATCAATCTCTAGAGCATAAGGACAACTATTTTGCTCTTCTATTTCTTCTGAAAATTACATGGGACCCCTGTTTCTAAATAATGTTTCTGTACTGTTGTAACTGGATTTGTCAAATTAGCCTTCATCTGCTTTTTGCCTGTCATCCTGGATTAAGATTTAGCACTTTCATCCCCTTTGCTTCTCTTGCCTTCTCTCATCACTCCCATTGGGTTTTTTTTAATATAATTTTTTTAATCTTAGAATGTGACTTTATTTTTGAATTTATTTTTCAAGGAATACAGATTTCATAAGTAAAACTTTAAGAATATAGGTATTCTTCCCACCATTCTCGCCCCCCCCCCTACACTCCCAACCCTCCTCCACTTTCTCCTGCCTCTTCACTTTCTCCTCCCTCTCCCCTTCCCCGTACCATTCTCCATTAAGATTCATTTTCAATGGAGCTGGCACTGTGGCACAGTAGGTTAGCGACCTGGCCTAAAGTGCCGGCATCCCATATGGGCACTGGTTTGAGACCCGGCTGCTCCAATTCTGATCTAGCTCTCTGCTTTGGCCTGGGATAGCAGTAGAAGATGGCCCAAGTGCTTCAGCCCCTGCACCCACGTGGGAGAACCAGAGGACGCTCCTGGCTCCTAGCTTCAGATCAGCGCAGCTCCGGCCATTGAGGCCAATTGAGGAGTGAATCAATGGATGGAAGACCTCTCTTTCTCTCTCTCTCTCTCTTTCCCTCTCTTTCTCTCTCTCTGCTACTCAGTGTAACTTTGACATTCAAATAAAATAAATCTTTAAAAAATTCATTTTCCATTAACTTTGTACACAGAAGACCAACTCTATACTAAGTAAAGATTTCAACAATTTGCATAGCACACACACACACACACACACAAAACTATTTGAGAACTAGTTTCACAGTTAACTCTCATAATATAACTCATTGAGAACTGAGGTCCTTAATGGGGAGTTAGTGCATAGTGATTCCTGTTCTTAATTTAACAATTAACAGCCAGTGCCGCGGCTCAATAGGCTAATCCTCCACCTGTGGCACCAGCACACTGGGTTCTAGTCCCAGTCGGGGTGCTGGATTCTGTCCTGTTTGCCCCTCTTCCAGTCCAGCTCTCTGCTATGGCCCGGGAGTGCAGTGGAGGATGGCCCACATCCTTGGGCCCTGCACCTGCATGGGAGACCAGGAGAAGCACCTGGCTCCTGGCTTTGGATCAACGTGGTGCGCCAGCTGCAGCGCACCGGCCACGGCGGCCATTGGAGGGTGAACCAACGGTAAAGGAAGACCTTTCTCCCTGTCTCTCTCTCCTACTGTCCACTCTGCCTGTCAAAAAAATAAATAAATAAAAATTAAAAACAATTAACAATTTTATGTTTGGTGTCAGTGACTACCCGAGGATATTGACATGAGCTGCCTAGGATATGGAAGTCTTTTGAGTCCACAAACTCCATCAGTGTTTAACGAGGTTATAAGCAAAGTGGAAGTTCTCTCCTCCCTTAAGAGAAAAGTACATCCTTCTTTGATGGCCTCTTCTTTCTGCTGGGGTCTCACTCACAGAGATCCTTCATGTAGAGCATTTTTGCTACAGTGTTTTGGCTTTACATGCCTGAAATGCTCTCACAGGCTTTTCAGCAAGACCAGAAAGCCTTAAGAGCTGATTTTGATGTCAGAGTGTTACTTAAAGTGATTGTCATTCTATGAGTCTGCTGTGTGGACTGCATCCCATGTTGGAACATTCTCTCCTTATTTTAATTCTATCTTTTCTTATTACCAGACACTTGATCCTATTTATATGATCACTTTAACACTTAATCCTATCTATATGTTCACTTTAGCACTGAATATGATCACTTTAACCTTTAATATGGCATTTTTATCATCAAGCTTAATGTGATTTTGAGTCTCATGACAAGTTTTTAACTGTACTCTTAGAAGTAAGTCTGTAAGAAAGTATGCAGAATTATGCAACTTTACAGTTATAAACTTTCTCTTCCCTTTCTTATTCCCACTCTTATTTTTTACTGAGGTCTGTTTTCAGTTGACTTTATGCACATATGATTAACTCTATGTTAAGTATAGAGTCCAACAAATAGCATGAAGAAAAAATTAAAAAAAAAATGAAATTGTTCCTTAACAGTCAAAACAAGGGCAGCTCAAGTCATCCCTTCTCAAATTGTCAGTCTCACTTCTACAGATTTCATTTTAGGTGCTCTATTATTTCTCACAGATCAGGTAAACATATGGTATTTGTCCCTTTGGGACTGGCTTATTTCACTAAGTGTGATGTTTTCCAGATTCATCCATTTTGTAGCAAATGGCTGGATTTCATTTTTAAAGCCACTGTGTAGCATTCCATAGTGTATATATCCCATAATTTTTTATCCAGTATTAGATTGATGGGTGTTTAGGTGGATTCCATGTTGTAGCTGTTGTGAATTGAGCTGTAATAAACATGGAGGTACAGATAACTCTTTTGTTTACTGATTTTATTTCCCTTAGGTAAATTCCCAGGAGTGGGATGGATGGGTCATATGGTAGGTCTATATTCAGATTTTTGAGGTATTTTCATACTGTCTTTCATAGTGGCTTTACCAGTTTACATTCCCGCCAACAGTGAATTAGGGTACCTTTTCCCTCACATCTTTTCAGCATGTGTTTTTTATTGATTTATGTGTGAAAGCCATTCTGACGGGGGTGAGGTGAAACCTCATTGTGGTTTTGATTTGCATTTCCCTGACAGCTAATGATCCTGAACATTTTGTCATGTGTCTGCTGGCCATTTAGATTTCCTCTTTTGAAAAATGTCTGTTTAAGTCCTTTGCCCATATATTTTTTAAAGACTTATATATTTTTATTTGAAAGTCAGAGTTACACAAAGAGAGGAGAGCCAGAGAGAGAGAGAGAGAGGTCTTCCATCCAATGGTTCACTCCCCAATTGGCCACAACGGCTGGAGCTGTGCCAATCTGAAGCCAGGAGCCAGGAGCTTCTTCCGGTCTCCCACGTGGGTACAGGGGCCCAAGGACTTGGGCCATCTTCTACTGCTTTCCCAGGCCATAGCAGAGAGCTGGATGGGAAGTGGAGCAGCCAGGTCTCGAACTAGCGCCCATATGGGATGCTGGCGCTTCAGGCCAGGGCGTTAACCCGCTGCGCCACAGTGCCAGCCCCTTTTGCCCATATCTTAACTGGGTTGTGTTGCTGTGGAGTTTCTTGATCTCTTTGTAGATTCTTGGTTATTAATCCTTTATCAGTTGAATAGTTTGCAAGTAATTTTTCCCATTCGGTCAGTTGCCTCTTCACTTTCCTGTTCTTTTGTGGTACAGAAACTTCTCTATTTGATGTAATCCCATTTGTTAATTTTGGCTTTGAATGCCTGTGCTTCTGTGGTCTTTTCCAGGAACTCTTTGTGCCAATGTCTTGCAAGGTTTCCCTAACATTGTCTAATAATTTGAGGGTGTCGGATAGTAGATTTAGATCTTTAATCCATATTGAGTAGGTTTTTGCGTAAGGTGTATGCTAGGGGTCTTGCTTCATACTTCAATGTGTGGAAATCCCATTTTCCCAGCACAGTTTGTTGAAGAGATTGTCCTTGTACCAGCGGTTGGTTTTAGTTCCTTGGTCAAATATAAGTTGGTTGTAGATGATTGCATTAATTTTTGGCATTGCAACTCTGTTCCATTGGTCTATCCATCTATTTTTGTACTGGTACCAGGCTGTTTTGATTAAAACTGCCTTGGAGTATGTCTTGAAACCTGGAATTATGATACCTCGGGCTTTGTTTTTGTTTTATAAGATTGCTTTAGCTATTTGAAGTCTTCTGTGCCTACATATGAATTTCAGCATGATTTTTTCTAGATCTGAGAAGAATGTTTTGGTATCACATAGAATTTGTAAATTGCTTTTGGAAGAATGGACATTTTGATGATATTCATTCTTCAACCCATGAACATGGCAGATTTTTCCATTTTTTTTGTTAACTACTTCTACTTCTTTAATGTTTTGTAATTCTCATAGTAGAGTTCTTTGAGATCCTTGGTTAAATTTATTCCATGGAATTTGATTTTTTTTTGTAGCTGTTGTGACTGGGATTGATCTTAGAAACTCAATCTCAGCCTCGACATGTTTTATGTGTACAAAGGCTATTGATTTTTTGTGTATTGACTTTATATCTTCTACTTTACCAAACTCTTATATGAGTTCCTAATGTCTCTTAGTGGAGTCTTTGGATCCCTTTATATACATCATCATGTCATCTGCAAACAGGGACAGTTTGAATTCCTCATTTCCAATTTGTATCCATTTGATTTTTTTACTTATCTAATGGCTCTGGGTAAAACTTCCATGACTATATTGAATAGCAACAACTATACTGAATAGCTTACTTATATGCATATGCAGATATTATTTGCAACTGGGACTTGTTCAATATTCCCTTTGGTTTCCCTGAAAGAAATGATGATCTGTTCATTTGTTTCCTTAGTTTCCTCTGACCCAATTACTAATTTTCCCAAACTTTACAAGCCTCTCCATTCAGCTCTCTACAGGGTCACAGGGTTAACCATGTTTATTTTTCCTGTTCCCCTCGCCTGGAGCAGGGAGGTCTCCAGTGACCTCCATCTGCTGTCTGGGATGGTGGTTCTGTAGGTCACTTTTGAGGTCTTCCTGCACTCTGGTATTCCCTTTGTTCTTCTGCAGTGTAGTTTTCCCTGCCACCAGGATCCTCATTTCTTCTTCTTAATCTTTGCTTCTTTTGGTGGACACCTTCTCTAAGTGCTTCATCACTCAAATGGAAGATCTAATAGCATAATAGGCTGTGATGACAGCCCCTAACAGTCTGCCGGGTAAATCACCACTCCCATCTGCACTTTTAGCCCAGTACTTTGAGTGGCCCTGAGAGCTATAGTCCTGAGATCTCTATCATCATCTTGGAAATTATTTTTCCCTTTTATCCTTGCTTGAAACATTTGTTTTCTATGACCTGATCTTTGTGTTTCTTGGGAGAGTGTCTTTATTGGTGCACATCCTCCCATAGTTTCCTGAGACATGCATGGGAGGAATATTTTTAAAATTTATGATTTAAAAACTATCCTATTCCTCACACAATTGATAGTTTGGGTAAAAAATTTTAACTGGAAATCAGTTTCCTTTACATGTTTTAAGAATGCTGCTGGGGGCCAGTGCCATGGCTCACTTGGTTAATCCTCCGCCTGTGGCACCGACATCCCATATGGGTGCCGGGTTCTGGTCCCGGTTGCTCCTCTTCCCATCCAGCTCTCTGCTGTGGCCCAGAAAGGCAGTGGAGGATGGCCCAAGTGCTTGGGCCCCTGCACCCGCATGGGAGACCAGGAGGAAGCACCTGGCTCCTGGCTTCGGATTGGCATAGCGCAGGCCTTAGCGGCCATTTACGGGGTGAACCAATGAAAGGAAGACCTTTCTCTCTGTCTCTCTCTGTCTGTAACTCTACCAGTCAAATAAATAAATAAAAAAGACTGCTGTTGTGTTTCTGATCATCTGATACTGTTTAATTCTTTTTTTTTTTTTTTTTTTTGACTGGCAGAGTGGACAGTGAGAGAGAGAGACAGAGAGAAAAGTCTTCCTTTTGTCCTTGGTTCACCCTCCAATGGCCGCCACGGCCGGTGTGCTGCGGCCGGCGCACCACCCTGATCTGATGGCAGGAGCCAGGTACTTCTCCTGGTCTCCCATGGGGTGCAGGGCCCAAGGACCTGGGCCATCCTCCACTGCACTCCCTGGCCACAGCAGAGAGCTGGCCTGGAAGAGGGGCAACTGGGACAGAATCCGGAGCCCCGACCAGGACTAGAACCCGGTGTGCCGGCGCCACAAGGCGGAGGATCAGCCTAGTGAGCCGCGGCACCAGCACTATTTAATTCTTCATTGTTTTGTTGCTTTGGTTCATGTTTACCTCCATCCTTTGTGATGGGAACTGAGCCTTCTTGATCTAGCAATTCTTGTGTTTGTTTTTTGGGAGATTTTTGAAATGGTTATTGATGATACAGTTTTCAGTTTTCTGTGCTCTGTTTCTGGAATTCCACTGAACCTGATATTGACTGCCTAGTTAGTCCTCTGATTTACCTATATGCTTATATTTTCCCTGTCTTTTGTCTTTTATTCTCTAACTTTTTGAACTTTGTCTTTCAAGACTTCTATTGGCTACTTCATTTCTCTTGTCGGATTTTCTTCAAGAGCACCTTTTTTATTTTTTGAATACTTTTTTATAGCTTCACATTCTTGTTTCATGTTACATCTTTTATTTTTCAGATAATATTAAGGTCAGTGGTGGTGCTTTTTGTCTGTTTCTTTGAAGTTGTTTTCTGAGCTTTTCTCAGATAATCCTTGGTTGTCTGCAGATCCTTGTAGAAGTAGGGGATTTAGAAACACTTTGGGTGTTCTTGGCTGGTAGATGAGGCTTATTGATTTGTGATCTGAATCCAGATGTTCCTGAAATGAACGAAGGAAGAAGCTTGGTACTTAACATTGCTTATGTAAGCATTCATTGAATTCCTTCATATTCTGTACTGAATCTCACCCTCACTATGTCCGGATCTCCCAGGCCAGAGACCGTCTCCTTCCCAGAAAGGTGAGACACAGCTTCCCACCAGTAAGGATGTATTTCATAAATAGCTTCCAACAAGACTTTCTTGTTGTATTCACCTCTTATCCCTGCCTTTACTCCCTCCGCGCCAGGGGTATTTGAAGCTGACGGTTTCAGAGGTTATCAAGGATTCATTGATATTTGCAGGGTTGATACTGAACTCTTCCCATTGTCAGATTGGGATTTGGCTCTCTATTTTTTTTTTATATGCTAGCTAAATTAGTAGTTATCCATGTGTTTTGTAGCCCCTCAGATTTTGTTTCTTTCTTTTTTCTTTCTTTCTTTTTTTTTTTTTTTTTTTTTTTTTTTTTTTTTTTTTTTTTTTTTTTTTGACAGGCAGAGTTAGACAGTGAGAAAGAGAGAGACAGAGAGAAAGGTCTTCCTTCTGTTGGTTCACCCCCCCAAATGGCTGCTACGGCCAGCGTGCTGTGCCGATCCAAAGCCAGGAGCCAAGTGCTTCCTCCTGGTCTCCCATGTGGGTGCAGGGCCCAAGCACTTGGGCCATCCTCCACTGCCCTCCTGGGCCACAGCAGAGAGCTGGACTGGAAGAAGAGCAACCGGGACAGAACTGGCACCCCAACCGGGACTAGAACCTGGGGTGCCAGCGCCGCAGGCAGAGGATTAGCCTAGTGAGCCCTGTGCTGGCCAGATTTTGTTTCTTTTAACTGTTATTGCTCTTATTCTTGTAGTGTGTCTTAAAATATCTTTACTTTTAGTGAAATTCATTAGAAGTAAGTAAAAATTAATGTCACCTATGTAGGCTACTAAACATGAACATGAATTAACTAGTGGAATGTGTCTATAATTATATAGATACATATGAAATGCACACTTGGTAGTTATACAGTATGATTATTATATATCCTTGAATTCTTTTGTTTTTCCTAAAATTAATGTGACTTACTTAGATAATTATGCAGTGCTTTTTAAAAATATTTATTTTTATCTACTTGAAAGGTGGAGTAACAGAGAGAGGTAGGGCGGAGGGAGGAAAACTGGTTGGTTGATTTTCTACCTGTTGTTCAATCCCTACAACAGCCAAGTCTGGGCCAGGCTGTAGCCACATGCCTGTCTGGGTTTCTCACAGGGGTGGCAGGTGCACAAGCACTTGAGCCATTATCTGTTACTGCCCAGGATGCGGTACTAGTAAGCTGGATTACAAATGGAAGGGCCAAAACATTAACTGGTCCTCTAATATGGGATGTGGGCATTGCAAACCCACTGCACCACACAACCCTGCGACTACAGTGTTTAATAATACATTTTTTATATATAGTTGATTATAGATAAGTATGCAGTTTTCTTAGTAATTATATAGTTTAGGCCTTGTATATCTGTATATACAATATTTATATGCACATTGATTATATTATATGTAATTATGTAGATATATACCTGTGTACATTATTACATATGCTGTGTGTATATGTGTACATACATACACTAATATAAATGCAAACTTTTAGTGGGATTCGTTTGTGCCTGTTTAATAAAGATTAAAGATCTGTGCTACAGTAAGAAGATGGCCCAAGTCCTTGGGCCCCTGCACCCGCGTAGGACACCCAGAGGAGGCTCCTGGCTCCTGGCACCTGATTGGCGCAGTCCAGCCATTGCAGCCAATTGGGGAGTGAAGCATCGGATGGAAAACCTCTCTCTCTCTCTCTCTCTCTCTCTGCTTCTCCTCTCTCTGTGTAACTCTGACTTTCAAAAATAAATCAATAAATCTATAGAAAAAAATCTGTGCTACAATTGATTTTTCCTTTATATTCCCACTTAAGGAATTAATCCTATTTAGATTTTGATTCTTCCTTTATTGGTTGACTTTAAAAGTTTACCATATAATTTGAATAAAATTAAACAACATATTAAAATCAAATTTTGATAAGTGACTTTCTTCAGAAATGGTTACAGCTGGTTTAATAGCAAAAGTCTGGGCAAGAGGAATTCTGTATTCCTACAGTCTCACTTCTGAATACTCAGTTAATCCACTGAAATCCTTAAAGTCCTTTATAAGTCAGTGTAATGACTGAGTAATCTGATAAAATTCCGCTCTTCTACATAATTTTCACAAGTTCCAAAACCTTATCCTGTGAAACAGCCCTACCATAACCTTTATTAACAAGATGATTTACATGATGAAATCTTTTATTTCTTAAATTATTAGAAAAATATGTAACATTATGAAAATAGTATTTCAATTTTTCTTTTTTTTAGGATTTACTTTATTTATTTGAAATACGGAGTTACAGAGAGTGGTAGAGACATACACAGAGAGAGGAGAGGAGAGGAGAGGAGAGGAGAGAGAGAGAGAGAGAGAGAGAGAGAGGGAGGCCTTACATCCACTGGTTCACTCCCCAAATGGCTGTAATGGCTGGAGCTGCGCCGATCCAAAGCCAGGAGCCAGGAGCTTCTTTCAGATCTCCCACGCGGGTACAGGAGCCCAAGGACTTGGGCTGTCCTCCACTGCTTTCCCAGGCCATAATCAGGGAGCTGAATCGAAAGTGGAGCAGCTGGGACTCCAAGCAGGGTCTAATGGGATGCTAGCTCTGCAGGCTGGGGCTTTAACCCTCCATACCACAGCCCTGGACCTTCAATTTATTTTCTTATCTCTGTATTTCAGTGCACCCTTTGGTGTCTTTGATCCTACCTTTTGCTGGGTAACATCTGCTTCCTTATTCTTAAGCATGTCTGCCTTTTCAATAAAGTAGCTTTTATTTAGGGCTATAATTTCATTTTATCACTGGATCCTGTTTTTTAGGCAGGTGCCTAAAGATGTCAGTGAGGTAATAAACCCAAAAGACAAGGTCTGCATGGGAGTTGGCAATGACTCCTAAGACTAGAGATTGTAGTTCTCCATTTAGAGGGGAAAATTTCAAATTTGTGTCTTACTCTCCTTAACAGAAATGTGATTTTTCTCCTCTAAAATTACCTAACGATTTCTTGGCCAGTGTTTTTTTCTTTAAGGACTTCTAGATTTTTCTTTTCATGAAATGAAAAACACTCTTAGACACTATTTTTAGTTTGTGCTAAGTGAAGAACTCTGTTCTAAACAAAGGCATTCCTTACATGTGCTAACTTTCATTCTGTTCTTTATGTATTTTTCTATTATTTTTCTCTCTTGAACTCTGTTCACAAAGATTAGTTTAAGAAACACTGGTGGTTTGCAACTCTCACTTTGTTTTTTTAATTTCAAGGGCTTTCATGGTAGAAAAAGAAATAATTGAATAAATTCAGTCCTTTCTAATTGCTAAAGGTGGCTTAGCATCTGCCCTGAACACTGCTCAGGGAAAGGTCAGTAAACATATGCAAATCACTGTTCCTTGGGGTGTAAGAATCTGCTTTTGCCCTCTGTTCCTTTGTGTCTCATTCCATATACTATTTTAAAAGCAATAGAAACTATTGGATATGATGTGCCTGTTTAAAAAGTACCAAATGTTTATTAGGTTTATACTGAGATCTGGTGTGTGATTTCAGAATTTGGAATATATTTCAAAATATTGGAGTATTTTTCAAAATATTGTAATTTATGCAATTATATCAACTGGAAGTGGGTTTTGAAATAAAAAGGGAGATTGTGTTTGTTTCACCTCTGTGGTCATTATAATACATAGAAAATGTTGGCCGGCACCACGGCTCACTTGGCTAATCCTCCTGTGGTGCCAGCACCCAAGGTTCTAGTCCCGGTTGGGGCACCAGATTCTGTCCCGGTTACTCCTCTTCCAGTCCAGCTCTCTGCTGTGGCCCGGGAGTGCAGTGGAGGATGGTCCAAGTGCTTGGGCTCTGAACCTGCATGGGAGACCAGGAAGAAGCACCTGGTTCCTGGCTTCTGACCAGCGCAGAGCGCTGGCCGTGGCGGCCATTTGAGGGGTGAACCAACGGAAAAGGAAGACCTTTCTTTCTGTCTGTCTCTCTCTGTCTAACTCTGCCTGTTTAAAAAAAAAAAAAAAAAGGAATTTACAGGAGTCAATGTGATTGCAAAGAACTTAACATTTGACTAAAACCCTTAGAAAGTTAGCCTGACCTTTTCTTTGCTCTACCAATGTGGGTATCTAATGCCAAAATGAGTTAGAAATTCATTTATTTGAGAACCTGAAGGCAATATGAACATGAATAAGGCTTCACAATTTTTAGCAAAAGGAACTTACTATTCATGGGTATGGGGTGGTAATACATGTTTATGAATAACTACAAATTTAATTAAAAATAGTGTCTATAAGTTGCAAGAGAGTTAATGAAGAATAATGAGAAATCATAGTTTTGTTTTTGTTTTTTTTTTTTTTTTTCTTTCTAACAATGTGAATGAACTCATGGAGAGAAGAGATCCAGGCTACCTGGGCCTATCTCGATAAGCCTTTCATTAAGTTTTTCTTTAGGTAAAAATGGACTCTGTTGCAAACAGGCAATATTGTGTCAGTAGTAACTACATATCTTTATTTTCTTTAATTAGTAAAATTATTTTTCTTTATTTTTGTTAATCTGTGAGTATGTAGTAGTTGCTAGTCAATTGTTTTTAAAAAATTAAAGATTGAGTGCCCAAAGAAGAATATTACTACAAAAGGATTGTTCACAAATTTTCAGATTTTGGCTAATTTCTTAGATTGTCAGGATTGACTACAATGGTAACATAATTTACCACAGTGTACCTAAGACTATGAAGTAGAGCTCTGAGTTTGGTCAGGAGAGCCTCAGCCAGGGGCATTCCTGTGGCTGGTGTTGTTACACAGGGGTTCAGGGATGTTAAATGCATTGTAGTACAGAACACTTTGAGCTTATGTTAGCAAAAGTAGTGTTTCAGCACATCGTGGTCTCCTGCGCATGTTTCAGCGCTGTCCTACCCGTGTGCACATAGAGTGTTTCCCAAGAAGGAAAAAGATTCCCCTAGGATTGTGTGACCTGACAGGGCTTTCTGAACTAAACTTCATGTGTATGCTTGAGGAAGTTGGATCTGCCATTTTCTCTATAATACCTGATTATCACTTGTTAAACATCAAATGTTGGAAATTAAATGTATAAATATTTAACATTCCTTTATTTGAATCTAACTTACTATTCTTTAAAAATTTATTTATATAATTTGAGAGGCAGAGAGGAGATATCTCCTATCTACTGGTTCCATCCCCAAATGCTTGCTGAAGACAGGAGCCTTGAGCTCAATCTGGGTGTCCCATTAGGGTAGCAGGGACCCAAGTACTTGAACTCTAACCGACTGCCCAGGTTGAGCAACGGTAGGAACTGGAATTGGGAATGGAGCTGAGATTAAAACCCTGGCACTCAAATGTGGGATGTGGGTGTCCCAAGTAATTGCTTATACTTTAAAGTGCTTTTAATCTCTTCTAATAAATGTGGTGCATATATTTTGTTTGATATTATAAGGACTTTCTCATATGAGGGATTTGAAAATTACTCTCTTGCATAATAATATTTAGATGTACTAAAAAGAACAGCACATGACTTGTTTTAATCTCACTTTGCCTAAATTAAATTTTTCTTTTGAATCCATAAACCTTGTCTGTATGTGTTCATATATACTCATTCAACCCTTGTAATTTTTAGTTGTTTCATACTGGTTCTAAAAACTAGCCATTTGTTTCTTTTTTTTTTTAAGATTTATTTATTTATTTGAAAGTCAGAGTTACAGAGAGAGAGGAGAGGCAGAGAGAGAAAGAGATGTTCCATCTGATGGTTCACTCCCCAACTGGCCGCGATGGCCAGAGCTGTGCTGATCTAAAGCTAGGAGCCAGGAGCTTTTGCTGGGTCTCCCACGTGGGTGCAGGGGCCCAAGGACTTGGGCCATCTTCTACTGCTATTCCAGGCCACAGCAGAGAGCTGGATTGGAAGTGGAGCAGCCAGAACTAGAACCAGTGCCCATATGGGATGCCAGCACTTCAGGCCAGCACATTAACCTGCTGCGCCACAGCGCCGGCCCCTCTTTTTTTTTTTAATAAATAATTTTTTTGAAAGAGTTACCAGGGACTTGGGCGGAGGAGTAGAGAAATAAAGGAAAGAAAGATTTTCCATCCTTCCATCCACCAGGTTACTCACCAAATGTCCATAATGGCCAGGGCTGTCCATACCAAATCAGGAGCAGAGAATTCCATCCTGGTCTCCCACCTGTGTGGCAGGGGCTCAGGACTGTCTTCCCAGGCACATTAGCAGGGAGCTGGAAGTGGAGCATTCGTACTCAACTGGGATGCCAGTTTACCCAGTGTGCTCCAGTGCTATCTTTTTGCTTGTTGGTTGTGTTGAAATTAATAACTAATTATTCCAAAAGGTGGAAAATAAAATTTTTGTTTTCAGTTTTCTAAAAACAATCAACGTTTAGCTTCTAAACTATTGGTTAAACTTAAATTCCTTTCTTCTTATCAGTATGCTTTGGTAGAAACAATAACAAATGATACTCTGATCCCATTTCTTCACATAAAAGCTGGAAACAGATGGGAGAGTAGCAGCTTGGATTTTATCATGTTCACTATTTTGTTAACATAATTTGATATGGAATCCAGGCAAACTTCTACACAGGAAAGCTTCTTTGGAAGACAACTATGTGTTACTTGAACTGTAATGTATTCTGAATAAGCTCTTGTTGTGGAAGTCTACATATTCCTAACAGTTCAGAACATAAACAGAAGCTCTGTGTCTAGAATGCCTTATTAATGTTTCCCAGTTTTATTTGACCACTTTGAATTTTGTGCCCAGTACTTTGTTTTTCTGCAAAGC
Organism: Oryctolagus cuniculus; assembly: GCF_964237555.1. Taxonomy (NCBI): domain Eukaryota; kingdom Metazoa; phylum Chordata; class Mammalia; order Lagomorpha; family Leporidae; genus Oryctolagus; species Oryctolagus cuniculus. The sequence goes on along the minus strand of NC_091434.1, from coordinate 158,867,007 downwards.
AAATAGTTTTATTCCAAGTATTAGACTTTTGGAATTTTAATTTTTGTTTAAAATACCATCTAGGGATTTATTAATATATAATGGAAATTATTTTGATTTCATTATCTTTTGAACTAGTGTTGGCTCTGTTATCTTACAACTTTGTAGTTACTAAAATTTTTGACAGCTGATACTTTTCAATGCTTATTGATTTTTAACCCCCAATACAATATAATGTTGATTGTATTATTCAGCTAATGAAATAAGTAATTAAGTGCTTTTGCAGTTCATGTGCTTTTGGTTTTAACTGTTCCATTACTTTGAGTTTTGGAATTTGGTCTGATAATCTTGTACTGTAGTTCATAAAAGTTTGAATATCTTAAACTTCATATCTTTTCAGGGTTAAGACAAATTTATTATGAGATGATATCAGCATGGTTTGCATGATTCCCTTGCTCAACCTGAATTTTATATGCAAATAAGACATATAAGCTATAGAGAATAATTATTGGAAGAGCAAATCCAGATGGATGTAATTCTCTTCATATTGCCTAACTAGTGATTACCATCTTTTTCTTACCAGGTTTTTCTTTGTTACCATCATCAGGAGACATTCTAGATGAAGAGGAAAATTAAAGTTGCCTGGTTTAGTGGAAAAGGAGATCTGTAGAGGTTAATTCTAGTTAGGTATAGAATTCTAAAGGGAAAGGTTTTTTACAGGAATTATTTCTAAAGGGGAATGTTTTTTTTTTTTACAGGAATTAATATTTTATGTTAATTTTACAGGAATCTCTTAATTTTTATTCCAAGTTCTTAACCCCATAGAGATAATTCAAAACAGAGGCATATGTAAGGTACACAAGTGAGAGCAAGATTTAGTTAAAAGAGAGTAAGTATACATTCACATGTGAGTGTGGCCAGCTCCACGTGAAGAGGTACTTGTTGTGAGTGGGCCAGAGAGTTGTCTATGAGCAGAGAGCTTGGGAAGAGGGTCAGAGTCCAAAAAGCAGAAGGGCACTCCCACATCCTTCATGGGGTAGGGGATGGTGCCCTAATTGAACATATGAATAGGGGTGGAGTTTGGACAGGGTTTGGTATGTGTGAGGCTTTCTGGGAATTTCCATGGTGCTTCTATGTGGAGATTAACTGACAGTTCAGCGTAATAGCATCTCTTCCTTCCTGGTTCCAAGTGAGACACAGGTACATTATGGGAAATTGGCGTGTTGGATTGACAGTTGGGGTGGACTTATGATGCAGAGATAGCAGAAATTGTGATTCCAGCTCATCTATTCTTACCTAATCTTCCTGCCTACTTCTATATCATTATGGATTACAAAAGTTATTTAAAACAATTAAGCCTGCCTGAATTCTTAAGAATCTGTTTTAGGGCTGGCACCACGGCTCAGTAGGCTAATACTCTGCCTTGTGGTGCCAGCACATGGGGTTCTAGTCCCAGTCGGGACGCCAGATTCTGTCCCGGTTGCCCCTCTTCCAGGCCAGCTCTCTGCTATGGCCTGGGAGTGCAGTGGAGGATGGCCCACGTACTTGGGCCCTGAACCCCATGGGAGACCAGGAGAAGCACCTGGCTCCTGTCTTTGGATCAGCACGGTACACCGGCCGCGGTGGCCATTGGTGGGTGAACCAACGGCAAAGGAAGACCTTTCTCTCTGTCTGTCTCTCTCTCACTGTCCACTCTGCCTGTCAAAAAAAAAATGTTTTAAATTAGACTATTCTGACAGCTTAAAAATAACATTAGAAAATTCTGAGATATGAAATTTTACTTGATTAAATATTTAAAATTTAGAAATTCACATTATGGATCACATTCACAAGATAACAAGTTTGAAAATATATATATTATAAAACTCTGGAAGCCCTTTATTAAATTCTCTTATTTTATATGCAAACATTTTTGTGATTTATCAAATTTTTTCAGAGTTAATTTAATAAAGACAGTTATAGATAAGTGAAAAGATGTCAGTTGGTTAAAGTCATCCAAATTAAATTTAGGAATATTAATTTAAGAATCTAATTAAAACAACAGGAAAAATAGTAGTTGCAATAGTAATAATTAGCACTGTTTTCAATGTTAAAAGGGAAATTGTGAAAAGTAAAAGCAAATGAATTGCAATGAAAACTAAATACTTTTGCATGCAAACCAAAACTGTTATGATGGTGAACAAATTGTGACTAAACAAATTCTCCCTACTAGATGACTTAGCCAGAGGTGAAAGACTGTGTGTAGGACTGCACAGCCTTTCTTGGGGTGCACTGGGAAGGGGCAGATACTCTTTGTCTAGTCTTCTTTTAATTAAGTTAAATAACTTAATTAAGTTTGTGGATGAAGGCATTTAAACAATTTTCAAATATGATTCAGTTGTTTAAATGTGTAACTGGTTGTCAAAGGATTTTTAAAATGTCTTTTTGGTGACATGGGTTGGGAAGCTGTGCACAGTGAAATATTCAAGCCCCTCAGTGAGTGCGTGGGGGAGTGTGTGTCCACAAGTGCAAGCAAGCATTTGTGTGTTTATATATATACAACTGAGCTTGCTTTAAATTAGTCATCTAATTTTTGGCAGCCATAGCCGTTGGCTAAAGTGTACTGTTTTACAAACCAAGATCATAGGAAGAGAACATTCTGCTTTCCTCAATCATAGCTGTATTTGAGCACTACTCTCAAAGTGTCTTGGTTTATTTCACAATGTGTTAGAAAATGAGCATGTCTTTTTTCCAAAAATATTACTAAATTGTTTTTTAAGGTTAGGCCTATTTCTTTCTTTCTGTCGTATTGATTTTTTCTGCCTTCTATGCATATCAGAGTTCTCAGCATGTAGCAGATTCTCAGTATTTGCTAAAATTTTGAATTACTGGATGCTTGAATAAACATTAAATTACAATATAGTCCTTCCAGATAAAATCTATGGCAGTTTTTCTTCTTTAAGATTTAAAGCTTCCTGTTTGTTACTGCCCACCCCTGTAGTTTTCTTACTGTGTACAGAGAAGTGATATGTAAGGCTTTAGGCTTGAACAGTGAATGAGTTGACAATGAGCATGTCTGTTTCCTATGTGTGTAGCATACAGTGAATCTCTTTCCTAGTAAAGTTACCTTTTAAATTTTCATTTTATTTGAAAGGCAGAGAGACAGAGATCTTCCATCCACTGGTTCACTCCTCAAATGCCTGCAACTTCCATTACTTGGGCCAGGTGAAAACCAGGAGACTTGCACTCAATCTGGGCCTCCTATAAGTGTGGCAGGGACCCAAGTACTTGAGCTGGAAGTTGGATTTGGATCAGAGGAGCAAGGATTGAAACTAGGAACTCCTGTATGATATGTGGGTGTCCCAAGTGGCAACTTCACAACTATATCCTAGCACCTGCCCCAGAAAAGTTATCTTTGACTTCATTGTACCATGTCAGACTTAATTCATTTTATTTGTAAGATGCATTTATTAAGACACTAACTTATAGGTACCAGTTGCTTTAAATAGTATGTCATCTTTTAACTTTAGGACTGTTAAGTTACTTATCTACTACTAGAACACATTGCTTATTTCTTTGGCCTCTTTTTGGGGAGTGAAAGTTACACTCTCAGCCCCGCCTTACACACTCCCAGTCATTTCCCTTTTTCTTTCTCTTCTACAGCTTCCAGATTGCTCAGTCTCCTTTTGATTACTTTTCCTGTTTGCTTACCCTACTCAATTCCCAACCGTTGGTAGAAATTAGTATTTGGTGTGTCCTGTTCTTGTTTGGAGCAGATTATCAGTTTACTGAACTCAGAGTTAACTATGTTTTGAGGGATGGAGAGGTTTAGGAATTAAACTATTGCAAGCATTTCTACAAGGAGGAAGCCTTGAAAATGATACCATAACCCAAAGAATTTGTCATGGTGGGAAACCAGCCTTTTTGATAAGCAACAATAGGATGTGTGACTGATGTTTGGCAAGATGTGACACATCTGAAAACACATAGGAGTCTTTGGATTGTGTAAAAATCAGGTTATATTTTTGATGTTTTATGTATGTTGCTTAATCTCTTACAATATACAAACTATTTTGGTATTAATTTATATTTGTAAATTTAATATTTTTCTGTTACTATTATAATTATTTCTTGGGGCTGGTGCCGTGGCTCACTTGGCTAACCCTCTGCCTGCAGCGCCAGCATCCCATATGGGTGCCAGGTTCTAGTCCCAGCTGCTCCTCTCCCAGTCCAGCTCTCTGCTGTGGCCAGGAGGGCAGTGGAGGATGGCCCAAGTGCTTGGGCTCCTGAACCCGCATGGGAGACCAGGAGGAAGCACCTGGTTCCTGGCTTCAGATCGGTGCAGCGCTGGACATAGCGGCCACTTGGGGAGTGAACCAGCGGAGGGAAGACCTTTCTCTCTGTCTCTAACTCTACCTATCAAATAAAAATAAATAATTATTTCTTCACTTTAATAAACAAATTTCACAGTGGTTTCTGAGTGTATTTCAGGGCTTTATAATAGTCAGGATTTCAGAAAGTATGAGAATGTATTTATTTGTTATTTGCAAAAAAATAATTTTAAGTGGTTCTATAATTTAGCAACATAAATAGATATCTTTATAGAGTGAACTTGGTTTGTTAATGAAATATATCATTCTCCAAATGCCTACAACAGCTGGGACAGGGCCAGGTTAAAGTTAGGAACCTAGAGCTTCATCCCAGTCTTCCACATGGTTGTCTGGGACTCAAGTACTTGAGGCATCACTTGCTGCCTCCCAGGGTATGCATTAGTGGGGAGCTAGGTCAGAAGCTGAGATAGGACTCAGTCGAGGGCACTCTGGTATGCATGTGGGTATCCCTAGCTGCCACTTAACATGCCACAATGCTTGTCTCCCCCTCCCCATTACTAGAATTTTATGCAAGAAAAATTAACAAAGAAACTAATGCTACAATAATGTGTTTCCATTGTGAAAAAAGATTTAGATTCAGTTTTGCACAAAATATTTTTCTGTTCTATTTATTCACATCCTAGATTATCTTTCAGATTTAGCTTCCTGAATGCTGTTTGATTTTACTTGGACATCTGTTTTGTGAATTACAGTTTTCTCCTATAAAATGAAGCTCACTGTACTTCTAAATGCTATGGAGTGACTAAGGACTCCCTTCTTGAAGGCAGGTTGGTCCTGTGTCTGTCAGTAGGTGGACAGCAGATGGGGCAGAGCCAAAGCAGACCTTTTACCAATTGACAGGGATTTAGGACCCAAAAGCATGTGCCATCAACTAGAGTCACAAGTCACACAGCAGTTCATTGTTTAGGGACCTTGTTTGTGCATGTTTAGTATAATGTTGAGATTCTCTTCAGACCAGAGTATGTGGATGTGTGTAGGACACCTGGGAACAATGAGTGGCAAGGTTCAGAGAGCAGCCCCCCACCTCCTTTTATTTTTTAAGATTTTATTTATTTATTTGAGAGGTAGAGTTGCAGACAGTGAAAGGAAGATCTTTGACAGAGAGAAAGGTCTTCCTTCAGCTGGTTCACTCCCCAAATAGTTGCAGTGGCTGGAGCTGCCCCAATCCAAAGGCAGGAGCCAGAAAGCCTCTTCCGGTCTCCTATGCCGGTGCAGGGGCACAAGGTCTTGGGCTATCTTCTACTGCTTTCTTGGGCCACAGCTTGGAAGAGCAGCAGCCAGGACTAGAACCGGCACCCATATGGGATGCAGGCACTGCAGGCAGAGGATTAACCTACTGCGTCACAGCACCTCCTCACCCCCTGCCTTTTTTAAGCTTTGTGTTAGGTGTGTGGTGAGAGCCTTTCCACGTTTGAGTTATTTTGATTTCCTATGATATGGGACAGTATTCTGCTACAAAAGTTTTTCTTCTCAGTTTGGTGTAAAGTCAACAGAAAAGGTCATTACCTAATTTCTGCAAGAGTCAGGCAGGTTAAGGTTAGGCTGGGTATGAAGACCAACCCCCCAAAAGCTCTTGGTTTTCACATCCCATGTGTTCCCTTAATGGTATATATGGATGAGCCTGAGGGCTCCTTGTTCCATGTTCTCCTTCTCTGGACATAATATATCTCATTTCTAATGAGACATTTGTTTTGTATGTAATCATTGTTAAGTTACACATTTTCTTTTCTTTTTAATTATTTGAGAGGCACAGTTATAGATAGCGAGATGGAGAGAGAGTGAAGTCTTCCATCCACTGGTTCACTCCCCACATGGCCACAAGGACTGGACCTGGATCGATTGGAAGCCAGGAGCTTCCTGTAGATCTCCCACATGGATGCAGGGGCCCAAGCACTTGAGCCATCCTCCACAGCTTTCCCAGGGCGTTAGCAGGGAGCTGGATCAGAAGTGGGACAGCCAGGACTGGAACCAGTGCCCATATGGGATGCCAGCCCTGCTGGTGGAGGGTTATCCTACTACACCACAGCATTGGCCCCAGGTTATACATTTTCCAAGAAGAAAGAGCATTAAGATTCTTGGATAGTGCCTATATTGTAAAATAAGATGCAAAGCCATGCAAAGCAGATGATGAGTCTGCCCATGTTTCTTTGTCAAAAGTAAAAACCTAATCTAAAAACTGGCTTTAGTTCTATTCTATGTATCATTTCTATCTTTCTTTCCATTTCAGATTGGTCAAAAACACAAATTTAGGAGTTACATCAAAGCCGCCACCTTGATAAAGAAACGGAAATCTACTCACTGATCCTTCCCTACCTTTGATTTATTTGGGTGGATTTCTGAACTCATGATTATAGTCTGCAGCAAATCCCATATCTGGCTGAACATCAGACTCCTCCAGGAGCCATAAAACTTGATAGCTTTCCATAGCACTTTATTCAAAACTTGAAATAGTTGGGGTGGAATAGGTCTTCTGTACCTGCATTTTTAAAGGAAAAGCTTTTGGGAGGTTTGTAATTAGACAGATTTGGGATTGGTGCTTTTTTTCTTTACTCTTTAAAAATGATCACACATACCTGTCAGTGGCATCTCATCTGTTTTTCTAGTTTTAATCTTGCATAGCATACTGAGTTCTGCTGTGAAAATTTCCTCTGATTATTCTCAGATAGCACTAAAAAGATTAAGGAGTTGGAAATGACTGGAGCATGAGACGTGAAATCTTAAGAGACAAAGGTAACTGGGTCAAGAAACATAAGGCAGTTTAAAGAGCAAAAGGAGGCCGGTGCCGTGGCTCACTAGGCTAATCCTCTGCCTTGTGGCGCCGGCACACCGGTTTCTAGTCCCAGTCAGGACTCCGGATTCTGTCCTGGTTGCCCCTTTTCCAGGCCAGCTCTCTGCTGTGGCCCGGGAGTGCAGTGGAGGATGGCCCAAGTGCTTGGGCCCTGCACCCGCATGGGAGACCAGGATAAGTACCTGGCTCCTGCCTTCGGATCAGCGCGATGCACTGGCCGCGGCGGCCATTGGAGGGTGAACCAACGGCAAAAGGAAGACCTTTCTCTGTCTGTCTCTCTCTCACTGTCCACTCTGCCTGTCAAAAAAAAAAAAAAAAAAAAAAGGAAGGTTTTTTAAAGTTTATTTTTATTTATTTAGAAGGTGTTGTGACAGAAAGAGAGCTCTTCTATTAGTACTTGACTCATCAAATACCTGTAACAGCCAGGGCTTGGCTAGGATAAAGCCAGGAGTCAGAAACTCCATCTGGGTCTCCATTTAGGTGACAAGGACTCAAATACTTGAGCCATCATCTGCTGCCCACAGGGTATGCATGAACAGGAAGCTGTATCAGAAGCAGGATGGCACTCAATCCCAGGTACTTGGATATGGGATGTGGGTATCCCAAGGGGCAGATTAACGCTCTGTGCCACAGTGACTGCCACATGAAAAGGAATGTCTTAGCAAATATTTGAAGATCAGATATTAATACAGGATGTTCAATTACAGTTGAATTTTAGATAAATAATGGATAACTGTTAATATATATCCCACATATTGCATGGGGTATACTTAATTAATTTCAGTTAGATTATAGTAAAATACACAAAAAAATTGTCTGTTGTTTACCTGAAATTCAAACTTACTTGGAAATCCTATATATAATTTGGTATTCTTACCTAACTTGAGAGGAGGACTTAGTGGTTTAGCTTAATGTTGCCATTCAATTAAACCAGCCATCGTATCAGGTATCATTTTAAAATGCCTTTAATTAATTACTTGAACACTCCTTTGAGACTGGTGGAAGAATCTTCCACTTAAAAAAGCATTATGTAGGCCGGCGCCGCGGCTCACTAGGCTAATCCTCCGCCTTACGGCGCCGGCACCCCGGGTTCTAGTCCCGGTCGGGGCGCTGGATTCTGTCCCGGTTGCCCCTCTTCCAGGCCAGCTCTCTGCTGTGGCCAGGGAGTGCAGTGGAGGATGGCCCAAGTGCTTGGGCCCTGCACTCCATGGGAGACCAGGAGAAGCACCTGGCTCCTGCCTTCGGATCAGTGCGGTGCACTGGTCACAGCGCGCCGGCCGCGGCGGCCATTGGAGGGTGAACCAACGGCAAAGGAAGACCTTTCTCTCTGTCTCTCTCTCTCACTGTCCACTCTGCCTGTCAAAAAAAAAAAAAAAAAAGCATTATGTATTCTTTTTTGACCTCAGTTCTTGAAAAAAATCACTTTTACTTATCAGAAGTATTCTTCTTGACTTCAGAATTGCTTTTAGAATGAGAAATTTAAAGCAGGTGTCTGTGTCATGCTAGACTGGATACTCAGTTCTCCATCTCTCATCCATCTCTAATCTTCACTAATTGTTGAGTTTTCTAATGCAAATATGCTTGCAGTGACATTTATGCTAGCATCATAGCACCTTTATATATTTTCTAAGGTAAAAGAAGAAAATGAATGTTAAATGGTTCTCATTGTTAAGGCAGTCAAATGACCCTTGCATTTTATTTTCTTAAGTGCATGTATAGGTGTGTAAATGCAATAATTAACCAATGTGATTTAATCTATTTGAAATAAATCATTATTAAATGTGCTACAACTAAAAATTATGTTTTAGTTACCAACCAGAATTTCATTTTTATAGGAAATGCTCAGTTGGGCATTGCAAGAAGCAGTCTTGTTGTGCAGGTCATCATCTTCAGCCTCCTTGTTGGAATGGCTAAGACACGGCAACAGTGCTGGCTGCTGACACAGTGGCTGTTCTCTAGCCACCTGTTTCCTTAATAGACCCTTGATATTTTCAGATCAGGCCACCATTACCAAGGGATGAAGGGATTCCTCTTGAGTTCCCATGCTGAGTCTTGATTGGTCCACCGTGGTGTTGTAATGTTGTGTTTCCCTTTCTTTGGGGATTTTTTTCTTATTTTTTTTTAAATATGGACACATGAACCAGTGTTGTCAATGACCTGTGTGTGTGTGTGTATGTGTGTGGTGGTGGTAGTGGGAAATTTGACTGAGGGTGCCTGATTCCAGGAAAGTCTTGTCCTCTTTTATTTCAGAACAAAAATATTTTATTTTTCAGTCCTTACTTATTGTGTGACAATATTTTTCATAGAATTAATTTGTATTTCTTTGTACACAGTAAACTGGAGCACTAAAGTCAGTGTGTGGAGAATGCAGAAAGATGGGGAAGTCTTGGGTCCTGGACAACACCATTGAGTGGCTGAATTCTCTATCTCTGGAACCCTCTTACCTCTCAGCTTCTTGATATGTGATAATAACTCAGACTGTTAGTTAACCATCCTAATTAAATTGAAGGAGTAAGATAGATCTTGATGATTATCATTGTGATTCTGCCATTGCAGAATGTGACCAAAGATGGTGAACTGTCACTTACCTCCATCTTTTAGCCTTTCTTAGTAGCTCGCCATTTCTAATCCATGATATGCTGACTTAGTTTGGAACAAAAGAGCAAACACTCCAAATGTTTCTGAGGAAAGTCAATTTGCCATCATTTTCTTTCTCCAAAAGCAGCTCTTCCAGGCAGCTGATGATTTATTGGAAAAGGCCATTGTGTGGCATGGAGCTGGTCTGCACGCTTAAGCTCTTTGGTGGATGTAAAGTTGTCTGCTTCTGAGTCTGTCCAAAGACCTGGTGATAAACATAGAAATCACTGTGTGTGTGTGTGTGTGTGTGTGTGTGTGTGTGTGTGTGTTTTGTGCTAATATGGCTTCATCATTCGGAACTTTGCCATGAAATACCAGATGGTCCTGAGGCACACAGTTCTTACTGCCGGAGAACAATATCCTCTGCAAAGCAGAACTACTCATGCTGCAGCTCGGAAGCCTTTGCTGTTCCTTTACACTTCACAGAGTCTGGTCATGAACTTACTGTTTGGACAACACACTTGTTATCTTGGAACTCTTTCCTGAGACTGTCTGCTCCCTCAGCTCCACTCACTTGTATCACTGCTAGCATCTTTGCTCAATGGTTATGACAAGATGAACTGAACTTGTATTATTAGTGGGGTTACTAAAGACTGCTATCATCCTTTCCCCCTCACAAAGTGGTGAGTGAAATGGATGTTGTCAGTGACTGGGGGAATCCTAACACAGGTGTTTGAAAGATAATGACTTAGAAGACTTGCTAGTTTCTGTCATCTTTACTTATTAGCTTGTTCAAGAATAAGGGAGAGTCCTGTTGAATAAATCCTCAGTACTTAATTGATGATCTGTTTTTAAGCCACAGTGAAATGAAGACATATGTCTATAAGAACATGCCATTGGCATAGGACGAATGTGGGAATAGAATAAAATCTGGGCTTGGATTCAGGAGATGTAGGATAGAGTCCCCATTCCATGAACTAAACTTGTTTTACTTCTTAGCTTCTCAGTCTGTTTTCTCATACAAAACATGTAAAGGGAGGTGGACAACAAAGACTAAGTCACTGTCTGACAATGGAAAATACAAGGCAAATATGGTTGACCCTTAGTATTTGTAAAGGATCGGTTCCAGGACCCTTGGGGATTCCAAACTTAAGAATACTCAATAAGAATACTCAAGTCCCTTATATAACATGGCTGATTTTATATATAGCCTATGTATATCCTTGTGCATACTTAAAATACTCTCTAGATTACTTATACCTATTACAATGCAAATGGAATCTAAATAGCTGTTTTAAATTATTGTGCAATAATTATGAGAGAGAAAACACTGTAGAAAAGCATTGTTTTGAATATTTTCAATCTGCAGTTGATTGAATTTGAAGTTGTGGAACCTGTGGAAATAGAGGGCCAGTTGTACATTGCATTGCGTTTTGGCCCTTGTTCAGTTTCTTCTCTTCAGTCAGTCATTGCATGGAGCTTTGTCCCAAGTTTACATCCAGTGGAGCCTGCTGCTGTGAATGATGCTATCTGTTTTGTGTAGTGACACATAGCCCTGTTCATCTGTGTCTTCTAGGGACTTCTGACCATCATACACATTTTTTCTACAGCAGTGATGTCCAATTAATATATCACATGATCCACATGTATAGTTAAAAATTTTTGCTGTTCCTATATCTTTTTGCCTTTCAAATAAAATGAAAATCAATAAATAGGAAATTTAAAACTGTGACATTTGGATAAGAAGTTAAGATGTTACTTGTAACACCTGCGTCATATTTTTGAGTATCTGGGTTTGAGTCTAGCTCCTTGCTAATGCACACCCTGGGAGGAAGCCATGTGATGGCTCAAGTAGTTGGAACCATGTAACCTATGTGGGAGACCCAGATTAAAGTCTGAGGTTTGACTGCAGCCTTGCCCAACCCCAGTGGTTGTGGGTATTTGGAGAATGAAACAGCAGATATAAAATCGTTCTCTGTGTCTCTGTCTCTCTACCTTTTGAATAAAGTGAAAATAAAAATTAAAGTTATAAATTGTCATTAAACACATAAATGAGGCAAATGAAAATTACTATAAAAATTTACCTTTTTCCATATATCAAAAATATTTTTCAACATGGAACCAGTATGAAAATATTAGTGGTGTGTATTTGATATTCTTTTTCTTGTACTTGAAATCTGGTATATATTTTACACTTTAAGCATATATCAACTTGAATGAGCTGAATTTCAATTTCTCAATAGCCACATGTGGTTAGTGACTATCAGATTGCATAGCACAGCTCAGAAGCTGTAATTAATTATTGGCATCCATCTTCATATTTTTTGTCTATGTCTATGGCTTCTACAATTGCTGAAATGAAATTACCCTGTATTTCTAAAATAATAGCAGGTATAAAGCATTTAGTAAGTATTAAGCACTTTGATTCTGTCATCTCATTTTATACAATAATCCTATTAGATGGGCATTTATTATCTATGCTGTATGGATAAAGATCTGTGGCACTGAGATTAAGAGACCTACTTAAGACCCTGACTCTTGTGGGGACCTAAATACAAAGAGTAGTCTGACACCTGACCCCTCAAGTACTCACTCCTCTACCCCATAAAAATATATAACATCATTTAACAAAATAGATTAAGGTATCTATGATAGGCTACTTTCTGATCTCTTGTGGTGGGTGAAGTTTTCTGTGGTTTTTACAATTGCTTGATGGGGGCTGGTGCTGTGGTGCAGTGGGTAAATGCCCTGGCCTGAAGCACTGGCATCCCATATGGGCACCAGTTCGAGACCCGGCTGCTCCACTTCCAATCCAGCTCTCTGCTATGGCCTGGGAAAGCAATAGAAGATGGCCTAAGTGCTTGGGCCCCTGTACCTGCGTGGGAGACTTGGCTCCTGGCTTTGGATTGGTGCAGCTCTGGCCATTACAGCCAACTGGGGAGTGAACCAGCGGATGGACAACCTCTCTCTCTCTCTCTTTCTCTGCCTCTTCTTCTCTCTGTGTAACTCTGACTTTCAAATAAATAAATAAATCTTTAAAAACAAAAACAATTGCTTGATGAATTGACTATTTTTTGAACAGCTGAGAATGAGAATAGAGGATGTTGCCATCCTGGAAGGGAATAGTTTCCATAGTGATCAACTGAGGTTTTCTCCTTAGTTCGTTCATTCATTCTTAAAAAAATACCAAGTACCTTCTGTGTTAGGCACTGTCTTAGTATAGGGTTAAAACAGCCAATAAGGCAAAGTTTTTGTCCTAAAGCAGCAGCTTTCATTATTGTGGGAGAACCTAAATGTTAAGCAAATAAATACATGTAGGTTTATATAACATGTCAGATGGGGATAAACGCTTGTTATTGAAGAAAGTCTGTGGCTGTGAGGGAAACAGAATAATATGATAATCAGGAAAAAATATATAAGCTTTAGGATCAGATACTTAATCAGATTCAGTTCCTGCCTCTTACTAGATGTGAATTTAGGCAAAGCGTTTATCTTCTTTCAGCATCATTTCATCATTTGCAACAATATAGGAGTTTTAGGAAAGTTAAAGAGACATATTGGTCAAGAGTACAATGATCAAGCTTTTGAGATCTAATGTACAGCATGGTGAGTAGGAATCAACAATATCATATTGTGTATTTGAAAATTATAAAGAGAATAGATCCTCTCTTTAAAGATTTATTTTATTTGAAAGAGGGAGAACCAGACAAAGAAGCGACTTTCATCCAATGATTTACTCTTCAAGTGGCTGCAATGGCCAGGGTGAGGCCAGGCCAAATCCAGGAGCCAGGAGCTTCATCTGTATCTCTCACATGTTGCAGGGGCCCAAACACTTGGGCCATCTTCTGCTTCTTTTCCCAGGGCATTAGCAGAGAGCTGGATTGAAACCTGCTGGTATTGTAGGTGGCAGCTTTATCTGCTGCACCACAACGCTGGCCCCAAGAGAGTAGATCTTAAATGTTTTCACCGCACACAAAAGATAGCTGAAGGGTGATGGATATGTTACTTTGCTTAATTCTGTTCATCATTGCACAGTATATAAGTCTGTGTATTCTTATATATTTTAAATGTTATGAAAATACTTTATATACTTTTGTGTTTTCTATATAACTTTTGTCAATTACAGCTCAGTAAAGAAAAAGAAATAAAAATGTGATGTGACTGGAATGTGCTCAGTACAGCAACACAGAGAAACTCATGGAGTTCATGGATTTCATGTTCATTGCATTAGTAATTGCCAGCCTTCCCTTCCCCCAAAGACAGTACCATAATGGCATGTAAGTTTGAAGTTTGACTTTGGGAGGCTACTGAGAACAAGGATACAGTCACTGAGCAGCTAATGAGTCTGTCCTGATGCCCATTATTTTTCCATAAGGCAATGAGATTTTGCTGTTTGGAACTCATCACTTAGTATACAATTTATTATAAAACATGTTAATGTGATATTGCATATTTGGGGCTTTTATGCCCTTTCAGTATTGTGGGATAATGGATGTCTGTGTTACATTTAGTCTACCTTGGCACTTAGACTGAGATATCCACTTTACAGGGGGGCAGATCACTGAATAAAGAGCTTTGCATATGAAATAGCATATGAAAAGAATACTTTATTTTTGAATACATTAAGATAAACATTACAAGCAAGTAGCATGTGGCATAGTATTGTGGCCTTTGCCCGCTGGCTGTGTACCTCACTGGGCTCTTTATTACTTAGGTGCAGTACCCTGTTACCATACATACCAGGGCCCTTCAGACAGTTCATGAAAAATGAATTGTCCATAAACTTTTTGAAGCCCCGTTGTGTATTTGATCAAGTCCTCCCAGAAGTGGTCCAAACATACAGAGGTAATTTTTTTGTGTAATCAAGATGGGAGGTAAGCTGTCTAGGGTGGCAGTGCTGCCCTACGCTTGTAGTCTCAAGCTCTTTCAGTCTTGCTGTTCTCCCATCATGGGTCAAGGCGAGACTTGCAGTAGCACATCTGATTCCAGCCAGGAGCAAAAGACAGAGGCAAAGAGTACTTGCTTCAGCCACCTTTTGTCATTTCCTGGAAGTCATGCACATGTTGCTTCCGCCTTCTTGGCTCTATAGTCAAATGAGACTGGTATACTTGTAGTCTTATGTGGGCATGCTCGGTGTTGACTATTCCTTCCCTGAATTACTTGGGACTGGAAAAATTTCAGAGTTCAAGTTTTTTTTTTTTTTTTTTTTTTTTTTTTTTTTTTTTTTTAAATTTTAGAATATTTGCATAGACTTCACTGATGCTCTATAGTTTCTGATTTTGGAGCATTTTAGATTTTGGATTTTCAGACTGGGGAATTCTCAAAAGTGTATCTGTCTTATGGAAAAGAACAAGGATGATTACTTGACTAAAACACCATTCCAACACACTTCATTGGATTTGTAATGTATAGGATGTGGCTGCAGCACTTCTGTTACTGTATTTTGACCAGTAATTTGAGGAGTTCCACTGTTTCAGAAACGTGTAAGGCATGGTGGGTTTTGTCATTGTGGTTTGATGCACCTGTTTTTGATAGGTGCAATTTTTTTTTTCCTTTCCTGTAAACACTATCTATTTTAGTCTTTTCCTGTTACTACCTTTTACTATATCTAATTAACAGGCTGTAAAGCATTTGCCTTTGAGCCTGATATAAAGCTTTCCCTCTTCTTCGAAAACCTTTCCTTTTCTGCCTTCGTTTGCAGTATATGAGGTTGGTGTATATGTATCACTTAATCCTGTGGAAAAGTACCCAGTAGTCCCCTGTCACTCTGCTGTGGAATCTGACTGTGACTGCACTTCCTTACAAGGATACCACACAGCCCTTACTATGAGGTTGAAGGCTCATGGTAGGGACTGCAGGTCTGGGCAGGCTCACGACAGCAGGGACTACAGGGCACCACATTGACTGGTCTCCTGCTTCACCTGAAGATCCTGGCATAAGTCTTCAGTTGGGCCACAACTTACAATGAATAGGCTAGAATCTAGTTTGAATATGGGGAAAAAAAGAACCTATGAAACATATAAGATGTTTCTGAACTCCGAACAAAGCATTTTTTTCCTGTGGCAGTTATTATTATGGATAAATTATCACAGTCAGCCAGGACTTAGAGAATTTAGCTTTTACTATTGTATTTGAAGTATTCTTTCTGTAAGACTGATCTATTGGTTGTATTCAAATGTTTATAGGGATATTTATGGTCCAGTTAAGTATCTGCAATTTAGATTCATGTAACAAGTTCTTCTAGAATTTCTACTGGATACTTTCTGCTGAACAAATTTTTCTTTATATTTGAAAAATATTTTCATTGATTCATTGGTAAATGTGATGGTCTGAAGACAAAATGTGAGCACAATTAAAACAACCTGATTGATAAAATCAGTTGCTCCAAAGACTGTTAGTTAATGGAGTGCACCAAGCTGAAGGAATATGTGTAATGGCAGCAGCCTGGATTCTATCTTTAATCCTGAACTGGTGAATATTTTCATAATGACCTGCATGAAGACTTGGATTCAACTTTATTATATTAATGGGTATAACAAAGCAAGGAGAGTTCCGTGGACATTTGGTGAAGGAATCAGAACTCTAACAAACATCTTAAAAACTGGAATGATGGATCAAATAAATTTAGCAAGATGAAGCATGACTTAATGAAGCACATGTAAGAATGTTTTGGAAGTTTTTGTTGATGAGAAGCATGATGTGAGTCAGTTGATGTGACTGCCAAGAGGAGTTAATTGGTTTTTAAGTTGAATTAATTGATGTTGAGTGCTTAGAATGTGGGAAGTGGTCCTCCCACTTGTCTCTGTTGGCCACACTATCCTCAGAGAATTATGATCAGTCTTCCAGCACATTTTAAGAGGAGTATTATTGTTAAGAGTTTCAGCTGCTTAATCCTATAGGTTACAAAATTATTTCATGTGTCAGTTTGTTTTAAGCATACCTGTCTTTTCGGGCAAACTGAGGCATATACAAAGGAGAATATCTAGGATATTGAGGGGGAACTGGCATAGATAATCCTGCTAAAGAGAAGACTAGTGAATAATCCAGGACCTACCTTCCAGTATTGAACTGCTATGTTGAAGGGAGTAATATTTTACGTGTTTTGTTTTAGAAGTAGGATTGTTTAGAAGCCATAGGGAAGCAGATTTCTATGTTTCCCAGATATCCAAAGTTAGGGTAGGCTTGAGGCAATGCAGATATGGTGTGTGTGTGTGTGTGTGTGTGTGTTGTATTTGTGTTTTCCAAGGCTCAGATGGAGTCTGAGAGACTACTTGGTGACCAGTGATTAGAATGTGGAATAAGACTGTTACTCTGATTCTTTTCTGACTCTTGGTCTAAGTTTGTTTGAAATACTCATTTGAAATGTTAAAGAAGGGTGGCCGGAGCTGTAGCATAGTAGGTAAAACCGCCACATGCAGTCCTGGGCCCACGGCAGGGGAGGGGTGGCGAGAGGTGCCCCCGCTGCGCGGCTCACTGCAGCCCTGTGGCTCGGCCCTCGTGTGTCACTGGAGGACTAGGGGGAGGGCTGGGGAGGTTTTCGGGGGGACGAGGTTGGAGGCTGGTGTTGGGCATCCTGCTCAGTGGGAAGAGGAGCTGTGAGCTGAGATGTGGAGTTGAGCTTTGGAGTCACTGGACATGGACGGGCACGTGGAGAGACCCTCCCGGTCTGCATGGCCGCTGCGGCCAACCACAGTCCGTCAGAAGCCCCATCTTTGAAGAACACATATATGACAAGTTACAGCCAGTCACTGATGAGGAGAATGACATGCTTGACCTGGCTTATGGACTCACAGACAGATCACAGTTGGGCTGCCAAATCTGTTTGACAAAATCTATGGACAATATGACTGTTCGAGTACCTGATGCAGTGTCCGATGCCAGACAATCTGTTGATGTGGGCAAGAACTCCTGAGCTAGAATAAATGAAAATATTTTACACAATTGTACCTATTTTTATAATTATTATGTCTTTAATAATGGATGAGTGGATTTATTTTAAATTACAAAAATGTGAAAAATGAGAAAATAGCCAGTAGGATAGAAACTTGACCTATTTTCCTTCTATATGTGTTGGTCTATGTCTGCTTACCTAGGAGGCAGGTTAATGAAGGGTTACCCTTGTTTGGTGTGAGTGAAGGCAGGGACCCAGAGTGGCTTGTCTAGAACCGTGCAGCTGATGATGGAGTGCGTGCTAGAATCTGGATCTTGTTCCTGCAAGTCATGTTCACCCTGGAACAGGGAAGTTACAGATGTCCTGTTTATACAGTAATTAACAATAAGTGTGTATGGAAAATATTTAACTGCTCAGTAAACTGCCTAATTTCAAAGATAGTTATTAATTTTATAAATAAGGATTTCAAAATTTTGATTTGGTAAGCAGTCTAACTTTGAAGATAGGCATTATAATACTGTCAAAACTTGATCTCCATTCTGACTAAACTAGAGGAATGAACTAAAATTAAACAACTTTATTCTCTTCTAAGCAGAATTGTCTGTCTTTGTAATCTTTAAAAAATAATGCCAATATATAAATCTATGCCTATGACAATAAAAAAAAGCATAGAAGAGGCTTACACTCGCATTGAGTCTGTGTCGTGATAAGGATCCAATTCTTCGACGTTCTGGAATGTATACCATAGCCACGGCTTATTGTGGCTCTGGTAACAACAAAGCAATTCAACGCCTACTAGATGTTGCTGTAAGCGATGTCAATGATAATGTCAGGAGGGCAGCAATAGAATCACTTGGGTTCATTTTATTCAGGACCCTGAGCAGTGCCCGAGTGTTGTCTCTTTATTGTCAGAGTTACAACCCTCATGTACGCTATGGAGCTGCAATGGCCCTGAGGATCTGCTGTGCTGGTACAGGAAACAAGGAAGCAATTAATTTGCCAGAACCAATGACAAATGACTCTGTGAATTATGTAAGGCAAGGGGCTCTCATAGCTTCAGCTCTTTTCATGATCCAACAGACTGAAATCACTTGTCCAAAGGTGAATCAGTTCAGACAAATGTATTCCAAAGTCATCAATGATAAGCATGATGATGTCATGGCTAAGTTTGGCTCTATTCTGGCCCAGGGCATACTGGATGCAGGTGGTTACAATGTGATAATCTCCTTACAGTCCAGGACCGGGCACACTCATATGCCTTCTGTGGTTGATGTCTTTGTCTTTACACAGTTCTGGTTCTGGTTTCCTCTTTCACACTTCCTGTCATTGGCTTATACCCCTACCTGTGTCATTAGCCTTAATAAGGACTTAAAGATGCTGAAAGTTCAGTATAAATCCAACTGTAAACCATCCACATTTGCATATCCTCTGGAAGTACCAAAAGAAAAGGAAAAGGTTTCCACTGCTGTGTTATCTATTACTGCCAAGGCTAAAAAAGAAGGAAAAAGAAAAAAAAAGAGGAGGAGAAAGTGGAAGTGGATGAAGCAGAAAAAAAGGAAGATAAAGGAGAAGAAAAAAGAACCTGAGCCAAACTTTTTATTATTAGATAACCCAGCCAGAGTTATGCCTGCCCAGCTTAAGGTCCTTACCATGCCAGAGACCTCTAGATACCAGCCTTTCAAACCACTCTCCATCGAGTCCTGGCTGCTCCACTTCAGATCCAGCTCTCTGCTATGGCCTGAGAAAGCAATAGAGGATGACCCAAGTCCTTGGGCCCCTGCACCCATGTGGGAGACCTGGAGGAGGCTCCTGGCTTCGGATTAGCGCAACACCAGCCATAGTGGCTAATTGGGGAGTGAACCAGCAGATGGAAGACCTCTCTCTCTGCCTCTCTTTCTCTCTGTGTAACTCTGACTTTCAAATAAAAAAAAAGGTTAAAGAGCAGATATAGGCCGGCGCTGCGGCTCACTAGGCTAATCCTCCGCCTTGTGGCGCTGGCACACCGGGTTCTAGTCCCGGTCAGGGCGCCAGATTCTGTCCCGGTTGCCCCTCTTCCAGGCCAGCTCTCCGCTGTGGCCCGGGAAGGCAGTGGAGGATGGCCCAAGTACTTGGGCCCTGCACCCCATGGGAGACCAGGATAAATACCTGGCTCCTGCCATCGGATCAGCGCGGTGCACCGGCTGCAGCGCGCCGGCCGCAGTGGCCGTTGGAGGGTGAACCAACGGCAAAAGGAAGACCTTTCTCTCTGTCTCTCTCTTCTCTCACTGTCCACTCTGCCTGTCAAAAAATTTAAAAAAAAAGCAGATATAGTCAAGTTCAAATATTCTATCTGAAAGAAGAATTGAAAAGTGTGGGTCTATCATCCAGTCTCCATGCAGGATAGATTTAATCTGTTTGTGATCACAATTGTTCTGAGTTTATAATTATGCATTACTACTGTAACTTAATGTTGAGTGTAAATTAAAAATTGGAGAATAAGGTCCTGTGATTTAAAACACCAAATGAATATACAGATGTCTCTTGGTGTCATAGGAGGTTAATTCTAGGACCTCCTTGTATGCCTAAAATTGCAGATATTCAAGTCTTTTAGACAAAATGGTGTAGTATTTGAACATAACCTATGTATATCCTCCCCATATACTTCAAATAATCTCTACATTATATTACCTAAGGGAGGTAAATAGTTGTTGTATTGTTTAGAGAATAACGCAAAAGGAAAAATAATCTATAGGTGCTCAGTACCTGTGTGGTTTTTTTCCTATATATTTTTGATCTGCAGTTGGTTGAAGCCATGGATATGGAATCCATGGATACTGAGAACTGACAGTGGTATGGGTTGAGAAATCTTTTTCACCCTTATTTTCCATCCCTCCAGTTCTCAAGACCATCCTTTCCCCACAGTTCATGTGTACATATGGAAGCAAATTCACATCCATGTGGGGTGAATTTCTATGTGCATGGTGGCTTATTTGATATGTTATTCTGTAACTTGTTTCCTTTCCCCAAGATATCTTGAAAATCTTCTCATAACAATACATAAAGGCCGGCGCCGTGGCTCAATAGGCTAATCCTCCGCCTTGCGGCACTGGCACACCGGGTTCTAGTCCAGTCGGGGCACTGAATTCTGTCCTGGTTGCCCCTCTTCCAGGCTAGCTCTCTGCTGTGGCCCGGGAGTGCAGTGGAGGATGGCCCAGGTCCTTGGGCCCTGCACCCCATGGGAGACCAGGGAGAAGCACCTGGCTCCTAGCTTCGGATCAGCGCGGT